>NW_027507696.1:20211046-20700213 GCF_037356315.1 Lithobates pipiens
TGACTTTCCTGTGTTAGAGATAAATTAGGAGCAAATAGTGTAGCAACTGAATTTCTCAGTTGTGATTAAGAGAACAGGATTCAAGTTGGAGGCTAAAAAGTGGGTTTACGGAAGTTTATGAACATTAAACTTTCATCAAATAGTAGCTTACATTTCATTAGCGTCATTATACTAAGTGAGGCTGGATTCACACCTATGCATTTTTAGTGCTTTTTGCATTTTGCAGATTTGCACTACAGTCCATTTACCATGGTTTCCTATGGAACACGTTCTGTAGTACAAATCTGCAAAATGCAGAAAGCACTAAAAATGCATAGGTGTGAATCAGGCCTAAAGGCCCAAGTTCCCAAATTGTGGTTGCCTTCAGTTGGCATTAGCCGAGAAGACAATACATCAGTGTTCATATAACGATCAGTTTTTGTTTAGGTCTGGTTCATACCTATGCATTTTTTAGTGCGTTTTCAGTTTTGCAGAAACACACTTAGGCTGGATTCACACCTATGACGTTTTGGTGCTTTTTGCATTTTGCAGATTTGCACTACAGAAAGTGTTCCATAGGAAACCAATGTTAAATGGGCTGTAGTGCAAATCTGCAAAATGCAAAAAGCACAAAAAATGCATAGGTGTGAATCCAGCCTTAGTCCATTTAACATGGTTGGGGTCACCTTCACATCTATGCATTTTATGGAAAGGACCAGGGACCAGCAGGTTGTGTTTTTGGTTCCATAGACTTCAATGGATCAAAAACGTGTATTGAAAAACGCAAAATGCACCTGGAATATGCAAACTGCAACCTGCATAGGTGTGAACCAGGCCTTAAGTTATGTTTTTGCACCCTGGTCTACAATCCATAGACGGAACTGTTCACAAATGTCTGCTGCTTTTCTAATGGAAACCTATTCTAAAGTCTCCCATTTCATACACATGCAGGAAATTAGTATAGGAAAACCTGCAGAAATTGCTTGGTATGGGACATTATGATAGTCGGAACAGCAGTACAGAGGACTGATATACAGGTTGAACTGGATGCAGGTCCAGTCTTTCATTTAGGCTTGATTCACACTAATGTGTTTTTTGATGCATTTTGCAGAAATGCAGGGACATTTTTTAACATGGGTTCCTATGGAACATGTTCACATCAATGTATTTTTGTGCCTCTGCATTTTTGGAAAGGGTCAGGGACTTTTTTTCATGCAAAATGCAGTGTTTTGCATGTAATAGAAGTCAATGGACCTGCATCCAAAACGCAAGTACCGCGTTTTTAGCGTTTTTTTTTTTTTTTTTTTTTTTACACTGTATATAGCTGGTTGCTAAGCAACCACACTGTAAAAAACAAACAAAAAATAAAACTGCAAAACGCGGCAAAAACTGCAAAACGCGGCAAAAACGCAGCAAGCTCCGCCAAAAGCACTGCAGAAAGGCTCAAAAGCAACATGCATAGATGTGAATCAAGCCTTAGGCTGGATTCACACCTATGCATTTTTAGTGCTTTATGCATTGGTTTCCTATGGAACACTTTTTGTAGTGCAAATCTGCAAAATGCAGAAAACACTAAAAATGCATAGGTGTGAATCCAGCATTAGTCCAGAAGTTAGAATAGGTTCAGGGTAACTGGAAAACCAATCCCCTACCTTTAGGGGCTTAGTTGTTGTTTTTTTTAAAACTGCACTCTATGCAAAAATAGAATGCACAATTCATATAAATATATGTGAGCTGTCCTAATTACCAAGCTTAGCCAGTATTGTGTGATCTAAGCACCCCTGCCAGACAGCATAGTGGGGTCCTTGACCTCCTGTGTAGTTAATCACCACATCTTGATCAAGAATTTCTCCAGCCTCCAGAAATGGTAAGGAAGAAGCAGCACAAAATAAAGGCAAAATTCAGGTACTTATACAAGCTAATATATTGAGCCTGGGTTCACAATGAAGGCGGGTTTTAAATTGTGCGTAATCGCAAGATTTCAAACCCACATTTCAGTCCAACTTCGAAAGCGATTTCAGAGACATCTGTGCGGGTTTTAATTTTATTTTAATAAATAACTGGATTATAAGGAATTTTTTTTTATACCTGACTGCAGCTTAAAGCGGAGTTCCAGGCTTCTTCTTCAAAAAAAAAAATTAAAGTCAGCAGCTACAAATACTGTTAATATTGTGACACTTATCTGTCCACGAATCCAGCATTGTCTTCACCCAAGCCGATTTTTCAATCAGCTCTCGTGTGCTGCCGCCGCCATCTTGAGTAAGGGAAACCGGCAATGAAGCCTTGTGGCTTCACAGCCGGTTACCTACTGTGCATGCTTGAAGTGGGCTGCGCTTTATAAATGTCTCAGCGGCGGGGGAAGGAGGAGGAGGACCAAACTTTTTCTGGATGAGTTTGTTACAGCAAAGTCAGCCAGAAGTGGGAGCGGGTACCTGTCAAAACCAGGTACCTGCTCCCCCCCCCCCCCCCATAAGTTGCCAAATGTGGCAGCGGAGGGGGTAAAGAGGCAAATAAGCAGAGCTTCCCATTTTGGGTGGAGCTCCTCTTTAAATGTCCACAAATGAGAATGTTTTTAAAATGTGGGCCATTAACACTTTGATCTTCTTCCTAGGCCACAGTATATGATGTCATCACCAAGAATTACAACAAGATAAAAAGACCACGTGGGGACACCAAGCGTCTCATTTACTAAACAAAGCTAGCCTGTCTGCTTTCCTCTCTGGTGTAGCTTAGAACCATATTTTCTGTAATATCCCCAAGCAGGATATGTGATTACGTTGTTTCTACTGAAGAATTGTTTAATTTGACGTTTGATTTCATTGAGTTGATGGAAGCACATAAAGTAAATAAACATTACTGATTATGAAATAAATATATTTTGTCATAGTGATGTCTGGTAGTTCTCCGATAAGACACATTTCTGAATTTACACAAACATTATGGTTGCATATTGGCTGAATTTACAAATGCTACATAAACAAAGGCTGTATAGATAACTACTATATACATACAAATATATACATACAGCAGTTACAGGTATTTTCCCACATCCCTGGGTTGATGAACTAAACGTTCACTGAGCTTAGAAAACATGGTAAATTTGTACTAACTTAAGCCCCGTACACACTATCAGATTGTCTGCTGAGTTTTTCCTTCAGATTTACCAAAACCATATAATATGAGGTCAGACCTTAGGAGTTTCAATGTGTATGCAATCAGGCAAGCCCTTCTACTACAGGGTTTTGGTAAATCTGAAGGAAAAACTCAGCAGACAATCTGATAGTGTGTACGGGGCTTTAGAATACCAAATTATGTGTAAAGCTGGGTAGACTCGGTTCTGTTTTTCATTCAGCCGATGTCCTAACAGATTCTCCCATCCACACAAGCGCGGTGGATGGAGGAGGCCTCCTTGCTGCGCCATTATATTCTGACAACGAGACTCCCCGCTGTCAAAATACACTGATCGGCAGCTACAGCCACTGAATGAAAGTTTTCCAGTGTGGCCCTTTGACAAAAGTACAAATGGATCCACTGATCAACTTCTGTTGAACAGGGAGAGCCACACACAGATGGGATTTTGGTCTGTTCCCTCGGAACCAACTGTATATCAGTCTGTACCAACCCTAATCTGCTTGTAATCCCTCACATATACCCAGTGAAGTGATTGATCTGAGATTATACACAAAGATAAAACAAATCCTCCTACATCAATTATACCTGTTTATCTGCAGCCGTCTTTTCTCTACATCCATTTGAAGTGCAGAATTTGCACAGGATCTCTCAGCTCTGGCAAGAAGGGGGCGGAGAGATGAAGTTACATCAGTGAGGAGAGCTCTGAGAGATGATTGGAGGGAAGGGACACACCTCCCTTCACACACCACAGCTCAGGCTGTCAATCAGTTGGAGGTCCATACCTTGTCACCATTTTTCTCTTGGTGTCAGGAACTTGTCAGCAGTGACTCATGCTCATAGAAGAGGAACAAGGCAGCGGACAGAAATTACAGTTAGTGCTCTGAATTTAGACAAGTACACACTATAGAGGGATATGCAATGTTCATATATCATGTCTGAGGTTTACAACCACTTTAGGGGTAATGGGGGAAAATAGAGGCTATTTACTAGCACATGTTTAGAAGTTGGAAGAGTACAAAGCTTCACCTTATTTACTAAACTGAGTAAACATTCAGTTTACAATGGGGACATTTTCTACACTTTTAGTAACTGAACCCCATGTATCTCTTCTTTTTTTACATGCTGCCATTTGCTGCTGCAGACAGTCTTGCTATTTCCACATTGAGCGCTTGATTGGTCCAGTCAGCTCTAATGTCATCCAAGTGATTGTCAAAGTCAATCAGTTGTTGATACGCTTTGGCTTGAAGAAGTTGTCTTGTAATACGCTGTGTTTCCTCCCAGTGACCCCACATTACCCTGCAGGAAAAGAATGCAACTTGTAAATTTGGACCAATTCTAGAAAACTGAAGTAGCAGAAGTTGATTTTGTTACAGTATTGCTTCCAGTTAACCACTTCAGCCCCGGAAGAATTGACCCCCTTCCTGACCAGAGCACTTTTTGTGATTAGGCACTGCGTCGCCTTAGCTGACAATTATGCGGTTGTGCGTCGTTGTACCCAAACAAAATTGACGTCCTTTTTTTCTCACAGAGCTTTTTTTTGGTGGTATTTTTATTTTTTGCGCTATAAACAAAAAAAGCGCCAATTTTGAAAAAAAACACTTTTTTTTACTTTTTACTATAATAAATCTCCCCCCAAAAATATATAAAAACAATTTTTCCGCAGTTTAGGTCGATATGTATTCATATTTTTTGTTAAAAAAAAAAAAAAAAAAAAAATCGCAATAAGCGTATATTGATTGGTTTGTGCAAAAGTTATAGTGTAAACACACACAAATCCATTTCCATCCACCAGTCCATAGGGGTGAATGGAGGGTCTGGTCAGATCCACCTGTTTAACTAACAGACAGACCTAAACGGATCCTTTGTGTGAAAAGGGGGTCAGAAAGATCACATATTAAAAAGATGAATAAGAAAGATTTAATGATTATATTGCTGCATTAGATTTATTTTTTTAGGCTGGGTTCACACCTATGTGAATTGAATGCGGCAATTCGCATAGCAGGAGAATGTGACCGGCTCTCTATAGAGCCGGTTCACATATCTCCGGGGCGGCTGCGGAGCGCACTGCACAGAAACACTATTCATCTTTATCTCCGTTTCAGGTCCAAATTCAGGCAAAGATTCAGCCCTGATTCGTCCCTGAATCGGAGAATGGGGATGCACAGCGTTCCTGTGCGATCCGCAGCCGGTTCCAATATGAACTGAGTCTTAGGCTTTTTTCCCCCCCTTTTTTTTACCTGGTGATCTTGCCAGTAACACAACTCCTGTATTAGAGTACCTATACTCTGGATGAAGGAGCACAGGAGACACCTTTGGACAGCAGTATTTTCAGTCTGGGGGAAGGGGAGATGTACTAGAAGTTTTAAATATACTGACAGCTTAAACTTAAACTCCAGCAAATACTTTATAAGCAATTACAGCAAGCAGTTTTGTTCCTTTTGAGATAAAAGCTGATGCTTGTAGCTACCCCTTTCAGTAATAAATGGTTTGTTTCATCCCTCTAACTGATACATCTGAAGGAGAGTTTGTTCTTTTGAAAAATTAACAGACTTACTGGCCAGATCACCAGGTGAAAATAGAAGAATGAAAGCCTAAAAAAGAAAACGAATGCAGCCATCACATATAAGAATTGGTAGGCTGCAATATAGTAAATGTTTGCTTTTGGGTTTAAGACCGCTTTAGTTATGCAGATAGAGGTAGAAATCAATGAGACTGTCTATACTACAATTAAAGCTATAGTTGTTAGAACATTTTGAGACAGTGTACATTCCTCCCTTTCAGTACAGGGATATGAGTGGTACTAAGGTTTGTTCTGCAAAGCATATGTACTTTTTAGAGTGCCCAGTTTTACCAGCTATAGATGAGTGGGAGAAGTGTATAAATAATTAGCATTTTGGCTTTTGATCTGCTACAAAGCAAAAAGAGAGCAGTAACAAAATGCTTCTATATGGTAGTTACTTAGGAAACACAAGTGATATTCCTAAGATCTCTTCACATGAGCCCTAGTGGTCACCCTACGTGAATTTTCAGGACTTTAGTAAATTTATCAGATTCAATCTGAGATTAGTATGCAAAAAAAAAAAAAGACGATCATTCGTCCGTTAATCTCATTGGGGGTTATTTACTAAAGGAAAATGCACTTTGCACTGAAAGTGCACTTGGAAGTAAAGTCGCTGTAGATCCGAGGGGGACATGCAAGGAAAATAAAAAACAGCATTTTAGCTTGTACATGATTGGATGATAAAATCAACAGAGCTTCCCCTCATTTCAGATCTATCCCTTAGATTGAGAGTGACTGCACTTCCAAGTGCACTTTCAGTGCAAAGTGGAGTTGCCTTTTGTAAATAACCCCCAATGTGTGTACCAGGCGTTAGACTCCACTTGCAGCAACAGATCACTGCACTTAGTAGATCTGCAGCTTGCTGATAACATCTATAAGTAATGTGTTGCAGCAAATCTGGGGAACCAGATCCACAAAATGAATAAATAATAATAATGACTTGCCTTAATGCATGACATATTCATGTTCAAGGTTAACCAACAGATTGCCTAGGTGTACCTGGGCCTCAATTGTAAATAGAAATATGTAGAATTTCTATCTATACTAGTAACACTAGGGAATCTGTTTACATTTCCTAATTCACTCAAATTAATTAATTCAATGTTTGAACTGGGTGAAACGTGTGAATCTTATAAATAGACCCCTAGTTGTTTTAAAACAAACTGTTCAAAGAAAAGAAAAAAAGCCATTTAACATCTTTTTGCCTATAGATTGCATAGAAAATACAAATAATTTTTGTAAGACAAGACAAGATTTTTGCTTGCAAAACAAAAAAAGCTTTACTTGTCCCTAAAAAAAATGCTTTAGACCCGTTTCACACCTATATGTTTTTTGGTGCTTTTTGCAGAAACACAATACAGTTCATTTAACATGGTTTCCTATGGGACACATTTACATCTATGCTTTTTAGAGTGGCTGCATATTTGGAAAGTGTCAGGGACTTTTTTGGTGGGATGGTGTTTTTTTGTTTTTTTTTGTGTGTTTTTTTAGTTCAAAAAACTTCAATGGAGAAGCTGCAGAAAAGCATGTAGTGCGTTTTTGCGTTAATTTTAACACAATTTTGCAACGATTTGCATTTTTGGAAAGGGTCAGGGAATTGTTTTAAACGTAAAATGGTGGGTTTTTTTTTTTTTTTTTTTAAGTTCAAAAGACTTCAATGGAGAAGCTGCAGAAAAGCATGTCATGCGGTTTTGCAGCGATTTGCATTTTTGGAAAGCGTTAGTGACTTTTTTAAACGTAAAATGGCGGTTTTCTTTTTTTTTTGCTTTTTTTTTAGTTCAATAGACTTCAATGGAGAAGCTGCAGAAAAGCATGTACGAAAAATTCAAAGAAAAAAGAAACACTGCACTATCAAGATATTAAGAAGCAGCTAAAACACTAAAATGGATATTTTAGTTCAAAACAGTGTACAAATTGCGAAAAGTGTAGCGCTAAAAAAAAAAAAAAAAAAAAAAAAAAAACAATTTTACCACGATTTTGCAACGATTTGCATTTTCAGAAAGGGTCAGGGAGTTTTTTAAACTTAAAATGGTGTTTTTTTTTATTTTTTCTAGTTCAATAGACTGCAATGGAAAAGCTGCAGAAAAGCATTTTTTGCGGCAATTTTACAGCGATTTTGCACCGATTTGCATTTTTTAATCTGCCTAGCAACAAATTGGCCAAAAAAAGCCATAAAAATTGCAAACCGCAAATCGTGGCAAAATCACAAGTGCAAAAATGCAAAACACAAAGCACTGCAGAAACAGCCAAAAGCAAACTGCATAGGTGTGTTATGAGCCTAACTTGATTGCCTTATATCATGAGAAAGTTATTGCTTAATCAATAGTGGAAATGAAAAAAATGTGTGAGAGCTGATGTGCTAAATAGAGGGCGTTTTTATCTGCACACTTACAGTGTCATCAACCGTAATTTTTATTGTAGATCTTAAAGTGTGTTATATTTCTGGTATAATTTCTATGCTACAAAAGATATGCTTACAAGGTTTTCTCTTTGGGGACCCACTGTTTGTTGGCGTTCTGATGGAAGACTGTGAGAGGAGGGACCCCAGGATAGGATGACAGGCGCTCATTTTCCATCTAAACAAAAAATCATCAAAAAAACTGAATAAATAGAAAAGGAAGATAGGACAGAGAAAGATGACAGAGTACAATCACATGCCGTCATCTCACCAGTATGAGCACTGCTTCCTCCTGGTATTCGGATATCAGAGAGGCTGCTTTGAGAGCCACACAATTAATGCTGAAAATAAAGAAATACTCAAATTCAATATTCACACTTCACCAAATGTCTTCTATTTAAAGAAAGCCCTCTACAGTAGCAAAAACATTAATACAAAATGGAAGAGGCTGCAATTAAGAGCTTAGTATCTGAAACACAGTGATAATTGTCTTTAATAATTTCGTATAAAATACAAGCCCTATCTAATTGCAAAGGAAATCGTTTTATATTAAAAAAAATACATATACTGGGTACTGTAACAAAAGTAAGAGGAGATGGCACCAGTATGAGATAAGTACATTAACAATAAATGATGGATAGGTAAGGATAGGTAGATGTTAAGTTTGGTGAGTCTGGGCATCCCCACTGAAAGCCATGGAAAGCTGCTAGCTCTTGTAGTTAATCGCACCCACTCGCATGTAATCTCTCAAGCAGAGATCACATGTTTATGATCGGCCCTGGACTTGACTGCTTGTGTCCAAAGCTGATCATTCACATGTGATCGCTTACAAGCAAGTTGGCGTGATTATCTTCGTGAGCCCCCTCCCATTGCTTTCAATGGGGCTGCCTACGTGCAGGTAATCATGGGAACCCCCAACTAAGGTTCTTGCATCTAATCGCAGGCAAAGTGCAGATGTAAATGCACCATAATTCTGCATTTGGATAATATGAGCCAGCAGAAGAAAAGATACACTGAATGTACAGGGTGCACCCCTTTGTTTTCCATTGACTTAAGGAGGCCATAGACCAGTGATGGCAAACCTTGGCGCTCCAGATGTTTTGGAACTACATTTCCCATGATGCTCAACTACACTACAGAGTGCATGAGCATCATGGGAAATGTAGTTCCAAAACATCTGGGGTGCCAAGGTTCACCATCACTGCCATAGACGGTCTTTAGCCAATAGGCTAAACAAAGAAAAACCACTGATTCCTTTACCTACACAAAAGGGGCGGATGGAGGAATCCCTCCTGCCTGGACATTGTGTTCTGACAGCAGAACCCACAGCTGTCAGAATACAGCTTCAGTTTTCCAACATGTCCCTTCAACAGAAGTTAATCAAATGACCAACTTTTGTCACACAGGGACGGCCATACACTGATCAAAATTCAGATGGTCCCTGCTGAACCAGCTGCTATTCGATCGGTCTATGTCCAATATTATCAGATAGACATTGGCTTTGCAAAGCTTCAGTAACACAAAGCAAGTGCTTGTTTTTACACCTATATAAATGCGGCATTACAAGAAGGTCAACAATTTCTCTCATAGTAGGTTTACTATTAAAGTGCATGTCCAGCCAAAACTGTCTTTTTAAGTATATCTAGAATGGGGAAGAATTAGAACTCCTGGAAATAATTGTTCTCCTAGCATTAGTTAGAGAACACAGTGGGGGGGATTTACTAAGGTTAGAGTGTGCAAGATCTGGTGTAACTGTGCATAGAAACCAATCAGCTTCCAGGTTTTTTTGTCAAAGTTTATTGAAGTAGCTGAAATTAGAAGTTGATTGGCTATTATGCACAGCTGCACCAGATTCTGAGTGCTCCTCCTTTAGTAAATCCCCCCCACAGGACTGTATTCATAGTCACCGCCTCTAGGAGGTTTGGACCCAAATCAAAAAAGGCACAGCTCCATCTAATTGCTATTCCCCTGCATTTGCTTAGTATGGTGCCCTAAGGAGGTAAGATGTCTGACTTTAGCTTTAAATTAAGCTAAATTAGACCAAACTTCTAAACATTCTTCTATTTAGTACTTGCTGGCAGTCTCAGACCAAACCGCAAGATGTTGGATGTTCACTCTTGGACCACCAAATTCAGTGTCTCACCGGAAGGGCACTGCCTATCCTGGGTAACTGTTGAGAGTGCCATAGATAGCTTGAATTTCAGATCATTCCTGCAAAACCCTGCTTGACAAAAGATCATTTTTCAATTGACTTATGTTGAAGAAGCCAGGTGGAAATCATTGGCCTGTAGGGTTGATAGGGGAATTAACTAACTATATAACTGTGTATATATATATATATATATATATATATATATATATATATATATATATATATATATATATATATATATATATATATATATATATATATATATATATACACATAGTTAGCTTTAGTCAGCACAGTGACCATTCTGAGCTTAGTGCTATACAATATGTGTAACATTACCTTATCCAGTTATTCGCTGTATGCTACTTTTGTGTTTATGTGGTTGTCTAAAGCCTCATATACACTATCGGGTTTTTTTCATCCAACCCACAACTCAAAGCTCAGGTCAGAGCTACTGTGCTAACAACTTGTCGTTAGTACAGCGATCTCTCCTGTTGAGCTGATGTGTTCTGACAGGGGGATGGCCCCCGCCAGAACACTCCGATCAGCGCTCTCAGCCATTGGCTGAGAGCACTGACCGGGAGCCGGTTGGTTGCTGGTTTTCCAGCATGCTCATCTGACAGAAGCCAGCCAAACGGCTGGCTTCTTTTACATAAATATATAATTGGACAGGTTGAAAAAAGTCCATCTAGTTCAACCAATATAAAAAAAAAAAAACATACAATCCTCCTATATACAGTACACAATCCTATACCCACAGCTGATCCAGAGGAAGGCAAAAAACCCCAGCAAAAGTATGATCCAATTTGCTACAGCAGAGGAAAAAATTCCTTCCTGATCCCCGAGAGGCAATCGGAGATTCCCTGGATCAACTTTACCTATAAATGTTAGCACCCAGTTATATTATGTACATTTAGGAAATAATCTGTTGGACTGGCTGCCATACACATGGGCTGAATGTCGGCCAGTTTTTATCAAACCGGCCGATGTTGCCTGACATTCAGCCTGTGTGTATTAGGCTTAAGAGTATAGGCCACCAGTTAGAGCTGAGCCCTTTTCAATTTGCAAAGTTTCCAGATCTCCCAGAGGTTGTGGCTAACCTCCACACAATGGAGAAAGACTTCTATGTTCTCCAGTGAACTACTGGAGACAGGAATTAAAGTCAAGTACAATAATCCTAATATACACCCCAATGAGAAAACGAATGTATCTCAAGTTGTTTCCAACTGGTGAGACTATAAGACATTATGCATATGACGATAAGGTAAAACAATGCGGTGAAACAATGAGATGAGGGAAGATAAGTGGTCACCTGGTGTCTCTAAGGCCAGCGTTTGCTTGATAAAAACCAGCAATAACCAGTCCTTGAAGAGCACTCCATGAGTCTATCTGTGGGACAGACAAAGAGATGAGTGTGAGGATGGTACAGAGGGAATGAAGAAAGAAGCAGCGGAGAGGAAAAATAAAACTTGCAGTGTATTGGTAAATAGTGGACAAATCACGAGAAAGCCAGTACAAGTCTTTGTGTCACATAGAAACCCCAGGAAACAATATGGTACCTGTGCCAGAGCAACTTCTAGACTCAGAGAGAGCGGCAGCTGAAGGTGACAGACGGGGACACAATCAACAAGAGTTAGGCAGGATGGTGTGTGGTGTCCTAGAAGAACCCCGCTCACTGTACTGTGTGGATAGTGTGCAGCATGGAGCACCATCTTTACATACACACGTGTGTTCAGTTCAACCTCACACATTGTTCTGCAAAATATGGAAGCAAATATTCAGAAAAGAAAGCATAAGTAGATCTATTGTGATATGTTGTAAATTCATCAAGATACTAATGCAGACAAAAAACAAAACAAAACACAATTGAACAGGTATCTTTCAAACCCTAAATCTTGGCTCCAGAGGAAGGCAAAACAAACCTAACAAAGAATGGTATGGTCAGCTCTACCAGGGAGCCCCCACACTTCCAATTTTCTCGCCTAGGAAGAATGATGTCACCGTCCTGCCCAAAGACTCATGGGATACTACTGTCATGCATCTCATGAGCCTTAGGGGGTATCTACGTTACACTCCACATTAGGGGGGGCTAGCTGTAAAAAACGAATATAAACACCCAGCTCCCGATGAAGTCACAAAGGATGATGATGGTACAGGGCATCACATGCAGCAACATAGCGGTGGATCATACCAGAGAATAACAATTTTTTTTTTGAAAGACAAGCCAGCAGAAGCTAAGATAGGACTGAAAAAAAAAATAAGAAAGGGGTGAAGTTTCACTTTACCAATTTTCAATAGAATTTAACTGAATTAAAGGTAAAAGAAGAATTAATTTAGTTCAAACTTTCCTCATAGTGAAAAAATATATAATCAGCGCAATAAACAATGTGGTTGTGATAATAAAAATAAAATAATAAATATATTAGCCAACTAGTAGGCATGACGCAATTGCTGCCCACACCACTAAGCCCTTGTACACACAGTCGGAGAATCCGTCGGAATGTGTCCTATCGGACCGTTTTGTCGGATAATCCGACTGTGTGTGGTATGCATCGGACTGTTTCCGTCTGAATATCCGTCGGACCAAATTTTCCAACTTGCTGGAAATATTTTCCGACAAACTGGTTCGATCGGACATACTCCGATCATGTGTAGAGAATTCCGATCGGACAAAGTGCCACGCATGCTCAGATCAAATTCCTACATCAAAGCTATTGGCTACAAGCGTGAACGTCGTCCCATCGTAACAAAATTACGTCATCACGTTCTGAAAGATCGGATTTTCCGACAACTTTGTCCGACCGTGTATATGCAACAGTTTCAGACAAGATCCGTCGGACAAAATCCAACAGATTTGGTTGTCGGAATGTCCGACCGTGTGTACAAGGGCTTAGAGTGTATCCACTTGTGACTCTCAATAAGTAATAAACAAAATATAATAAATACAGTGTAGTGCAACCAAAAACTCATAAATCAAGTCCAAATATTTGACAAAATTCCACCGTAGTGCAACTTTCAGTAACAGTTCATTGATATCCAGTGACTTCAGTGACCACCACCTCTAGCTGGAATGCCTGCTCATCTCCGAATATTGACCCCACTACAGAGTCACACATGCCTGTAGTAATATCTCTCAGGATGCCTCAGGGAAACCCTTCCTCCTCCTGGTGTTCCTGGACAAGACCGACCTCCTCCCGGGTTCTCACGATATGGACCCCACTACAGAGTCACATAGGCCTGGTGAAATATCTCTCAGGATACCTCGGGAACACAAATCCTCATCACAGTGCACCTAGACAGCTCAGACCTTATTCAGTCATGTGTAGCCTTATAAAAAAAACAAAGGGAAACCATAGTGCTCTCTGCTAATAACATTTAATAAAACGTAACTCAGGGATAAAATACTCACATACAAATGTGGAAAAACATGCATAGCATCAACATTGATGAAAACGGAGAGAAACGTCCTGAATGGCGGCACCTCGAACCTGTACGCGTTGTGCTCTCTAATGAGCTTCTTCAGCTTTGTTTTATATGGCTACACATGACTAAATGAGATCCCAGGAGGGGGTCTGAGTTGTCTAGATGCACAGTGATGAGGATTCGTGTTCCCGAGGTATCCTAAGAGATATTTCTCTGTGACTCTGTAGTGGGGTCCATATCGTGTAATCGCACCTCTGCTATAATGTTCTTACCATGCCTTGTGATATGCTGCGTTGTAAAAAAATAATGCTGCAGGTGTGGTTTTTCATGCATTGCTAATCCATTTAAAATGAATGGGCTGCTGAAATGCAGTGTGCCTCACTGCATGATAACCCATGATGCATTTACATATACGCAAGTATGAAAGTGCCCTTAATATTATTTGTTATGTAGTTGGCTAATCAAACAAAACATCCAGGCCATCTTTAAAAATAAAGACTTTGAGGCTTTATTGAAATAATAATTCAAATAATCTGAAAAATCATATAATATAAATATATAAAACATAAATACATATTTTTATATATATATATATATATATATATATATATATATATATATATATATATATATATATATATATATATATATATATATATATATATATATATATATATATATATATATATATATACACACACACACATACATATACATATAATATATATATATATATTTTTATTATTATTATATACTGTAAATATAATAATATAATATATAATATAAAATAAATAAAAAGAAAGTCATCTACTCTAATGAATATACACTTCAATTAGCAAACCATTAAAAAAGCAAATTGCTGTTATGTTATCTGCACATGATTGGCTAATTGAGGTGACTATTCACACATTCATTGTGCAAAGATAAGATTCTCTAATCTTTTAGTAAATCAGCCCCATCTTTTAGTGCCGGTTCACACTAGCACGATGCCAGACATCGCATGTAATTCGCAGCGCACGGCTGTTCATATTACATGCGATGTCTGTGCGGGTGCGATGTCAGCCATACAGATAGTATGGCTGATATCACACCGCATTCGGTCCAAACACGCACAGGACCCTTTTTTCTGTTCGGACCAGAATCGGATCGCAGGTGTGTTCACACATATGCGATCTGATTCATGTCCGAACTGTCAGTTCGCAGTGCGATATGCCAGCTGAAATGGGGGTGTCGTTAACATATAATGACACTCCCCATCAGATCGCATATGGCAGTGTGAACTGCCGTGCGTGTCAAGTGCGATGCGGGAACCCGCAGTTGATTCGCAGGGTTCCCGCATCGCACTAGTGTGAACCGGCACTTTAAAGTGCTGGTTCACACTAGCGCGATGCGAGAACCCTGCAAATCATGTGCGGGTTCCCGCATCGCTCCAGACACGCAAGGCAGTTCACACTGCCATATGGGAATTGCTGGGGAGTGTCATTATATGTTAACGACACCCCCATTTTAGCTCGCGTATCGCACTGAGAACTGACAGTTCGGACATGAATCGTATCGCATATGTGTGAACACACCTGCGATCCGATTCTGGTCCGAACAGAAAAAAGGGTCCTGTGCGTGTTTGGACCGAATGCGGTGCAATATCAGCTATGCTATCTGTATGGCTGATATCGCACCCGCACAGTCATCGCATGGAATGTGAACAGCAGTGCGCTGCGAATTATATGCAATGTCTGGTATCGCACTAGTGTGAACCGGCACTAAGCCACTACATTGCTTTGTGTGACCTGCAAGCAAAAAAAAAAAAAAAGCTAGATTTAACTCCAATCTCTGTTTCATTAATAAACAGGTTAAATAACTAGTGGTCCCAGCACTGACCTTTGATCCATTACTATTAGACTGGTAGATTTCTTCCAATGTAGATACCTTGTCTATAGCACATCATCATCACCAATAATATTATATTAGGTTTGTATATTTCTATTTGTATGCAGAAGAAGAGATGACACTATAGAATTCTGCATGCATTCCTCCCATGCACCATCCTCATCTCCAGCATAATACAACCATTGAATGGGAAGCCTCTTCACATGGAACATTCCACACCAGGGGTCCGCTGCTACAACTCCCATCATCTCCCTGCACCGATCCCCACCATCCTGCTAATATGAATGCAATCATCACACAGACACCATCAATGATCACAACTGACCTGTCACTTCTTCACCGGTTTATTATGTTCCACCCCCTTAGCGCGCTGATTGGAAACGTCATTCAGCTGACTGCTAGCCGGAAACGTTGATTGGAGGATGGCTTATTTCCGGCACAGAGCTCCGTTCACTGTATCGCCATCACTGAGCATGTGCGGTACCCCGACCTCTGGATGTGACAGCTGCTCGGTCACTATATAAGCATAAGTAATCACTGATGGAACGCTCTTTAACGCTTTTTGCAGTGATTTCTATGATTGGTTCCACCCTTGTATTACTATGAGATCCAAGATGGCTAGATAGGTTAAACTCTTTATTAATATGGAACTCCAGTCCTTTCATTACTATCAGATCCTAGATGTTTAGGTATGGTTGCCTACTTGAAACTTTTACCCCTTTCCTGCCCAGGCCAATTTTCAGCTATCAGCACGGTTACACTTTGAATGACAATTGTGTAGTCAGGTAACACTACCCAAGTTAATATTTTTTCACACAAATAGAGCTTTCTTTTGGTGGTATTTGATCACCGCTGAGTTTATTTTTTATTTTTTGCTAAACAAACAAAGGCTGAAAATTTTGACAAAAACAACACATTTTTCATAATGGTATAAAAGTTTGCAATTTAGCATTTTTCTCCTTCACTGATGGGCACTGATAGGTGGCAAGGATGTATACAATTTTTTTTACTAAACAAAGATTGAAAATTTTGAAAAATAAAATAAAAATTATAGTGGTATAAAAATTATAAGTTTTGCAATTTTCTCCTTCACTGATGGGCACTGATAGGTGGCAAGGATGTATACAATTTTTTTTACTAAACAAAGATTGAAAATTTTGAAAAATAAAATAAAAATTATAGTGGTATAAAAATTATAAGTTTTGCAATTTTCTCCTGCACTGATAATTGGCACTGATGAGCTCTGATAGGCGGCACTGAAGGACACTGAGAGGTGGCACCGATGGTCACTGATAGGTGGCAGTGATTGGCAGCACTGATGGGTGACACTGATGATGAGGCACTGGTGGGCACTGATTAGAAGTACTGGTGGGCACTGTTGGGATGTCCCTTTAAAGTGGAACTTTACTCATACCAACTTGATAAAAAAATAGTGTTCTTTAGCAAGGAATAGTGATGGACGAACTTCCGACGGGACGTTTCGCGAACGCGGACCGCGAACACGGCCGATAGTTCGCGAAACGGAACGTTTGCGGCGGGCCCCATTGACTTCAATGGGAGGCGAACTTTGCAAACCTACAGGTCAAATTTGCAGCCACAAAATAATTACTAGCTGTGCAAACATAGTCCTACCACATGGCCAATGACATAACACATGTATGAGGTGAATCTGGGATCGACAACTACAAGCATTCTTTTTTTATATGTGAAATTGTTGTGACAATTCAGGACTGTGGAGCGCATGAAGGAAATGGAGGAGAGGGAAGGTCAGGGTAGGCAAAGAAGAGGGTGCAGGAGATGATCACTAGCAGCGTGACATTGTACCGGGTGTCTAAGTATGTTGCCACCCAGTACTGGTCCTTGGCCCTTATGCTTTTTATACGGTGGTCCCTATTAAAACACTGGAGCATGAAGGCCCCCATTTGCACTAAACTGGAAGCGGTGTGGTGGCCTGGCTCCTGCTCAACATCCAGGATAATGTCGTCCTCTTCATTCTCCTCTCCCCATCCACGCACAACAACAGGGATCCCAGAAAGGTTTAAAGCATGCTCTTCTTGCTCCTTCTCATCCGCCCCGGCACCATCCTCCTATGACTCCTCTTCAGACTCCTGTTGTTCACTTGTCTCAGATAGAGTAGCCCCCCCTGGGAATTCATCCAGCATTGCGACTTCCTCATCTTCCCGCTCCTGCTCCTCCACAGCCTGATCAATGACACGACGCAATGCACGCTCCATAAAGAAGGCATAAGGTACCATGTCACTGATGGCGCCATGGCTGCGACTGACCAGTTTGGTGATCTCCTCAAATGGGCGCAGAAGTCTGCATGCGTCGCGCAAGAGCAGCCACTGGCGCAGTGAAAAAAACCCCAGCTCCCCAGAACCTGTTCTGCCGCAGAGTTCATACAGGTAGACGTTAACTGCACGTTTCTGCTGGAGCAGCCTATCAAGCATATAGAAGGTTGAGTTCCATCGCGTCGGGCAATCGCAAATAAGACGTCTGACCGGCAGATTGTGTCACAGCTGAATGTCAGCAAGGCGAGCCATGGCCGTGTAAGATCTTCTGAAATGGGCTGAGATTTTCCTTGCCTGCCGCAAGATGTCCTGGACCCCAGGGTATTTGACAACGAATCGCTGCACGACCAAGTTTAAGGCGTGTGCCATGCATGGCACGTGCGTGATTTTGCCCTGTTTCAATGCGCTAAGCAGATTGGCACCGTTGTCACACACCACTTTACCAACTGTCAAATTGAGCGGTGTTAGCCACTGATCTGCCTGTGAACGCAAAGCTGAAAGGAGTACCGGGCCAGTGTGGCTCTTGGCTTCCAGGCACAACAGACGCAGCACAAAATGGCAACGTCTCACCTGGCATGTCGAATAGGTTCTGGGGCGCTTGGGCGGCGCAGCGGAAGAGACGCTAGCAGCGGAAAAGGAGGAGTCAGCTGAGGAGAGGGAGGAGGAGGAGAAGAAGAGCCAGGCCTGCATGCAATCCGTGGCGGTAAAACCAAATCTACACGGGTGCCACGGGTTACATGCTTGACGGCCGTCAGAATGTTCACCCAGTGGGCAGTAAAAGTGATATACCTTCCCTGCCCCTGTTTGCTAGACCACGTGTCTGTGGTCAGATGTATCTTGGCACCGACCCTGTGTGCCAGAAATACATTCACTTGCCTCTGAACATGGCCATATAGCTCTGGGATGCCCTTCTGTGAGAAATACTTCCTTCCTGGGAACTTCCATTGTGGTGTTCCAATGGCCACAAATTTTCGAAAGGGCTCCGAGTCCACCAGTTTATATGGCAGTAGTTGGCGGGCTAAAGCCGCGTACACACGGGCGGACTGTCTGGCCAATTTAGTCCGTCGAAACACATTTCAGCGGACAGTCCGCTCGTGTGTGGGCTTCAGCTGACTTTTTCAGAGTGCAGTCTGGCGGACTAAGTATTTCGGAATTTCCGTAATATTGTCCGTCCAACTTTGGTTTCAGTGGACAGTCCGCTCGTGAGTAGGCTAGTTCGACGGACTAAGTATGGCGCATGCTCAGAAAGGATTTACACGGCGAAAGGTTGCATTGCTGTGTATTGGACGTCCTATTTCTAGTCCTGTCGTACCTGCTGTACACATCATCGCGCAAGCTTTCGACGGACTGTTTGTTCATCGTGTGTGGTCAAGTCCATTCATTCGAAAGTAGGACGGACTGTCCGTCGGATTGTCTGACGGACTAAGTTGGCCATACAGTCCGCCCGTGTGTACGCGGCTTATGAGTTCTGACAAGCCAGCCGTCAACGGTTGGGCAAGAGGGTTATCCGGCGTCATAATTTTTTTACGCTCGAACATTAGGCCCATGAAAGCCTGCCTTTTTGCAGAAAAATGTGAGCTTGGCGTGATGGAAGGTGGAGTGGAGGACAATTGTGAGGATAGAGGAGAAGGAGAAGTAGAAGACGAGGCTGGATGGTGAGAGCCTGCAGTGTGGCTTTGTGTGTTCCGTTGCTCCCACTGGGCTCAGTGATGGCTGCTAATGTGCCTTTTTAAGGCGGTCGTCCCTAGGTGAGTGTTGGGCTTACCGCGACTAATGCGTTGACTGCAAAGATTGCAGATGGCAACGCTATTGTCAGCAGCGGACACGTTAAAAAAGCCCACACTGCGGAGCCATGTTCCGGCGTCCTGGGAGCGCCAGATGTGACCGTACATGGTCGATGACTCGCTCCTGATACATTAGCAGTCTGCTTTGTCCCTCCTGTGCAATGTAAGTTATTCCTGCTTCTCCTCCCTATCTGCTGGTCCATATCTCCCTCTGAACTCCCCTCCTCTTCCTCTCTTGTGGGCACCCACGTGACATCACTAGACACGTCATCATCGTCGTCACCTTCCCCACCGCTTTAAGTAGAGATCCCGGAGTAGGCAGCAACACCAGGGACCAACCTCCTCCTTGGGCTGATCTGGGTACTGTCGTCAGACTGCTGAGTGGCGGTTCTTGCTACCTCCTCTTCCTGATCCAATGCCAAGAGTGGCTGCGCATCAGAAATGTCTTGATATGGATCGGAAAGTAATTCCTGTGACTCAAGCAGAAGGTGGTGGTGGTGTTGTTGGTGGTAGTGTTTTTGGGGGTGCACATAGCAGAGAGTGAAGAAGAGGGTGCAGATTGAGAGGATGAGGAGGGTGCAGAAGAGTAAGGCTGAGTGAGCCACTCAACCAAGTCTGGTGCGTCCTTTAAAGTAATTGAACACACCTTCTGCAACTTCCCACTTTGGCTCAAGCCTGTTGCTCCTGCCCTACCCCTACCACCCCTGCGGAAGGGCCTCTACCTGTCATTTTTTAAATGACCCTGTGACAAAACTCTCAGTCCCTATACTGATAAAGGACTGCTGCAGAATAGGGCAGCAGTCAGCAGTAGTGCACCTCAACCCTATATATTGTGGACCTATACCAGTCCTTAAGGAATAGCAGACTGCACCTCACTCAACCCTATGTACTGTAGTACCCTATACCTTACCAGTCCTTATAAGGACCTTTGTGGAACTAGTAGGTTGTGAATGATTAGCAGACTGTACCTCAGTCCCTATACTCATAAAGGACTACTGCAGCAGAAGGGCAGTAGTCAGCAGTAGTGCACCTCAACCCTATATATTGTGGACCTATATCAGTCCTTAAGAAATAGCAGACTGTACCTCACTCAACCCTATGTACTGTAGTACAGTAGACCTTACCAGTCCTTATAAGGACCTTTGTGGAACTAGTAGGTTGTGAATGATTAGCAGACTGTACCTCAGTCCCTATACTCATAAAGGACTACTGCAGCAGAAGGGCAGCAGTCAAGTATAATATTCTTTCTATATTTGGAAGAAAGAATATTATACGTGTACAAGCCTATTACCATACCAGTCCTGAAAAGAACCTTTGTGGACCTAATAGTAACAGATAATGATTAAACTGACTGTCCCTGCTGCACACAGCGTCCTGTCCCTTTCTCTACACTGACAAAAGACACTCAGGCTGCTGCAACAATCACTAGCACAGCAGTGCCTCAAACCTATATCCTGAACTACACCTAACACCTATACCATGATACCAGTCCTTAAAAGAACTGTTGTGGACCTAATAGCTAGCGATTTTGGGTCACTGAAGTCTCTCCCTGCTCCACACAGCAACCTCTCCCTATAGTGACAGTAGAAAAAATGTAAAATGGCCACCGGATCGGGTCTAGTTATAAGTTAGGGGGAATGTCCAAGTGTCCATGTGCTGTAATGTCTCAATTGGCTGTCCTGTACCCCATGATGGATGTGTCATCATAGGTCAAAGTTCTTTTACACAGTAAAAACGGAAGTCCGCCGGGCGAACTGCGGCAATAGTCCGCCGATCGGGCGGACGGCGAACAGCCGAAATTCGCTGCGAAACGACCGCCGGGCAAACCGTTCGGCCATCCCTAGCAAGGAACACACAGTATCTCACAAAAGCAAATACACACCTCGCATTTTTGTAAATATTTTATTATATCTTTTCATGTGAGAACACTGAAGAAATGACACTTTGCTACAATGTAAAGTAGTGAGTGTACAGCTGGTATAACAGTGTACATTTGCTGTCCCCTCAAAATAACTCAACACACAGCCATTAATGCCTAAACCACTGGCAATAAAAGTGAGTACACCCCTAAGTGAAAATGTCCAAATTGGGCCCAAAGTGTCAATATTTTGTGTGGCCACTATTATTTTCCAGCACTGCCTTCACCTTCTCGGGCATGGAGTTCACCAGAGCTTCACAGGTTGCCACTGGAGTCCTCTTCCACTCCTCCATGATGACATCACGGAGCTGGTGCATGTAATGCCCCATACACACTATCAGATTTTCTGCTGAGTTTTTCCTTTAGATTTACCAAAACCATGTAGTGGAAGGGCCTGCCTGATTGCATACACATTGAAACTCCTAAGGTTTGACCTCATATTACATGGTTTTGGTAAATCTGAAGGAAAAACTCAGCAGAAAAACTGATAGTGTGTATGGGGCTTTAGAGACCTTGCGCTCCTCCACCTTCCGTTTGATGATGCCCCACAGATGCTCAATAGAGTTTAGGTCTGGGGACATGCTTGGCCAGTCCATCACCTTGATGGGGAAATAATGCAATTTTCTTTCCTTCAACTCCTGGTTGAAGAAAAAAAAGATGAGTAACCTATGGGCTGCTTAACCACTTCAATACCAGGCACTTAGACACCTTCCTGCCCAAGCCAATTTTCAGCTTTCAGCGCTGTCGCAATTTGAAACAAATCTTTTATCATTTTGTTCCCACAAATAGAGCTTTCTTTTGGTGGTATTTGATCACCTCTATGATTTTTTGTGCAACAAATAAAAAAAGACCGAAAATTTTGAAAAAATTTTTTTTTCTTTGTTTCTGTTATTTTTTTTTGTAAATAAGTAAGTTTTCTTCTTCAATGACAGGCACTGATATGGCTGCACTGACGGGCACTTATAAGGTGGCACTGATGGGCACAGATGAGGTGACACCAATGAGGTGGTACTGATGAGGTGGCACTGATGGGCACTGATGGTGGGCACTGATAGGCGGCACTGATGGCCACTGATAGGTGGGACTGATGGACACTGATAGGTGGCACTGGTATGTAGCACTGATGGGCATTCATAGGTGGCACTGATGAGCACTTATAGGCAGCACTGTTGGGTACTTATGGGTGGCACTGATGGGTACTTATGGGTGGCACTGATAGGTGGCATGGATGGGCACTGATAGATGGCCCTGCTGGACACTGATGGGTGGCACTGATGGGTGGCATTGCTGGACATAACTGTTTTTATTTTGCTACATGATGGTGCCAGTCAGTGCCCATTTGTGGATTTGTCTGCGGAAAATTTGATTGTGTGTACGAGGTTTAAAAGCAGAATTGAATCCTCCTATCCTTTACAACCAAGGAAGCTGCTTCTGTTTGATCTGCAACTGCAATGGTGTTGCACATGTGATCATGATGTCAGCCATTTGACAAATATTTTATTATATCTTTTCATGTGACAACACTGAAGAAATGACACTTTCCTATAATGTAAAGTAGTGCGTGTACAGCTTGTATAACAGTGTAAATTTGCTGTCCCCTCAAAATAACTCAACACACAGCCATTAATTTCTAAACTGCTGGCAACAAAAGTGAGTACACCCCTAAGTGAAAATGTCCAAATTGGGCCCAATTAGCCATTTTCCCTCCCTGGTATCATGTGACTCATTAGTATTACAAGGTCTCAGGTGTGAATGAGGAGCAGGTATATTAAATTTGGTGTTATCGCTCTCACTCTCTCATACTGGTCACTGGAAGTTCAACATGGCATCTCATGGCAAAGACCCTGAAACTGAGCTGCAGCATGGTGGCCAAGACCATACAGCAGTTTAACAGGACAGGTTCGGAACAGGCCTCGCCATGGTCGACCAAAGGAGTTGAGTGCACGTGTTCAGCTTCATATCCAGAGGTTTCCTTTGGGAAATAGACGTATGAGTGCTGCCAGCATTGCTGCAGAGGTGGAAGGGGTGGTGGGTCAGCCTGTCAATGCTCAGACCTTATGCCGCACGCTGCATCAAATTGGTCTGCATGGCTGTCATCCCAGAAGAAAGCCTCTTCTAAAGATGATGCACAAGAAAGCCTGCAGTTTGCTGAAGACAAGCAGACTAAGGACATGGATTACTGGAACCATGTCCTGTGGTCTGATGAGACCAAGATAAACTTGATTGGTTCAGATGGTGTCAATTGTGTGTGGTGTCAACCAGGTGAGGAATACAAAGACAAGTGTGTCTTGCCTACAGTCAAGCATTGTGGTGGGAATGTCATGGTCTGGGGCTGCATGAGTGCTGCCGGCACTGGGGAGCTACAGTTCATTGAGGGAACCATGAATGCCAACATGTACTGTGACATACTGAAGCAGAGCATGATCCCTTCCCTTCGGAGACTGGGCCGCAGGGCAGTATTCCAACATGAGACCAAGATAAACTTAATTATTTCAGATGGTGTCAAGCATGTGTGTCGGCAACCAAGTGAGTAAAAAGACAAGTGCATCTTGCCTACAGTCAAGCATGGTGGTGGGAGTGTCATGGCCTGGGTCTACATGAGTGTTGCCGGTGTTCTGCCTAATAGAGTCCGGCCATCAAATAGTGTCCGCTCCGTACTGTGCATGCGCAGTACGGAGCAGACGAAGCTTCGGAAAATCTCCGAAGCTGAACGGTGCCTGCGGCACCATCCAAGCGGACATAGGGTTGTGAATTTTAGAGGGCCCCTCGCGGCCGAGCTTCGCTCGCCACGCTTCGGGCTCGGCCTCGCTGCGCTCGGCTCTTTTTTATTCTAACTCTATGTGCACTTGGATAGTGGGGATAGAACCTGGACTCACGGCGCAGGCGCCGTTCATCCTCTGCAATTTGCGGAATCTGTGTGCCTGTGTACTGCGCATGCGCAGTACGCAGCAGACACTATCCGATGGAGGACGCTATTTGACAAGACACCGGCACTGGGGAGCTACAGTTCATTGAGGGAACCATGAATGCCAACATGTACTGTGACATACTGAAGCAGAGTATGATCCCCTCCCTTTGGAGATTGGTTTGCAGGGCAGTATTTTCAACATGATAAGGACCCCAAACACACCTCCAAGATGAACACTGCCTTGCTAAAGAAGCTGAGGACGCCAAGATCTCCTCTCTCTCTCTCTCTCTCTCTCTCTCTTTCACAAAAAAAATATATATTTCAATGTTTTCTGTATTTCTCTGTTTGTATTAATTTATTATTTGTTATTGCAGGAATAGGTTGGGCAACAAGGTCTGGAGATTCCCCGATCTTCATCACCCCTGCTGGACGTCCATCTGCTTCGCTGGATGATGTGACTAACAATGGACAAACGAGGGACATTTTTCCATATTTATATTTTTAACCACTTGCTGCCCAGGGCAATTTTTTACATTTTTCACACACATGTAGAAATCAGCGTGTTTAGCTAGACAGTTAGTTAGAACCCCCAAACATTACACATTTCTGAAAGCAGAAGCCCAGGAGAATACCATGTTGGTTGTTGCAATTTTTTTTATGCCACATGATATTTGCACAACTATTTCTCAAACACATGGGGGTTGATTTACTAAAAGCAAATATACTGTGCAATTTTGCAGGTGCAGTTGCTCCACAGCTTTTTAAATGAGGGAAAGCTCTGCTGACTTCTAGCGTCCAGTCATGTCTAAGCAAAAATTACATTTTCCTTGCACGTGATTGGGTATTCTTTGTAATGTGAAGCTTCACCTCATTTACTAAGCTCTGGAGCAGCTGCGCTTGCAGAGTACACAGTCTATTTGCCTTTAGCAAATCAACCCAAAGAGTACAGTAGAGTAGTATAATGTAGTGAAGTGTAGTGTTGTGTAGAGTAATGTTGCGTGGTGTAGATTAGTGCTGAGTACTGGAGTATAGTGTAGTGCAGGTAAGTACGGTGTAGTGTAAAGTTTAGTGCAGGTAAGTACAGTGTAGTGTATTATGGAGTATAGTAAAGAATCAAGTCTTGTTGTGTAGTGTAGTGTAGGCTATAGTGCAGCTAAGTACAGTGTAGAGTGTAGTGTAGAGTAGGATAGATTAGTTAGTGTTGTGTAGAGTAGTGTAGTGTAGGGTAGTATGGCCAGGATTACTTTGATGCAGCTGGCCAGCTTTAGCATGCATTACAATGCATGTGAACCAAAAATCCCTGTCTTTGTGCAGTTTGCTAAAAATGTTTAAACAGTGTATAGCATTGTGCAGAGGGTCGATTCCGATTTTTTGGTATCTTGGGGTACACATATATACAGTATATATAACCCAGATGGGTTATACATGCTGTGTATATGTGTAAATAGTGATGGCCGAACGGTTCGCCCGGCGGTCGTTTCGCGGCGAATTTCCGACTTTCGCCGTCCGCGGGTTCGAACGCCTTTTTCCGTCGTTCGCCCCGGCGGACTTACGTGTTTAATGTATACAAGAACTTTAACCTTTCGTGACACGTTTATCATGTGTTACAGGACAACCAATTGAGACATGACAGCTCATGGACACTTGGACATTCCCCCTAACCTATAAATACACCCGATCCGGTGGCCATTTTACATTCTTTCTTCTGTCACTGTAGGGAAAGGATCCTGTGTGGAGTAGGGACAGAGAAAACGCTAGCTATTTGGTACACAAAAGTTCTTTTCAGGACTGGTATAGGTGTTAGGTCAGCAGCCTGAGTTTCTTTTGTCAGTTTAGATAAAGGGACAGAGCGCTGTATGCTGCTATTTTAGGGACAGCTCAGCCAGATTAGTCTTTCTTCATCATCATCATCATCATCATCATTAGCTGTTACTATCAGGTCCACAAAAGAGCTGTTCCAGCTAATCGTTCCAGCCTACTCTTTTTTGCCAATTTGTATAGGGACAGGCAGGAAGCAGTGTGTCAGGCAGTGAGGATAATTTTAAAGACTTGCTGTTACTATTAGTTCCACAAAGGTTCTTTTCAGGACTGGTATCAGTGGTACGGTAATAGGCTTGTACACGTATAATATTCTTTCTTCCAAATATAGAAAGAATATTATACTTGACTGCTGCCCTTCTGCTGCAGTCTGCTAATCATTCACAACTCACTTGTTCCACAAAGCTCTTTATCAGGACTGGTAACTTGGTCTGTCTAGGGTGCTACGGTACATAGGCTTGGGTGCGGTACAGTCTGCTGTTCTGTAAGGACCGCTATCGGTCCACAATACATAGGGTTGCCGTGCACTACTGCTGACCGCTGCCCTATACTGCAGCAGTCCTTCAGCGGTATAGGGACTGACGCACAGTCTGCTAAACACTAATACACAACCTGCTTGGTCCACAAAAGTTCTTATAAGGACTGGTAACTTGGTATAGGGTGCTACGGTACATAGGCCTGAGTGCAGTACAGTCTGCTGTTCTGTAAGGACCGCTATCGGTCCACAATACATAGGGTTGCCGTGCACTACTGCTGACCGCTGCCCTATACTGCAGCAGTCCTTCATTGGTATAGGGACTGACGTACAGTCTGCTAATCACTAACACACAACCTGCTTGGTCCACAAAAGTTCTTATAAGGACTGGTAACTTGGTATAGGGTGCTACGGTACATAGGCCTGAGTGCAGTACAGTCTGCTGTTCTGTAAGGACCGCTATCGGTCCACAATACATAGGGTTGCCGTGCACTACTGCTGACCGCTGCCCTATACTGCAGCAGTCCTTCATTGGTATAGGGACTGACGTACAGTCTGCTAATCACTAACACACAACCTGCTTGGTCCACAAAAGTTCTTATAAGGACTGGTAACTTGGTATAGGGTGCTACGGTACATAGGCCTGAGTGCGTTACAGTCTGCTGTTCTGTAAGGACCGCTATCGGTCCACAATACATAGGGTTGCCGTGCACTACTGCTGACCGCTGCCCTATACTGCAGCAGTCCTTCAGCGGTATAGGGACTGACGCACAGTCTGCTAAACACTAACACACAACCTGCTTGGTCCACAAAAGTTTTTATAAGGACTGGTAACTTGGTATAGGGTGCTACGGTACATAGGCCTGAGTGCAGTACAGTCTGCTGTTCTGTAAGGACCGCTATCGGTCCACAATACATAGGGTTGCCGTGCACTACTGCTGACCGCTGCCCTATACTGCAGCAGTCCTTCATTGGTATAGGGACTGACGTACAGTCTGCTAATCACTAACACACAACCTGCTTGGTCCACAAAAGTTCTTATAAGGACTGGTAACTTGGTATAGGGTGCTACGGTACATAGGCCTGAGTGCGTTACAGTCTGCTGTTCTGTAAGGACCGCTATCGGTCCACAATACATAGGGTTGCCGTGCACTACTGCTGACCGCTGCCCTATACTGCAGCAGTCCTTCATTGGTATAGGGACTGACGTACAGTCTGCTAATCACTAACACACAACCTGCTTGTTCCACAAAAGTTCTTATAAGGACTGGTAACTTGGTATAGGGTGCTACGGTACATAGGCTTGAGTGCGGTACAGTCTGCTGTTCTGTAAGGACCGCTATCGGTCCACAATAGATAGGGTTGACGTGCACCACTGCTGACCGCTGCCCTATACTGCAGCAGTCCTTCAGCGGTATAGGGACTGACGTACAGTCTGCTAAACACTAATACACAACCTGCTTGGTCCACAAAAGTTCTTATAAGGACTGGTAACTTGGTATAGGGTGCTACGGTACATAGGCTTGAGTGCGGTACAGTCTGCTGTTCTGTAAGGACCGCTATCGGTCCACAATAGATAGGGTTGACGTGCACCACTGCTGACCGCTGCCCTATACTGCAGCAGTCCTTCAGCGGTATAGGGACTGACGTACAGTCTGCTAAACACTAATACACAACCTGCTTGGTCCACAAAAGTTCTTATAAGGACTGGTAACTTGGTATAGGGTGCTACGGTACATAGGCTTGAGTGCGGTACAGTCTGCTGTTCTGTAAGGACCGCTATCGGTCCACAATAGATAGGGTTGACGTGCACCACTGCTGACCGCTGCCCTATACTGCAGCAGTCCTTCAGCGGTATAGGGACTGACGTACAGTCTGCTAAACACTAATACACAACCTGCTTGGTCCACAAAAGTTCTTATAAGGACTGGTAACTTGGTATAGGGTGCTACGGTACATAGGCTTGAGTGCGGTACAGTCTGCTGTTCTGTAAGGACCGCTATCGGTCCACAATAGATAGGGTTGACGTGCACCACTGCTGACCGCTCACCTATACTGCAGCAGTCCTTCAGCGGTATAGGGACTGACGTACAGTCTGCTAATCACTAACACACAACCTGCTTGTTCCACAAAAGTTCTTATAAGGACTGGTAACTTGGTATAGGGTGCTACGGTACATAGGCTTGAGTGCGGTACAGTCTGCTGTTCTGTAAGGACCGCTATCGGTCCACAATAGATAGGGTTGACGTGCACCACTGCTGACCGCTGCCCTATACTGCAGCAGTCCTTCAGCGGTATAGGGACTGACGTACAGTCTGCTAAACACTAATACACAACCTGCTTGGTCCACAAAAGTTCTTATAAGGACTGGTAACTTGGTATAGGGTGCTACGGTACATAGGCTTGAGTGCGGTACAGTCTGCTGTTCTGTAAGGACCGCTATCGGTCCACAATAGATAGGGTTGACGTGCACCACTGCTGACCGCTGCCCTATACTGCAGCAGTCCTTCAGCGGTATAGGGACTGACGTACAGTCTGCTAAACACTAATACACAACCTGCTTGGTCCACAAAAGTTCTTATAAGGACTGGTAACTTGGTATAGGGTGCTACGGTACATAGGCTTGAGTGCGGTACAGTCTGCTGTTCTGTAAGGACCGCTATCGGTCCACAATAGATAGGGTTGACGTGCACCACTGCTGACCGCTCACCTATACTGCAGCAGTCCTTCAGCGGTATAGGGACTAAGAGTTTTGTCACAGGGTCATTTAAAAAATGACATGCAGAGGAAGAGGCAGGCCCTTCCGCAGGGGTGGTAGGGGTAGGGCAGGAGCAACAGGCTTGAGCCAAAGTGGGAAGTTGCAGAAGGTGCGTTCAATTACTTTAAAGGATGCACCAGACTTGGTTGAGTGGCTCGCTCAGCCTTACTCTTCTGCACCCTCCTCATCCTCTCGATCTGCACCCTCTTCTTCACTCTCTGCTATGTGCACCCCCAAAGACACTACCACCAACAACACGACCACCACCACCACCACCACATACCTTCCGCTTGAGTCACTGGAATTATTTTCCGATCCATATCAAGAGGACATTTCTGATGCGCAGCCACTCTTGGTATTGGATCAGGAAGAGGAGGTAGCAACAAGCGCTACTCAGCAGTCTGACGCCAGTACCCAGATCAGCCCAAGGAGGAGGTTGGTCCCCGGTGTTGCTGCCTACTCTACTTATAGCGGTGGGGAAGGTGACGTTGATGATGACGTGTCTAGTGATGTCACGTGGGTGCCCACAAGAGAGGAAGAGGAGGGGAGTTCAGAGGGAGATATGGACCAGCAGATAGGGAGGAGAAGCAGCAATGACTTACATTGCACAGCAGGGACAAAGCAGACTGCAAATGTATCAGGAGCGAGTCATCGACCATGTACGGTCACATCTGGCGCTCCCAGGACACCGGCACATGGCTCCGCAGTGTGGGCTTTTTTTAACGTGTCCGCTGCTGACAATAGCGTTGCCATCTGCAATCTTTGCAGTCAACGCGTTAGTCGCGGTAAGCCCAATACTCACCTAGGGACGACCGCCTTAAGAAGGCACATGAGCAGCCATCACCGAGCCCAGTGGGAGCAACGGAACACACAAAGCCACACTGCAGGCTCTCACCGTCCAGCCTCGTCTTCTACTTCTCCTTCTCCTCTCTCCTCACAATTGTCCTCCACTCCACCTTCCATCACGCCAAGCTCACATTTTTCTGCAAAAAGGCAGGCTTCCGTGGGCCTAATGTTTGAGCGTAAAAAAATGATGACGCCGGATAACCCTCTTGCCCAACGGTTGGCGGCTGGCTTGTCAGAACTCATAGCCCGCCAACTACTGCCATATAAACTGGTGGACTCGGAGGCCTTTCGCAAATTTGTGGCCATTGGAACACCACAATGGAAGGTCCCAGGAAGGAAGTATTTCTCAGAGAAGGGCATCCCAGAGCTATATGGCCATGTTCAGCGGCAAGTGAATGTATCTCTGGCACACAGTGTCGGTGCCAAGATACATCTGACCACAGACACGTGGTCTAGCAAACACGGGCAGGGAAGGTATATCAGTTTTACTGCCCACTGGGTGAACCTTCTGACGGCCGTCAAGCATGTAACCCGTGGCACCCGTGTAGATTTGGTTTTACCGCCACGGATTGCATGCAGGCCTGACTCTTCTTCTCCTCCTCCTACTCCATCCTCCTCCCTCTCCTCCTCAGCTGCCTCCTCCTTTTCCGCTGCTAGCGTCTCTTCCACTGCACCGCCCAAGCTCCCCAGAACCTATTCCACATGCCAGGTGAGACGTTGCCATGCCGTGCTGCGTCTGTTGTGCCTGGAAGCAAAGAGCCACACTGGCCCGGCACTCCTTTCAGCTTTGCGTTCACAGGCAGATGAGTGGCTAACACCGCTCAATTTGACAGTTGGTAAAGTGGTGTGTGACAACGGTGCCAATCTGCTTAGCGCATTGAAACAGGGCAAAATCACGCACGTGCCGTGCATGGCACACGTCTTAAACTTGGTCGTGCAGCGATTCCTTGTCAAATACCCTGGGGTCCAGGACATCTTGCGGCAGGCAAGGAAAATCTCGGCCCATTTCAGAAGATCTTACACGGCCATGGCTCGCCTTGCTGACATTCAGCGGCGACACCATCTGCCGGTCAGACGTCTTATTTGCGATTGCCCGACGCGATGGAACTCAACCTTCTATATGCTTGATAGGCTGCTCCAGCAGAAACGTGCAGTTAACGTCTACCTGTATGAACTCTGCGAAAGAAACGGTTCTGGGGAGCTGGGTTTTTTTTCACCGCGCCAGTGGCTGCTCATGCGCGACACATGCAGACTTCTGCGGCCATTTGAGGAGATCACCAAACTGGTCAGTCGCAGCCATGGCGCCATCAGTGACATGGTACCTTATGCCTTCTTTCTGGAGCGTGCATTGCGTCGTGTCATTGATCAGGCTGTGGAGGAGCAGGAGCGGGAAGATGAGGAAGTCGCAATGCTGGATGAATTCCCAGGGGGGGCTACTCTATCTGAGACAAGTCAACAACAGGAGTCTGATGAGGAGTCAGAGGAGGATGGTGCCGGGGCGGATGAGCAGGAGCAAGAAGAGCATGCTTTAAACCTTTCTGGGATCCCTGTTGTGCGAGGATGGGGAGAGGAGAATGAAGAGGACGACATTATCCTGGATGATGAGCAGGAGCCAGGCCACCACACCGCTTCCACTTTAGTGCAAATGGGGGCCTTCATGCTCCAGTGTTTTAATAGGGACCCCCGTATAAAAAGCATGAGGGTCAAGGACCAGTACTGGGTGGCAACGTACTTAGACCCCCGGTACAAACACAAAATGGCGGAAATGTTACCGCCGTCGCAGAGGGCTGTCAGAATGCAGCACTTCCAGGCCTTGCTTCGAGAAATGCTGCATTCTGCTTTTGCGTGCGCTGGCAGAGGAGCAATTCCCACTCCCAGAGAAGGATTTGCGGGTACCAATCCAACAGCGCCTGCAAGAAGAGGCCGGTTTGAAGATGTGTTGGTGACTTCGGATATGAGGTCATTCTTTCAGCCGACCCATCGACAGGTGTCATCCGGATCCAGCATCAGGGAACGCCTAGACCGTCAGGTGTCCGACTACATTGGGTTAACGGCCGATGTGGACGCTCTGAGGAGTGATGAACCCCTAGACTACTGGGTGGGCAGGCTTGACCTCTGGCCAGAGCTTGCCCAATTTGCAATCGAACTGTTGGCTTGCCCCTCATCCAGTGTCCTGTCCGAAAGGACGTTCAGCGCAGCAGGGGGGATTGTGACCGATAAGCGTACTCGCCTAGCTCACCACAGTGTTAACTACCTCACATTTCTAAAAATGAATGAGGCATGGATCTCGGAGGAATTCAACACATGTGATCAGTAGACCATGTATATGTCTATAAACAATTTTTGGAATCAAGCACACAGACCTTCTTAATTCATTTGGCTCACTTCCCTGACCCAAAAAAGCACACCGTACTATATGCCCCTACCCTCCTCTTTGAAGAGGTTGAGCGGTGTCATATTTCTACTGGGGCTGCTTATTATGAGGGGTTCCCACCATCCCTGTGCTGTGCTGACTTCCTCCTGGGTGTTCTTATTATGAGGGGCTCCCACCATCCCTGTGCTGTGCTGACTTCCTCCTGGGGGTTCTTATTATGAGGGGATCACACCATCCCTGTGCTGTGCTGACTTCCTCCTGGGGCTGCTTACGGTGCTGCTGTCAGCGCTGTATGTCACGGAGCTGCTGTCAGCGCTGTATGTCACGGAGCTGCTGTCAGCGCTGTATGTCACGGAGCTGCTGTCAGCGCTGTATGTCACGGAGCTGCTGTCAGCGCTGTATGTCACGGAGCTGCTGTCAGCGCTGTATGTCACGGAGCTGCTGTCAGCGCTGTATGTCACGGAGCTGCTGTCAGCGCTGTATGTCACGGAGCTGCTGTCAGCGCTGTATGTCACGGAGCTGCTGTCAGCGCTGTATGTCACGGAGCTGCTGTCAGCGCTGTATGTCACGGTGCTGCTGTCAGCGCTGTATGTCACGGAGCTGCTGTCAGCGCTGTATGTCACGGAGCTGCTGTCAGTGCTGTATGTCACGGAGCTGCTGTCAGCGCTGTATGTCACGGAGCTGCTGTCAGCGCTGTATGTCACGGAGCTGCTGTCAGCGCTGTATGTCACGGTGCTGCTGTCAGCGCTGTATGTCACGGAGCTGCTGTCAGCGCTGTATGTCACGGAGCTGCTGTCAGCGCTGTATGTCACGGAGCTGCTGTCAGCGCTGTATGTCACGGAGCTGCTGTCAGCGCTGTATGTCACGGAGCTGCTGTCAGCGCTGTATGTCACGGTGCTGATGTCAGTGCTCTGTATTACGGTGCTGCTGTCAGTGCTCTGTATCTCCTGCACCCTCTTGTTTGCCTACCCTGGTCCCTGACCTTCCCTCTCCTCCATTGCCTTCATTAGCTCCATAGTCCTGAATTGTCAGAACAATTTCCCAAATAAAAAAAAAATGCTTGTAGTTATCGATCCCAAATTCACCTCATACATGTATTATGCTATTGTCCAGGTGGTGGGACTACGTGCTACCCCCTAATAATTACCCCGTGGCCGCAAATTCGACCTAAAGGTTTGCGAAATTCGCCTCCCATTGAAGTCAATGGAGCCCGCGGCGAACGGTCGTTTTCGCGAACGTTTGTGTCCGTTCGCGTTTCGCGTTCGCGAAACGTCCCGTCGGAAGTTCGTCCATCACTATGTGTAAATCTAGTTAGATTTCAGGACAGACATATTTTATTCTATTCCATTTTTGTGTATGCGCAGGCATTATTATTTTTGTTTTATTTAAATTATTATTTTACACGTTTTCCCTTTAACTACTTTCCGACCCCTGGCTGTCAAATGACGGGCAGGCGTCGGACCTATTGTGGCGAGAGGGCGTCATATGACGTCCTCCCGTTTAAACAGGGAATGCGCGCGATCATGCGTGCGCATCTCTGTTTCTTCGGTGGCGGCGTGTCACGGAGACACCGCTCGCCACCGAAGGGGGTGAACAGCCATTGCACATGGCTGTTTACCACGTGATCGGCCGTGATGAAGTCACGGCTGATCACAGATGGTCACACCCCCACTGTGCACGGTGCATGCGCGCGAGCGCGCTGCGCGTGCATGTCGGTGGCGCCGTGTTCCCCGGGAACACTGCTCGTCACCGACGCTGGTAAACAGCCATTGCCCGGCTGTTTACCCACGATCACAGCCGATCACTAAAATGTAAACAAACCGCGGTAACGAGATGTTACCAGGTTCTCCTCCTCACACACCGATCATGTGTGAGGAGGAGATTGCGGTAACATGTCGTTACCGCTTACAGTGTTCACCAATCACACTGATGCCCCCCCCAATAAATAGGACCTGTCACCACCCCTCATAGTACATGTCACTCACAGTTCATCAGAGTACCTGTCACAGTCCATCAGAGTACCCGAGTACCTGTCACAGGCCATCCAAGTACCCGAGTACCTGTCACAGTCCATCCGAGTACCCGAGTACCTGTCACAGTCCATCAGAGTACCCGAGTAACTGTCACAGTCCATCAGCGTACCTGTCACCAGGCCATCAGAGTACCCGAGTACCTGTCACCAGGCCATCAGAGTACCCGAGTACCTGTCACGGCCCATCAGATTACCCGAGTACCTGTCACGGCCCATCAGAGTACCCGAGTACCTGTCGCGGCCATCAGAGTACCCGAGTAACTGTCACAGTCCATCAGAGTACCAGAGTACCTGTCACGGCCCATCAGATTACCCGAGTACCTGTCACGGCCCATCAGAGTACCCGAGTACCTGTCGCGGCCCATCAGAGTACCCGAGTACCTGTCACGGCCCCTTAGAATACCCCAGTACCTGTCACGGCCCATCAGAGTACTCGAGTACCTGTCACGGCCCATCAGAGTACCCCAGTACCTGTCACGGCCCATCAGAGTACCCCAGTACCTGTCACAGCCCATCAGAGTACCAGAGTACCTGTCACGGCCCATCAGAGTACCCGAGTACCTGTCACGGCCCATCAGAGTACCCGAGTATCTGTCACGGTCCATCAGAGTACCCGAGTACCTGTCACGGCCCATCAGAGTACCCGAGTATCTGTCACAGTCCATCTGAGTACCCGAGTACCTGTCACGGTCCATCTGAGTACCCGAGTACCTGTTACAATTCATCTGAGTACCTGTCACAGTTCATCTGAGTACCTGAGTACCTGTCACAGTTCATCTGAGTACCCGAGTACCTGGCACAGTCCATATGAGTACCTATCCCCGCCCTTCAGAGTACCGAAATACCAGTCACCAGGCCATCAGAGAACCTGTCACCAGGCCATCAGAGTACCCGAGTACCTGTCACCAGGCCATCAGAGTACCCGAGTACCTGTCACCAGGCCATCAGAGTACTGAAGTACCTGTCACCAGCCCATCAGAGTACCCGAGTACCTATTTGCAGCCAATGCCTAATAGAATATACGTTGGGGTGTATGCTTTCCAAAATTGGTAATTGCACTGTCCTGGTGCTCCAGGACCTTCAAAAGTGTGATAGGTAGGAATGAAATGAGATGTGTCATTTATGCTCCTAGAACGCGTGAAGGTACTACTTCAATGTTCGGCCTCTCTATGTGACCAGGCTGTGTAAAAGTCCTACACATGTGGTATCGTCATACTCGGGAGGAGTAGCAGAATGTGTTTTGGGGTGTAATTTTTGCTATATACATGCTATGTGTTAGAAATATCTTATAAATTGACAACTTTGTGTAAAAAAAAAATGCGTTTTCATTTTTTTTCCACTAATTCCAAAAACTTCTGTAAAAAATGAACCGTTCAAAAGACTCATTATGCCTCACAGATTTTACGTTGGAGTGTTTGCTTTCCAAAATGTGGTAATTTTATAGGAAATTCCATTGTCCTGGTACTCCAGGGCCTTCAAAAGTGTAATAGGTGGCTTTGAAATGAGATGCGTAATTTTTGCTCGTAGAACGTCTGAAGGTACTACTTCAATGTTGGTGTTCTGTATGTGGCCAGGCTGTGTAAAAGTCTCACACATGTGGTATCGCCATACTCGGGAAGAGTAGCAGAATGTATTTTGAGGTGTAATTTGTTGTATGCATATGCTGTGTGTGAGAAATAACCTGATAATATGACACTTTGTAAAAAAAAAAAAGAAAAGAATTGTGGGGAAAAATGACAACTTAAAAAAACTCACCATGCTACTTAGTTAATACCTTGGAACGTCTACTTTATAAAAAGGGGTCATTTGGAGGGTATTTGTACTTTCCTGACTTGTTAGTGTCTCAAGAAATGAGATACACCTGATGTACTGAAGGCCTGATCAGATGTGATCAATTTTCAGTGATTGGCACCATAGTTTGTAGACTCTATAACTTTCACAAAGACCAAATAATATACACTAATGCGGGTTATTTTTACCAAAGATAGGTAACAGTATAAATTTTGGCCAAAATTTATGAAGAAAAATTATTAATTAGCAAAAATTTATGACAGAAACAAAGAAAAAGGCATTTTTTTCACAAAATTTGCGTATTATTTTACTTATAGCACAAAAAATAAAAGACCCGCTAGTGATTAAATACCACTAAACGAAAGCTCTATTTGTGTGGAAAAAAGGACGCAAGTTTCATATGGGTACAGTGTTTCATGACTGAGTAATTGTCATTCAAACTGTGAGAGCCCTGAAAGCTGAAAATTGGTCTGGTCAGGAAGGTCAGAAGGTCAGTGTAACTGCACTGTATTGAGGTGGTTAAAGTGATTGTAAATCTATTTTTTTAACTTGTTATACTTACCTGTTCTGTGCAATGATTTTGCACAGAGCAGCCCAGATTCTCCTCATCTGGGGTCCCCTGCTTGATCCTGAGCTGCACTGTGTGTGTCCTTAAACTCACATAGCTTGACTCAGCCCCGCCTCTTGCTCTCTCCTCACAGGCTGTGATTGACAACAGCAGGGGCTACTGGTTCTCCTTTCTGTTCAGTGAAGAGAGAGTGTGGAGAGAGCCATTGTTCTAAGGCTCAGATTTGGAATGAGATTGTCCTCAGGTAAGTATTTGGGGGGTTGATGGGTCCTATGCACAGAAGGTTTTTTGCCTTATTAAAGTGGTAGTAAACACTCATTTGTGATTTTTACCTACAGATAAGCTTATAATAAAGCTTACCTATAGATAAAATTAATATCTCCTAAATGGGCACCGGTGTGTACAGGTATATACATCAGAATGTTGTTTTATTGGGTAATTGATTTTGGCTTGACTCATGGTGCCATTTTGCTTTTGTGGTAAGCAGCATTTGAATTCTGTTTGCCTGCCTGCCCAGGAGTTTCCTTCATACTTATTACAAACACACATGTAAGGTGTTATCACATGAGCCAAGCTCAGCTATGAATTGGAAATATTTATGTACCTTTATGTGCCTTTGTTATATGTACAATATATTTATTTTTTTATTTTTCTTTGTGTGTTCAGTTATCACTGCTAGTTTTCACATGCGTCCTGAAGAAGCGGAAATGGGAAACGCGTTGACTCGTGAGCACTTATTTCCACAATACAATCTACTACTAGGAAAATATGTCGCAGTTGAATAACCTATTATGCAACAAGTATAAGTTGTTTTTATTGGCCATGAGGCCGTTTGTATTTTACTCTTTTTTAATAAAACATTATGTTTTTATATACTATTCTAATGAGTTTGTATTTGACTTGAAGGTGCTGTCAGCCATATCTTATATCCTACATTTATATTTAGAATAGCCTTTGGGCTTAATTTTTTTTATTTTATATACTATTATGTGCGTTCCTCTTCTTGCCAGTAACGTCAGATGATTAATTTTTAGTAATATTTTGTGCATTTATAGGTAATAACAACAGATATTGTTGATCCAGGGAGTATCTGATTGCATTTAGGGAATCAGGAAAGAACTTTTCCCACGTCTGGAGGAAATTGGACCAGGTTTTATAGGAGTTTTTGGGCTTTCCCCTGGGTCAACTGTGAGGGTTTTGCATATAGAGGCTTTCTGTGTATTTTTTCTATTGGTTGAACTAGATTGTGTCTTTCTTCAACCTGACTAACTACGTAACTATAAGGGACAGGAGACTGAGGAAATGTTTTACCCTGCCTGCAGCAGACTGTGAACATTATCTCAGCCTAGAAAAGGCAGGAGAATAAAGCTAAAGGACTGTTTTTGAAGCCCAATTTCAGGCAAATAAAACATGTATCCCTTGCAGTGGGGCTGCGCCTAGTTTGTCTAGGGGAGAAGATTAACACTGGTGCCAGTAACCAATCAGCTTCTAACTTCAGCTTGTTCAAATAAGTTTTCACAATAAAACGTAGAAGCTGAGTGGTTACTATGCACAGTTGCACCGAATTCTGTGCACACCAGGTTTAGTAAATCTCCCCCACTGTTACTTACCTGATCCTCTGTTCCCCCTGGCAGGAGGTGCTCCCCCAGGATCCAGTAATGGACTGACCCATGCTGTCCTCACATCCAGAGCAGGACTGATATGGGGAGATATAACGAATGTGGACAATTGTCAAATTCTTCACTGTATACAACTTTAGAAACATGAATATACTGAAAAGAAAAAAAAACATTTCCCTATCCTATTGAAACCCAATAATGACCTTCCTATTTACACCTGACATTTCAGACAGCTTTGCTCTCCGGGGTCCAGTAGTGCACGGTTTCAATTCTTTTTTTACATATGTCTGACTTACACAGAAAAAAAAAAAAAAAAAAAAAAAAAAAAAAAATTATATATATATATATATATATATATATATATATATATATATATATATATATATATATATATATATATAGTGCTGTGCAAAAGTTTTAGGCAGATATGAAAAAAGTGCTGACATTTTAGAACGCTTTCAGAAATAGAAGTGTTAATAGTTTATTTTTTATCAATTAACAAATTAGAAAGTACATGAACAGAAGTGAAATCCAAATCAAATCAACATTTGGTGTGACCACCCTTTGCCTTCAAACCAGTATAAACTCGAAGCCCTTGTACACGCAGTCGGACGTTCCGACGGAAAATGTCCGATTGGACCGTGTTGTCGGATAATCCGACCGTGTGTGGGCTCCATCGGACTGTTTCCGTCGGAATATCCGACCGACAAAGTTCTAGAGCTGGGCTATAAAATTTTCAGACAACATTATCCGATCGGACTTTGTCCGATCGTTTGTAGAGAATTCCGTCGGACCAAATTTTCCAACTTGCTGGAAATATTTTCCGACAGACTGGTTCGATCGGACATACTCCGATCATGTGTAGAGAATTCCGATCGGACAAAGTGCCACGCATGCTCAGATCAAATTCCTAGACCAAAGCTATTGGCTACTAGCCTGAACGTAGTCCCGTCGTAACGAAATAATGTCACCACGTTCCAACGATCGGATTGTCCGACAACTTTGTCCGACCGTGTGTATGCAACACAAGTTTCGGACAAAATCCGATGGATTTTGTTGTCGGAATGTCCGACCGTGTGTACAAGGGCTTACAGGTTGTTCCGAATATCTTGTATATTTAAGCACAGATCTTCTGTGGATGTAGGCTGCCTCAGATCCTTAGTTTCTTCATGTAATCCCAGACAGACACCATGAAGTTGAGATCAGGGCTCTGTGAGGGCCAAACCATCACTTCCAGGACTCCTTGTTCTGAAGATAGTTCTTAATGACATTGTTTGTATGTTTGGGGTCATTGTCCTGCTGCAGAATACATTTGGGGTCAAGCTCAAGCCTCCCTGACAGTATGACATGATGGATAAGTATCTGCCTGTATTTCTCAGCTAAAGGAGAAAAAGGAGAGAAAGGGGCGCCTCTGGGTGCAGATTTTTTAAAAGGTTTTATTTTCAGTGTAAAAAACATAAAATTTTGCACTCACATTTAGTAGGCAAAAAGTAAGCATTAAACACCAGGGGTCATCTGGTATCTCTGATTTTTGGGACGTCAGCCAGTGGTCCGGTCCACATCTGTCATCTCATCGCGTTGTTCTTGTTCCTCTCACATGCTGTCCACTGCAGGTGTTTTGTATGAAGCAGCCGGCTTGTGGTGGACACGAGATGTGCGGTCTTCAAAACGAGGCTTGGGAGGCAGAGACGACCAGGGTGCGGGGCTGTGACGTCAGCGGGTATGCAACGCATTTCTTGAGCGTGCGGGTCGAGATTGTCGGACGACCGCGCTCTTTCATCAGGCAGAATCAGAAAAAAATGCAGGGGACTCAGGATATAAATAGGGGCAGGCTGAGGGCAGTGGGCGGGGCTGGAGGCAGACTAGGAGCAAGTGAAGGGGCATGGCTACGATCGAGTATGAGAAGGAAAACAATGAGTAATGAGGGGAGAGGGAAGTGGGATGAGTAATGAGGGGAGAGGGAAGTGGGAGAGAGAGGGAGCTGGAGCGGCTTAGTATAAAGGAGGAAGTCAACGTCTATGGTGAAATCTTATGTACATATCGGTAAAGATATCTATGGGATAAAATCCTATTTGGAAAAAATCAAAGAATGGATGGAAGAATGAGTAAACAAAGGGGGATGGAAAGAAGATAAAAAATATATATTAAAAATGGGTAAAAAGGCTTAAAAAACTTAGAAAGGAAGGTAAAAGAGAGGAGCATACATGGAGTGTGTAGATATAATTATATTGGAGATTGGACGTGCAGGACATATGTATATATAGGTTTTGCCTTTGGTGATCAAAGGCAAAACCTATGAACTAAAAGAATTTTACAACTGCTCATCCGATTTCGTAATATATGGTCTGAGTTGCCCCTGTGGTCTCATATATGTAGGGAGAACCATTAGGACTCTCAGACAACGTTTCGGTGAGCATCGTAGACTAATAGAAGGAGGCACAGACCCCCATAGCGTGCCCAGACACTTTGCCCTCTGTCATAAGGGGTCCACATCAGGTCTCAAGGTCTGGGTTATTGAGCAGATCCCCAACCATCTCCCTTCAGCGGAAAGGTTTAAAAAATTATGCTCCCGCGAAACCTTCTGGATCTACACTCTCTACGCACTCTCCCCAGGGGGAATCAACGAGTGTATCGAAATTGCCACCATCCTCTGATATAACCAACCCGTTATCATCTGTTGTAGAGCTCAAACTGCCCCATACCAGACACCCCTTGTCCATAGTGCGGTCTCTATCATACAACATGATTCCACAAAAAATATCCTTCCATCTATATAGATATCCTCTCAATCTATCCGCTTGCTCTAGCTACCGATATTTATGGAAAATATATTAGTATACATATTGTTTCCACCGTTACTGCATCTCTCAAGCGATTATACTCTCTCTTCTCCTTGCAAAGAATCATGCACTGATATTGGCTTGTATATGTACCCATGCATTTCTTTTAGAAAATTATTGTTATGATTTTGTATTTGTGTAATACTCCCCCCCCCTCTTTTTGCCGCCCCCCCCCCCTCTCCTCAGGCTCCCCAGGCCCCCCCCTCCCTCTCCCTTTCCCTTTTCCCCCCCTTTTTTTCCCTTTCCCCCTCCCCCCCCCCCCATCTTTATTTCCTCCCCTCCCCCCCCCCCCCTCGTAATCCACTCCCTTGTACCCCTTTTTTTTCCTATCTCCGCGCCCCACACTCATGTATGTGCTCACACACATACACACATGTGTCCATGTAGGCATATATGTGTGCTTTCCTGATTATACTTCTGTTTTTTAATTCTCATTTTATTGTATACAATACGCTTAGAATAACATTATTAATTACATTAAAACACTGATAAGCGTACGTATCTACACGTGTATGTGTATATGTGTCTATACACATACACTATTTTTATTTTTATTCCCTTATAACACATATGTCCTGCACGTCCAATCTCCAATATAATTATATCTACACACTCCATGTATGCTCCTCTCTTTTACCTTCCTTTCTAAGTTTTTTAAGCCTTTTTACCCATTTTTAATATATATTTTTTATCTTCCTTCCATCCCCCTTTGTTTACTCATTCTTCCATCCATTCTTTGATTTTTTCCAAATAGGATTTTATCCCATAGATATCTTTACAGATATGTACATAAGATTTCACCATAGACGTTGACTTCCTCCTTATACTAAGCCGCTCCAGCTCCCTCTCTCTCCCACTTCCCTCTCCCCTCATTACTCATTGTTTTCCTTCTCATACTCGATCGTAGCCATGCCCCTTCACTTGCTCCTAGTCCGCCTCCAGCCCCGCCCACTGCCCTTAGCCTGCCCCTATTTATATCCTGAGTCCCCTGCATTTTTTTCTGATTCTGCCTGATGAAAGAGCGCGGTCGTCCGACAATCTCGACCCGCACGCTCAAGAAACGCGTCGCATACCCGCTGACGTCACAGCCCCGCACCCTGGTCGTCTCTGCCTCCCAAGCCTCGTTTTGAAGACCGCACATCTCGTGTCCACCACAAGCCGGCTGCTTCATACAAAACACCTGCAGTGGACAGCATGTGAGAGGAACAGGAACAACGCGATGAGATGACAGATGTGGACCGGACCACTGGCTGAAGTCCCAAAAATCTGAGATACCAGATGACCCCTGGTGTTTAATGCTTACTTTTTGCCTACTAAATGTGAGTGCAAAATTTTATGTTTTTTACACTGAAAATAAAACCTTTTAAAAAATCTGCACCCAGAGGCGCCCCTTTCTCTCCTTTTTCTCCTTTATCTACAGCAATCCAGGAGCTCAAGTTTCAGCTCTTTTAAGGTGGCAGCCCTGCATGCGGATCCATCCCCCCCTCCCCATCCCTTTTCCCCTCCCCATGAACTAAAGAACATTTATTCCCTCCTTTTTCTGGTCTGGACAAAGTAGTGCATTCCCTGCACTCATCATATGTAACCTTATAGACTCCTTTTTTCAAGTGGGAACCTAATATCTTTGATTTGCGCCAAATACTTGTCTTATGTCTGTATTTCTCAGCATTGAAGACACCATTGATCCTGATCAAATCTCCAACTCCATTTGCAGAAATGCATTCCCAAACTTGCAAATAACCTCCACCATGCAACACTGTTGCCTGCAGACACTCATCATTGTACCGCTCTCCAGCACTTCACCAACAAACTGCCTCCTGCTATAGTCAAATATTTGACTTATCTGTCCAGAGCATCTGCTGCCATTTTTCTGCACCCAGTTCCTATGTTTTCATGCATAGGGCGTGGAAACAATGCTAAGCAACTCAACTATGCACAAAAACATAGGAACAGGGGTGCCGAAAAATGGCAGTAAGTGCTCTGGACTTTGAAATATTTGGCTGCATTAGAGAATTGGGGTGTTATTTACAATAAATAGCACTGCAACACTTGTAACATGTATTGCCATCTATTACCCCAATACAGAAATGTAAATGGGCCTTTAAACTTCTATTTAGGAAATGGTGCCTTTGGGTTTTTACAAATCTACCTAAAATTTGCTCTGCCACATCCTTACAACTGCCAGATCTCGGATCCCCCTTCTATGATAGAACTCTGTGCTAAAATAAAATACATACAAGCAATAGAACAAATGTCATTAAGTGTCCTATGGACCCTGCTCTGGTCTTGATGTTGTCAGGACTCTAGACTACTGGAGCGCAGGGTTGCAGAAGCTGCAGGGAGGAGAATCATAATCATAATCTCCTTTTATTGTTCACCTAGACATAAACAAGCAATTAACCATTGGCAGCCTGCAAGGGATCATTTTTATATACCCTAAGTTGGGCGTTAAATGATCAAAGATAAATCTTTTTTTAAGATTTTACCCTATATTGTCAAAAGTATTGGGACACCTGCCTTTACACGCACATTAGCTTTAATGGCATCCCAGTCTTAGTCGGTAGGGTTCAATATTGAGTTGGCCAACCCTTTGCAGCTATAACAGCTTCAACTCTTCTGGGAAGGCTGTCCACAAGGTTTAGGAGTGCGTCTATGGGAATGTTTAACCATTCTTCCAGGTGCACATTTGTGAGGTTAGATGTGAATGAGCAAGTTTGGGGTGGAGGAACTTACATGCACTGGTCCAAGTCATTTGGTGGAGGGGGATTATGGTGTGGGGTTGTTTTTCAAGGGTTGGGCTTGGCCCTTTAGTTCCATTGAAGGGAACTCTTAAGACGTCAGCATACCAAGACATTTTGGACAATTTCACTTTCCCAACTTTGTAGAAACAGTTTGGGGATAGCCCCTTTCTGTTCCACCCCAATGCACAAAGCAAGATCCATAAAGACAGGGATGAGTGAATTTGGGGTGGAGGAACTTGACTGGCCTGTACAGATAGAACACCTTTGGGATAAATTAGAATGGAGATTGTGAGCCAAGCCTTCTAGTACAACATCAGTGCCTGATCTCACAAATGCGCTTCTGGAAGAATGGTCAATGGCGGGGGCGATCAGATGTTACCCCTTGCTGGGTATGGAGACGAGTGAGGGGAAGATGGCCCCCACTTCTGCCCATAGCTCTTAAAGAGCCATTTTTTTTTAAATGACTAATTGTTTTTTTGTTTTGTTTTTTATTGCATTTTAGTGTATATATGAGATCTGAGGTCTTTTTGACTCCAGATCTCATATTTAAGAGGTCCTGTCATGCTTTGTTTCTATTACCAGAGGTGTTTACATTCCTTGTAATTGGAAAAAAAAGTGACACCATTTTTTTTTTTTTAAGAAAACAGTGTAAAAATGAAAAGTAAAAGGTAAAATGAATAAGAAAAAAAACATTTCTAAACTCGCCCCATCCCACTGGGCTCACGTGCAGAAGTGAACGCATACTTGAGTAGAGCCCGCATATGAAAATGGTGTTTAGACCACACATGTGAGGCGATTGGTAGAACAAGAGCAATAATTCTAGTCCTAGCTCTCCTCTGTAACTCAAAACATGCAACCTTTTTTTAAACGTTGCCTATGGAGATTTTTAAGGGTAAAAGTTTGTTGCTATTCCACGAGCAAGCGCAATTTTGAAGCATGACATGTTTGGTATCAATTTACTCGGCGTAACATTATCTTTCACTATAAAAAAAAAATTGGGCTAACTTTACTGTTGTCTTATTTTTTAATTCAAAAAAGTGTATTTTCTCCAAAAAAAAATAGTGCGCTTGTAAGACTGCTGAGCAAATACAGTGTGACAGAAAGTATTACAACAACCGCCATTTTATTCTCTGGGGTGTTAGAAATTTTGTTTTTATAATTTTTGGGGGTTCTAAGTAATTTTTTAGCAGAAAAAACTGTTTTTAACTTGTAAACAACACATCTCAAAAAGAGGCTCAGTCCTTAAGTCATTAACTGCTTGCCGACTGTATAACTTACATATACGGCGGCAAGGCGTACCTAGTACACGAGCGGTCTTGAGCGTGCATGGGCACCACCGGTGACCTGCTCTAACTCGATGTCTGCTGGCACCTGCTGATCAGTAGGCAGAGAGCCACAGCGGCGATCTGCCTATGTAAACAAGGCAGATCGCCGTTCTGTCAGTAGGGGAAGGCATGGATCCTGTGTTCTTAAAAATCAGGAACAAATATCCATGTCTTCCCCTATTAAAAGCACCTCCACACTGTACACAATCACAGGCTAGTTACACAGTTAACCATTTGACCTGATATTTAACCCCTTCCCAGCCAGTGTCATTAGTACAGTAACAGTGTATATTTTTAGCACTCATTACTGTATTAATGTCACTGGTCCCCAAAAAGTGTCAAAAGCGCCAGTTAGTGTCAGAATGTCCACTGCAATATTGCAATCCCATTATAAGTTGCTGATCGCCACCATTACTAGTAAAAAAATGAATAAAAATTCCATAAATATATCCCATAGTTTGTAGATGCTATTCATTTTGGGCAAAATAATTAATATACACTTATTGGGATTTGTTTTACCAAACACATGTAGTAGAATGCATATTGGCCTAAAATGATGAAGAAATTAGATTTTTTTTAAATTTGTTCTGTTTTATAGCAGTAAGTAAAAAATGTTTTTTTTTTTGTTTTGTTTTTAATTGTCAGTCTTTTTTTATTTATAGCACAAAATATAAAAAACGCAGAGGTGATCAAATACCACCAAAAGAAAGCTGTAATTATGGGAAAAAAGGACATACATTTTATTTAGGTAGAGTGTCACACGACCGTGCAGTTGTCAGTTAAAGTAATGGTGTGCCGTATCGTAAAAAAATGCCCTTGTCAGGAAGTGGGGTAAATCTTCCGGATGTCAAGTGGTTGAAGACCTAAGATTAAATTGTTACCTCTTAATGCTCTAATTTAGGCAACTTTCACACTGGGATGCCCAGCTTTTAGCGCCAAAGCGCCGCTCGTTTTTGCGGCACTCTAGCGCTGTACTTTTCAGCCGCTAGCGAGACGCTTTTTTATAAAAAAAATGGAAAAAAGTCCAGTTTTGCGTCGCTTTCAAATCGCTTTTGTATGTTTCCCATTTATTGCAACCCAACCCATCCGTCCCAACCCGCCCCAAAGATGCTGCTTGCAGGACTTTTCAGAAGTGGAGTAGATTTCCATTGTTAATGCATGCTAATAGTTTGCTAGCCTTGCATACTGCAGCCTGAAATTGCATGCTATTCTGTCTTCTACTAGGACCCCCAGATCCTTTTTCACCCTCCATTCCCCCAGAGGTTCTCTCCCTAGCGACTAACTTCCGTTCATATTTACATTATTAACCACTTAAAGATCGCCCACCCCATATATACTGCAGCATGGTGGCTCTATTGAGCGAAACAATGCACCGGTATGTTGTTTTATGCAATAGATACTCGGGGTGCATGCTACTATATATATATATATAATATATACAGTTGTGCTCATAAGTTTACATACCCTGGCAGAATTTATGATTTCTTGCCCATTTTTCAAAAAATATGAATGATAACACAAAAACATTTCTTTCACTCATGGTTAGTGTTTGGCTGAAACCATTTATTATCAATCAACTGTGTTTACTCTTTTTAAATCATAATGACAACAGAAACTACCCAAATGACCATGATCAAAAGTTTACATACCCCAGTTATAATACAGTGTATTGCCCCCTTTAACATCAATGACAGCTTGAAGTCTTTTGTGGTATTTGTGGATGAGGCTCTTTATCTTTTCAGAAGGTTTAAAGCTTCCCATTCCTCTTGGCAAAAAAGCCTCCAGTTCCTGTAAATTCTTGGGCTGTCTTGCATGACCCACACATTTAAAATCTCCCCAGAGTGGCTCAATGAGGGGCTGGCCTGTGGGGGGTAAGCGATTCTTTGCGGGCAGTTTGTCAGCGCATTATTTCTATTATTACATTGTAGTAATAAATAAAATAGTACAACTCACCATAGTGCCGAATTAGTGGGAGCCCTGAGTGTGTCACTTGCCACGTCGCCTGTCACCAGATGCGGAATGTCACTTGCCATGTCACCTGCCAGGTTGCCTGTCACTAGATGCAGAATGTCACTTTCCACGTTGCCTCTCATCAGATGCGGAATGTCACTTGCCACAAGATGCGGAATGTCACTTGCCATGTCACCTGCCATATTGCCTGTCACTAGATGTTGCATGTCACTTGCCACGTCACCTGCCACGTTGCCTCTCACCAGATGTTGAATGTCACTTGCCACATCACCTGCCACGTTGCCTCTCACCAGATGTTGAATGTCACTTGCCACGTCACCTGCCACATTGCCTCTCACCAGATGCGGAATGTCACTTGCCACATTACCTGCCATGTTGCCTGTCACCAGATGCGGACTGTGACCTCCCACACTGCCTGCCACTGCAGTGGTGGCAGCACTGGTCCATCTAGCACAGAAGGGTGCCGAATGAAGGCAGGAGAGTGGTGAGAGATGATGTCATCTGTTCCCTGCCGCACTTCCGACATTGAAGGTGACAGGGCGGAAGAGCAGTGATGCGGGGGGCGGAGAGAGATGATGTCACCTGCCATGTTGCCTGCCCACTCGCTACCTCTTCCACCCGGTGCTTATATGCCAGCTGCCCGGCTGTCTCATGCCGCCCGCCTGCACCCGCGGCCCGGCTGAAGAAAGCTAATAGAGTAGGAGATAAGCAGACAGATTGGGGTAGGGCATTCAATAGGATTGGAGAGGCTTTGAAAAAGTCCTGGAGGCGAGCATGGGAGGAGGTGATGAGGGAGCTAGAGAGCAAGAAGGTCTTGAGAGGAACGAAGAGAACGAGTAGGTTGGTATTTAGAGACTAGGCTAGTGATGTAGCTGGGGGCTAAATTGTGGATGGCTTTGTACGTAGTTGTTAGTTATTTTGAATCTAATTCTTTGACCGACTAGAAGCCAGTGGAGGGATTGACAGAGAGGGATAGCAGACACAGAGCGATTGGTAAGGTGGATGAGTCTGACAGCAGCAGCATTCATGATGGATTGAAGAGGTGATAGACTATGTAGAAGTAAGCCAATGAGGAGGGAGTTGCAGTAGTCAAGGCGAGAGATGACCAGCGAGTGAATTAAGAGCTTTGTTGTGTCATTGGTTAGAAAGGGACATATTTTGTACATGTTGCGGAGGTTGAGTCGACAGGTTGAGTCGACAGAATTTGTACAGTGATTGGACGTGGTAGGTATATGTATATATATATATATATATATATATATATATATATATATGTATGTATGTATGTATGTTGTAATATTTGGGGGTTATTTTAGCCTAAAGGTAGAGCTTACCAGTGAGCTGGATCCACACCAGATGTCGTTTAAGGGCTCGTAGGCCCACTTTTATTAAAGAAAGAAAAGTCAGATAACAAAATAGTTGCCCACACAGGGGTTTCAGCTTTCCACAGCAGTAATGTATGTAGAACCAAAAATACCAAGCCACCTGGCTCTCTTTAGCAGCACTGCTGCTCAGACTTCTGCTGCAGCCCTCTTGGCTCTTTAACAGAGTTCCTGTACACCCAGTACCTCAGCACTCTTTAACAGCTTCTCTTTCAGCCCACAAGCTTGGACCCTCTGTCTGCTCTGACAGACCGACCTGTGCAGACATGCACACTTCTTCTCCCTTACACGCCTGGACTCCTCGGGAGAGTGGAGCCCAGAACCATGGTGTTGGCTTTGTTTTAAGCCCAAGACCCACCTGTGCAATCATGCAGCCAGACTTCTGGCTGTTCCCAAAACCCGGTCCCAGGATTGGAGATTCCGTACTACCACATATCCCCCCCCTTTGTTTCGACCCCGAGGGCGGAACACCCAAGTTACTTTTGGCACCTCTGTGCCAGATACCATTTACAGAAGTACCCTCCTGTCCAACCTCGCTTCTCCTAACGGGGAACTCCACCCAATGCCTCCTTTGGGGTCTCCCTCTAAGCCTTACTGTCACTCTGCTATGAGCTTTGATGCGACCTTCCCAACTTTTCTTCCGAGTGAATTTCCATAAGCACTTCCTCTCCTGAAATCTAAATGGGTTCCCGTTGGTCTTTCTACCAACCCTTCTGCCTCCACGCTTCAGTTTCCCAGGTTTCCCCAAAACTCTCTCAGCAGTACTGTTCTGAGACTGTAGGGGGCCCATTTCTATAGTGTTTAGAACGGAAACCCACCTCTTATTTCTGGTACCTGACGCAGCAGTCACTAACTGATTACCAGGTTTACCTGTACCTTTGGACACCACATTATCATGTACCATTAACACATTATTTGGTTCATCATTGACAGACATATTCAAACCAACATTAGACCTCTCAATGTTGCACATGTCACCAATGCCTTTTTTTTCAAAATTTGCTAGGGCAGAGTCTGCAGAGGGCACACATACTGGAGGGCCGCCATCACCCACAGGAACCTCACAGGACGCCACCTCCCCTGGGTTCACCCACTCTGCAGGCAGCTGTCCTATCACTTGACCCGTTCTGATGCCATCTGTATTTTTATCCACCGGAACAGGCAAGCTCTGGTCTGATCCACATACAATTTTTATCACACTCCTTGTCCATTCCCCTGTCCTGGGGACCTTAATAGGTTTGTCACCTAAACCAACCACTGGACTGGGGACCCCAGTCTCTTTAACCACCTTTGTTTGAGCACTGGTCAGGATCTCTGCTGCTTTCAGGTTCACACTTGGCCCTTCCATCTCATGTGGTTTTTCTACCGGTGCAGTAAACGCGCCCTTAATCGATAACTGACCAGCACCACCCTGAACCATAGCAGCAGAAATGCTTCCCATCTGGCTGTTAGGAGGTGAATCCACAGGCAATTTAGGCTTATTTTCAACTTCTCCAACATCTGTCTCAAATATTTCTTCTGGATCTAATCTAGCAGCATATGTAGCGGCAACTTTTAACAAAAGTAGCAAATTTAGGAATAAACCATTCCTGTCCTGTTTTGCTTTGCTCTGTACAGCCTGCCATACAGTGCTCCACCTAGTGGTACTGCGCAGTACCAGCCCATCAGACTGTGGAGGAGACACACTAGTATAGATTGGCTGTACATCCCAAAGTTCAAGCATCTCTTTTAATGCTTTGGTAAATAACCAGGCCCTTGACTCCAGACCTAAGTCCTTCCTGGGGATTTTCATGACACTGGGGATGCAGAGAGACTCACTTGCTGAGACTTGAAAAGTTGCAATGGTTAACGGAACCTCCTCCCGGCTGGAGGTAAACACAGCCTGGTGCTCCACCACAGCGCTGCCAATTGCTGGACTCATACCCAACTTCTCAGGCTCAGCATCAGTGAACTGCTCCAGAACATTACCAGTGACGTCACGTTGACACTCCATGTCAACCTCAGTTTTGTGGGTCACGGACAATGTCTCTGCTGTGCCCTTATTTGGTTCATCCTGCTCACCAGGGTTAACCCCTGCAGCAGCCACCGCGCCCTCAGGTACAAGCTGTTCTGCAGCCCCTCCTGCTGGCCCAGCAGAAACCGTGTCCACCTTATCTTTGTGCATAAAAGCCTCATCTATCAGGGAGATAAGATTTTTGCTCCAACTATCCCAATCTGTTGTATGTGCGCTCCCTTCTGCGGTATTCCTCAGCACCGATCCATCTGCCCAAGGAGACACATAAGAACAGACTGGCTTAGTTGCAGACTCATTACACCAGTCATTGTAAATCATGTCAGACTGTGGTAGCACAGGTTGCAATACACCATATTCACCACCTTTCTCTGCTTGCATTTCATAAGCCTCACACACGTTTGCATTTTTCACAGGTTGTGTTAATCCACCATTTACCTGCACATTTTTAGTACTAGCAGTTTGCACCAACACATTACTATTACACGGTACAGTTCCATTCTGTCCCACCAGAGTGACATCGCAGTTGTCCAGGGCAACCTCTGACTCCAACACATGAAGTTCCCTGGAGATTCCTGTGGACAACTGTGCTGTCTTACCACCAGTTGCTACAGGCAACCGCCCATTTTTCATAACCCCAGGTTCTTTCAGAGCAAAAGTTTTCCCAACAGCATTAAACTTTTCATTAACAGTAACACTTATAGCATTTTTCACATTTGTAGGCTGTCCTAGCCCATGGTCAACTTGAGCCTGATAGTCATTAGACACAACACTTTTAGACATCAACACAGGTTCTATTTGGATTTTAACCCTTGCATTCCCACTATATAGGGAAAAGTCATTCTCAAGTGCACATTTAGTGGCCCCACTAACTGGGGTCACTCTCACATCGTCATGGACAGTCTCGTAACCAGTCCTTTTACAGATGAAATCAGCAGTTCCAGCCATCATTTCATTAAAGACAGTCTTACCCACCGCAGTAGTTGGTGTCACCATCTTCATTTGAGTACGTCGTCTTATGCACCAGTCCTCTGCTGCACTTTTACTGGCCAATTCCTCCTGGTGGCCATGGGATGAAACTACAGCAGGCATCTCCCACCGTTTAACACCCCCTGCAGGCACAACAGGAAACTTCTTGTTGCTAGGGGTGACTGCAAACATATTTTCACCGGAATCTGAGCCTACAGACAAAACTTCTTCAGCAACATTATCTCCAGCCGTATTCCACAACCTAGGGCAAGAAAACATGCCATGCCCCAGCTGGCCACATTCCAGGCATGGTGCTGGACGATTTTTTTCCAAAGAGATTCTCTCCTGGCGATTCCCAGCTGGCCGGAATGCACAGGCCTCTTTGTGGGGACGCTGAACCAAACCGCTACTGCAGCTCCTTTCAGGCATAAATTTCACTCCGGTTGCCATGGGAGACCGCACTCTCCCAGCAGAACTTTGCTGGCTCTCTCCAACATGAAAAATTGGCTCCTCCTTAAGCTGCTTTCCACGATCCTTATTAGATATAGCCCATGGTACAGAGACAGCCCGACTGGCTTCCTTTGCGTTGCTATGGGCAACCACTCTCATCCTCAGCCTTTGATCAGCCTCGCTCCTTGCATATAGCATGGGCTTCTCTCTGCTGGATCCCGTCTCATGCTGTGACACATTCACATCTTTCACATTAGCTGTTTTAACTGCATCAGCTTTGCCAGGGGCAACAACAGCCCTCTTCCAGTTATGGACATCCAGCGGCTTTCCCCTTGCACTGAGGGTTGGCTTCCTTTCCTCTGTAGCTTGGTCCAGTGCTGCTAAATGCCGCTTGCACCAATCCACTGCAGATTCAAATGCTGGTGGACTCTCCATAACAGCAGTCACCTGTGCACTCATTGCACCAGTGTTGCTAGGGACAACCCCAGCCCTTTTTCTCCTTGATAAACTCTGATCAGGTATGTATGGGGCTCGTTCGGGCGGTAACAACCCCTCCAACCACAGAGCTCTGTCTCTCATTTCAGCAAACCTTGCTTCTTTTAAGAGCTTTGACCGCCCCATACTTAGAGACTCCAGAACAACTTTAAACAGTCCAGGAAAATGAAAGTGTCTCTTTTAAAGCAAGTTGCTTTTCTCTTCATGCAAGCTTTCCTCACCTGCACATTGCACACACTGATTGTGCTGTCTCATGCACACAAACACAGTTCATAGCAGGAGAAAAAGAAAAAAAAAAAATTTGACTTTTCATTCACAGGTACACCACCTGCAACATGCAATGCCTTTTGCCTGGCTGCACTTCCACACACAGCCAATAGTTCCTGACTTGAACTTACTGTAGAGCAAGGACCCGGATTCCACTGTCTTCTGCCCGCATTCGAACACCACTTGTAATATTTGGGGGTTATTTTAGCCTAAAGGTAGAGCTTACCAGTGAGCTGGATCCACACCAGATGTCGTTTAAGGGCTCGTAGGCCCACTTTTATTAAAGAAAGAAAAGTCAGATAACAAAATAGTTGCCCACACAGGGGTTTCAGCTTTCCACAGCAGTAATGTATGTAGAACCAAAAATACCAAGCCACCTGGCTCTCTTTAGCAGCACTGCTGCTCAGACTTCTGCTGCAGCCCTCTTGGCTCTTTAACAGAGTTCCTGTACACCCAGTACCTCAGCACTCTTTAACAGCTTCTCTTTCAGCCCACAAGCTTGGACCCTCTGTCTGCTCTGACAGACCGACCTGTGCAGACATGCACACTTCTTCTCCCTTACACGCCTGGACTCCTCGGGAGAGTGGAGCCCAGAACCATGGTGTTGGCTTTGTTTTAAGCCCAAGACCCACCTGTGCAATCATGCAGCCAGACTTCTGGCTGTTCCCAAAACCCGGTCCCAGGATTGGAGATTCCGTACCACCACAATGTATATATATATATATATATATATATATATATATATATATATATATATATATATATTTATGGTTCAGAGTCCTCTGACCGATACGGATAAGGATGACAAACAAGGTTAACATAAACTCGCTTACTTGAAATGGACCTGAAAGTGTGCCCTGGTCTAACGTACGGTATACCAAAATAAGGGGGCATACCCTAGATTGAGAAATGAGTATTAAATGAAATGAACATGAAATGAAGTGAAATGAGTACTCTCATGAGGAGTATAATGCTTGAGAAATGCCCTAAAAAGGGGGATGGGTGGGTGGGTATCGCGCACAGGAACCAACAAGGAAGATAGGCGAACGGGCTGGTTATATACCCCTCCGGGCTCCTCCCATAATTCCAGGCCACCATACTGGCCTTCTTATTTATGGTTCAGAGCCCTCTGACCGATACGGATAAGGATGACAAACAAGGTTAACATAAACTCGCTTACTTGAAATGGACCTGAAAGTGTGCCCTGGTCTAACATACGGTATACCAAAATAAGGGGGCAAAACATTCAGGTAGGGGTTGTGCTTTATTGTTTTTAGTTTTGTTACTGGGTGAGCTTGACAAAGGCCTGGGCCATCTCCACTTGTGGATTGGGTATGTAACGGGCAAAACAGGTGGACTTCCATCTGCCCAACTTCTTGATGACATGGTCCGGGACCCCTTGGCGGGAGGCTGTCGAGGCTGCTCCGATACGGAATGAATGTCCGGAGTAGTGAGTAGGATTGAGCTGAAGGATACGCAGGAGTATCCTGACATGTTCCATAAACCGGGCAGCGTTTAGAGGTTTAGTATGAAATGGCAGAAGCGGGCTCGTTTCTGGTTGATCGGCCAGAAGGGTCAACAAGCGGGTGAGAGTGGCGACCGGGCACCAGCGGTTGTTGGTCTTATAGAAATGTATGTCCGTACCAGAGCCAAGCTGCTGCGTTTTGGAGACTGCTAAGTGTAACATGAAATGGTCTTCGTAACGGACCAGGTGGCGTTTGCACAGCATGCGTGCTGTGGGGCTGTTACAAGTAAACTCGCTTGGCCATAAGAAGCCGTAGAAGGCCAGATGTATGGCTGCTTGTAAGATGACACTAGGGCGGAGACCGAAAGGTGATGTGGCCAGGATATCCGACATGTTTCTAAAAATATCTCCTGTGATAGGCAGCCGTCTGGTGCTGGCCACTGGCTGGCGCTTCTGGACGCCGCGCATGATAGCCCGAATGGCGTGGTAAGAAAATAAGGAAGGTTCGGTAGGGTCCTGGAGGGACGTGAAATGTTGTACACCGGCCAGGTATAGCCGGATCGTATTATAGGATAATGCCATCTCCGAGTGGCAGTAGGAAATGAAGGCCAGGACTTGCTTGACATGGGACGTCTCTGTGCTGTGACGTGTCATGAAGCGGTTAAAGGCCCTCCAGGCCGTTTGGTAGGCCTTGAGGGTATTACGTGAGAGGGAGAGATCGATGAGCTGGGTTGCCGCTAGGAGGTGTGGGGCTAGTCCAAGGTCAGCTGAGACCAGTCCGGGATAGCTGCTGATGTTGGTCCGGCTCCAGGCACCTGATCGAAAAATGAGACAAAGTTAAAGCGGGAGAGGGCGTCTGCTGCCCGATTGAATTTACCGGGGATAAAGGAACAGTGGATGTTGAACTGAAATAATAACGAGAGCTGAACCAGCCGACGTAGGAAGGACATCATCGCTAGAGACCTGGACCTGCCTTTATTAATGACCTCTGCAGTGGCTAAATTGTCTGTTGAAAAGGTCACAGTTTGACCCGACCAACTGCGGCCCCAAGTGTGTGCTGCCGCTACGATGGGGTATAATTCAAACAGGGAGGATGTTTCGGAGAAGCCAGGTATTGCCAGTATCTGGGGAGGCCAGGGAGCAGCGAGCCAGAGGTGGCCAAAAATTGCCGCAAAGCCTGTGGAGGCTGCCGCGTCGGTCACTACCTGGGGTGAAAGGGAAGATACGGAGGGAATGAACAGGGACACGCCATTCCAAGACGATAGGAATTCCTCCCACATAGCGAGGTCCGCTATCGCCGAGGGATCAAGGCTGAGGACTTGCTCCGGGTCCTGTGTGAGGGACAGTAAGACCAATAGGCGTGACACAAAGGCGCGACCCTGAGGGATGATGCGCATGGCAAAATTCAACATGCCGAGTAGGGACTGCAGCTGTCTCTTGGTGCAAGTTCTGGCGCGGGTGAAGTCCCTCAGGACCGCCCTGATGCGGGCCAGTTTATCCGGGGGGAGGCTGGCCTGCATGGTGTTGGTGTCTAGGTTAACCCCGAGAAAGGTGATGGACTGCGTTGGACCATCCACCTTGTGCTCGGCAATGGGGACGTTGAGGTTTCTGAAAACCCCCCTAACTTATCCAGATCTCCTGGCGGTGAGCCGGGTGGCTCGATCAGCAGGAAGTCATCCAGATAGTGTATGACTCCCCGACACCAGGCTACATGCAGCAAGATCCACGTGAGTGACTGCGCGAAAGTGTCAAAGAGCCAGGGGCTGCTTTTGGACCTGAATGTCAGTTTGGTGGCAAAATAGTACAGCTCCCTCCACTTGATGCCATGCCAGCACCAGAGAGATGGATGGATGGGAAGGAGCTTGAAAGCATCCGAGATGTCGGCCTTGGAGAGCCAGGTGCCCGTGCCTGTTTCGAGAATGGCCTGGATGGCCGTGTCTACGGATGCATACTTAAGAGAGAACTCCTCGGAGGGGATGAGGGAATTAAGACTGGGGACAGAAGAGGAATGAGGCGCTGACAAATCGTACACCAATCTGAGTTTATTTGAGAACTTGCCCTTGACAAGCCCAATAGGGCTGACTCTCCAGGTGTTGAATGGGGGCTGGGTGAAAGGGCCTATAATAAAGTTCTGGTCTAACTCTGTCTGTAGGAGTTGATCAATGGCTCATTCATCAATGGCTGCTGACCGCAGGTTCCGGTATTCGTGCGTGAGGTGAGGGAGAGAGATAAGTCCAGTGTGAAAGCCTTGAGTGAAGCCCTGAACAAGGTAGATGGATAGTGAGGGAGTGGGATGAGCTGTAAGGTAGATGCTGAGCCACGAGACGTCGACCCGGCTCAGTCAAGATTTCTTAAGCTGTTTGACTTCGCACATAAGCCTGGGATGAGCCCTATGACACTGCGTGCATATGTGGAGCAGCCTGCATTGACTAAAATTACATGACCCGCTATTATAGTTGTTGCAGATTGCTGCACCTCCCATGGTCTTGACCGGGCGCCCAAATTTATCTATCTGCAGCAGGCGTGCCGGCGCCTGTGGGCCCTGAGCAGTACCTGAAGCAGAAGGATTGTCTGAGGGCCGGGCTGTCACTGAGTTAGCGCACCAGGTAGCGGTATGGGTAGCCGACTGGCAAATTGCACAGAGGGGAGACCGTAGACCCGCGAAGTGGCGGCAAAATAGCTCGGTATCCATGACGCTCCAGTCAGTAGGCGTCTGGAGTTGGAAGAGCCTGGCGGCCGCTTTAGCTGACAGGGAGCGGTGGTAGTCATAAAACGAAAAACCGCCGTATTTGTAACCTAGATCTACTATTGCATGGAGGTAGCGATCCAGCTCCTCCCTCCTGTTGGGGGAGGCTGAGCAGACGATATCCCTCAACATGCCGAAGGCCAACATAAATTCGGTGACCGAAAGCTTTCTGTCCAGCCTGGGGTCTTTGGCCTTGAGGACCACTGACACGTCCCCCATGTATAAGCCTTGTTCTCCGCAAGCTCGTGGATGGAGATGAGTAGAGAAGCCAGATTGACGTCCTTGCCCTCTAGGATGTCCTTCCTGATGCTGGCCGATACCAGATGAGAAGGGTACACAACTGACGTACACCCGGTGATACCTGTGAGTGGGCTAGTCACTGCCTGGGCTGCTGGTACTGGAGGAGAAACGGGCGGGCAGGTCTCGAGGAGGGCCACCCGATTCTGGACCTCTGACATTAAGGTCGCCAGGGAAGATACCAGGGTATGCAGTTGCGAAATTGAGGAGGCGATAGAACCCAGGGAGGCCTGCTGGGTACTAGCTTCTGCCACAGCTGGGGGAGGAAAGAGGAGCCTGAAAAGCTCGGCCTTTCTGGCTGTTGCCGGAAAGGGTACACCTCTGCGCCTCAGCTCAGCTGTCAGTCTGGGAATGGTCCATGCTCTGGGAGACTGATGGCTGCCACTCTCTGAGACTGGAGATGGAGATAATGGGGCTGTGAGATCCTCACTGCCGGCCCGGGACATGGTGGTGTAATCCAGGCCTAGGCGAGCCTACTTGTCCTCGGGTTTGGGTTTTCTTCTAAGCGGAACCTACATAAGGGTGACATGGATTACAAGACTCGTTGGTGACTCCTGAAGAAATACATACATGATGAGAAGGACGCTTCCGCTCATGTGCGTTTCCTTCATAGATGTTTTTTTTTTTTTCTTACCTAAGGAGGCACCGTCCGACCAGGTGCAGGGTGGACCTACTGAAACTCGACTGACCTGAGAACATGAAGGTGAAGTTTGTTTGAGAGTTCAATACCTAAACAGAGATGGCTAGCTAAATAGTGACTTCATGGAGGTGAGATTTTGAAATGGAAATGAAATGAAATGAAATGAAATGAGACAAACAAACAAATGAAACGTTGCCTTTTGAATGAAACGCCTACCATGACAGAGATGCGATTTGGTCGCGTCGCAGATGCAACTGACAGCGAACCGAACTCTGGAGCATGTATTGAAATTGAGGCAATCTTAGTGAAATGAGGCCGATGAGCAAGGCCCCCCGGCCGGAATCAAAACATTGAAGAAACAACTGGATTCAAACCGGGAAGCAGTACGTGACAGTGAAATGAGTGAATCTGCCATGACAGAGGTTCAGATCGCCATGCCGCAATCTTGCGACCGAGCACGAAACGGATTCTGGAGCATGTACTGAAATGAGGCCTGTCCTAGGGCACGCCGAGACGAATTTGGTACACAGGTGTGACTATACATACCGGAGCGTGATAGGTGACATGAAATGATACCCATGACAAAGACAAAAATCAGAGGGTGAGCCCATGAATTTAAAAATTGAATCCTGTCTCTGGAGCATGTACTGAAATGAGGCGTAAACAGCTGGGCACACCGGAACAAATCGGTGCATCAATAAATGCAACAGGATTCGAATCGGAGCGTGATAAGTGACAGAAATGACATGCCATGACAGAGACAAGAATCAACGACTGGACTGATGGTTGTAACAAAGAATCCGTCTCTGGAGCATGTACTGAAATGAGGCGTAAACAGCTGGGCACACCGGAACGAATCGGTGCATCAATGAATGCGACAGGATTCGAATCGGAGCGTAATAAGTGACAGAAATGATATGCCATGACAAAGACTGGAATCAGGGACTGTGCCTGAACCTGCGAGTGACTCCGTCTCTGGAGCATGTACAGAAATGAGGCTGAAAACTGGGGCACTTCGAAGCGAATCGGTGCATCGGGGATGCGACAAGATTCGAACCGGAGCGTGGTAAGTGACAGAAATGAGCGAATGATTCGAAATGATATGAAATGATTTGAAATGATTTGGAAATGACATGAAATCATTTGAAATGATTCGAAATGAAATGAAAAATGATTGAAATGATTTGAAATGACATGAAATGATTGAAATGATTCAAACGAAAAATGATTGAAATGATTCAAATTATATGAAATGACACAAAATGATTTTGGAATGACTTGACAAGGTTTGAAACGACTCGTAACGATTGAAACGACTCGAAATGAATTTGATCCGGACTGCTTGATTTTGACATGACGAGCAGTCGGCTGTGATTTCGAAATGTTTCGAACGTTTCGAATACTTTAAGAAATGATTGGGGAGTCGTTCGACTAGAAATGTAAAGCCTACAAAATGAAGTGCCTGATGTGGCATGACCGACATGTCACGAATAGGTGATAACGACTTCTCTTCGAAAAGAGAAGGAGTAGTGACATGAGGTAACAAGTACGGGTGACATGATTTAAAAACGTTCGTGAAATGTAAAGTGAGAGGTTCGTGAGCAGGGGCGTACCAATAAGGGGGCGGGGGGTGCGGTCTGCCCCGGGTGCCACACTTTGGGGGGGTGTCAGTGGCCAAGTGACTTTGATATGGGGGTGAATTCCACACCCAAGTAGGGGTGACACGTCAGATCATATCAAGGGCATCCCTGCTGTCTCTGGTTGCTCATTTTCACTTTATTGTTTTTTAGAACACCCCCCCGTGCCATGGCCACAATGGACTGTTCCAGACTGTTCAGTGAGTGACTGTATTCCCTCCTGCTAGCTCCGCCTCCACCCACCACTGCTGCCTGTGTGTGTCTGTCTCATCTCTCTCCGCTGGGGCGGCTGCTTCCACACAGTGAATACAGAGTCCTCCCTAGCTGACTGAGAGCCCGAGGTGGTGAGCGGGGGGGGAATTGATGTAAGAAGAGGCTACCCCTGTGCTGGTCTAAGATGGGGGGTCAGTGACTGTGATTGCCATGTCCACCACTCCCTCCCCCTGCCATGTGTATTGTGTAGCTGTCTGACCTGATTGGGGGGGTTGATGTAAGAAGGGGCTGGAGGAGTGTGTCTACCCCTGCCTAGTGCTAGTCTGGGGGGGGGGGTCAGGGTGATTGCTGTGTCCCCCTCCCCCTGCCATGTGTATAGTGTAGCTGATTGGGGGGGGGGTTGATGTAAGAAGAGGCTGGAGTATTGTGTCTACCCTGTGCTGGTCTGAGGGGGGGGGGGGGGGTCAGGGTGACTGCTGTGTCCATCACCCCCTCCCCCTGCCATGTGTATAGTGTAGCTGATTGGGGGGGGGGGGGGTTGATGTAAGAAGAGGCTGGAGTATTGTGTCTACCCTGTGCTGGTCTGAGGGGGAGGGGGGGGGGTCAGGGTGACTGCTGTGTCCATCACCCCCTCCCCCTGCCATATGTATAGTGTAGCTGACCTGATGGGGGAGGGGGATTTCAGAATGCAGATATGTGCTATATACAGGGTGCAGAATGTATATATGAGCTATATACAGGGTGCAGAATGTAGATATGTGCTATATACAGGGCGCAGAATGTAGATATGTGCTGTATACAGGGTGCAGAATGTAGATATGTGCTATATACAGGGTGCAGAATGTAGATATGTCCTATATACTGTAAGCTCTAACGAGCAGGGCCCTCTGATCCCTCCTGTATCGATTCGTATTGTAAGTGTACTGTCTGCCCTCATATTGTAAAGCGCTGCGCAAACTGTTGGCGCTATATAAATCCTGAATAATAATAATAATAATATATACAGGGTGCAGAATCCAGGCGCATGCTATATACAGGACGCAGAATGCAGATATGTGCTATATACAGGGTACAGAATGCAGATATGTGCTATATACAGGGTGTAGAATGCAGATATGTGCTATATACAGGGTACAGAATGCAGATATGTGCTATATACAGGGTGCAGAATCCAGGCGCATGCTATATACAGGGCGCAGAATGCAGATATGTGCTATTTACAGGGTACAGAATCCAGATATGTGCTATATACAGGGTGCAGAATGCAGATATGTCCTATATACAGGGTGCAGAATCCAGGCGCATGCTATATACAGGGTACAGAATGCAGATATGTGCTATATACAGGGTGCAGAATCCAGATATGTGCTATATACAGAGTGCAGAATGCAGATATGTGCTGTATACAGGGTGCAGAATTCAGGCGTGTGCTGTATACAATAAATATTCTTGAGAAAATAAAAAATAAATTGTGGGTGTTTTTTCATGTAAAATTTGGGGGGGGGGGTGCCAGATATAGGATCCGCCCCGGGTGCCAAATGCTCTAGGTACGCCCCTGTTCGTGAGTTCAGGATATCGTGTTTAAGTGACATAGAAAAACATGAGTGGAAAAGAAGTATTCCTGCGCCACGTCAGGGAAATAGAGGGAGATAGGGTACTGCCGCACACACTGAAAGGGAAATATCTGAACCCCGGGGAATAATGAGTAAGAAGGGTAGTGGTGCGCTGTACACAAGGAGGATATATCTATTGATAAAAGCAGTATATAAAATTCGCAATGGGGGGATATCCAGTAAACAATACAGGTCTGGGTATGTCTATGTGACTAGTTTAAACAGCAACACTCATTTCTACTAATAGTCCACAACATAAATACATAAAATTGTGAAAATTCATATAAAATCCAAAGTGCAACGTGTTGCGATCCTGTAGTCGCATAAAAGTGCAAATATTCCAATGTGCCGCTGTGGCTGATAAAACAATAATGTTTGTTGCTATTAGTGTAAAATCTACAACATAAAACCGTGAAATAATAAAAACAAGAAAAAAGAAGAAAAAACACAATATAACATTCAAAAGTGCAGGTGTTCTGCTGTGGTGCACATAGGCAAACCTTCAAACATAAATAATAATTCAGTGACAAAAAATATAAGTGTATCAGACAAAAAGTCAGTTTTCAGTGCAAAGTGCTGCGATTATTCTCAAAATCGCATAGGATGTGACTTCTTCAACAAGATATACGATGTGGAGCTGTTGCAATGGGAAGGGCAGTGGTGCTGGTGGAAGGGGATGTGGCCTTGGTGGTCCCGGTTACTGGTATATACGGGCCGAGAGGCGATTCAGTTCGCATTGTGCGCTATACAAGTATTTCATTCATTCATTCATTCATTCAATGTTATATTGTGTTTTTTCTTCTTTTTTCTTGTTTTTATTATTTCACGGTTTTATGTTGTAGATTTTACACTAATAGCAACAAACATTATTGTTTTATCAGCCACAGCGGCACATTGGAATATTTGCACTTTTATGCAACTACAGGATCGCAACACGTTGCACTATGTATTTATGTTGTGGACTATTAGTAGAAATGAGTGTTGCTGTTTAAACTAGTCACATAGACATACCCAGACCTGTATTGTTTACTGGATATCCCCCCATTGCGAATTTTATATACTGCTTTTATCAATAGATATATCCTCCTTGTATACAGCGCACCACTACCCTTCTTACTCATAGAAAAACATGAAATGAAAAATGGGTGCCGAAGCCCTACCTGCGACAGCCGGCCCAGATGCGTTGTATGACAACGGCAATTTCTTTGAGTATGCGACACTCAGACGGGGAAAACACACGAACGCTTATGAAGACAAGACAACTGACAACACAGACACGATCGGGACTAACAAACACGGGAACTCACGAACACAACTCACTGCGTATGGTCTCGAACAGTCGGCCCTTGATCTCTGACGTATCAGATATCGCGCACAGGCACCGACAAGGAAGACAGGCGAACGGGCTGGTTATATACCCCTCCGGGCTCCTCCCATAATTCCAGGCCACCATACTCGCCTTCTTATATATATATATATATATATATATATATATATATATATATATATATATATATATATATATATATAAATTATTGGGACACCTGCCTTTACACGCACATGAACTTTAATGACATCCCAGTCTTAGTACGTAGGGTTCAATATTGAGTTGGCTCACCCTTTGCAGCTATAACAGTTTTAACTCCTCTGGGCAGTCTGTCCACAAGGTTTAGGAGTGTGTCTATAAGGATATTTGACAATTCTTCCAGTCTCACAAAAGTGAGTACACCCCTCACCTTTATGTGAATATTTTATTATATCTTTTCACGTGACAGCACTGAACAAATTACTATTTTCTACAATATAAAGTAGTGAGTGTATAGCTTGTATAACAGTGTAAATGTTGCTGGCAACAAAAGTGAGTACACCCCTAAGTGAAAGTCCAAATAGTGCCCAATTAGCCATTTTCCCTCCCGTTGGGATGTGACTCGTTAGTGTTACAAGGTCTCAGGTGTGAATAGGGAGCAGCTGTGTTAAATTTGTTGTTATCACTCTCCCTCTCTCATACTGGTCACTAGAAGTTCAACATGGCGTCTCATGGCAAAGAACTTTCTGAGGATCTGAAAAAAAGAATTGTTGCTCTACGTAAAGATGACATAGGCTATAAGAAGATTGCCAAGAACCTGGAACGGAGCTTCAGCATGGTGGCCAAGACCATACAGCGGTTTAACAGAACAAGTGTGTCTTGCCTACAGTCAAGCATGGTGGTAGGAGTGTGATGGTCTGGGTCTGCATGAGTGCTGCCGACACTTGGGACCTACAGTTCATTGAGGGAACCTTCTGAGACTGGGTCACAGGGCACTATTCCAACATGATAACGACCCCAAACATGCCTCCAAAGGTGACCACTGCCTTGCTAAAGAAGCCGAGGGTAAAGGTGATGGACTGGCCAAGCACGTCTCCAGATCTAAACCCTATGGAGCATCTATGTGGCATCCTCAAATGGAAGATGGAGGAGCGCAAGGTCTCTAACATCTACCAGCTCCGTGATGTCATCATGGAAGTGTGAAAGAGGACTCCAGTGGCAACCTGTGATGCTCTGGTGAACTCCATGCCCAAGAGAGTTAAGGCAGTGCTAGGAAATAATGGTGGCCACACAAAATATTGACAACACTTTTGACACAATTTGGATTTGTTACCAGCGGTTTAGACTTTAATTAATTAATGGCTGTGTAGAGTTATTTTAAGGGGACGGCAAGCTGTACACTCTCTACTTTACATTGTAGCAAAGTGTAATTTCTTCAGTGTTGTCATGTGAAAAGATATATTAAAATATTTACCAAAAATGTGAGGGGTGTACTCACTTTTTTTTATGTAATAAATTTTAGGTTTGATCATATTAAAGAGAAAAATGTGTACAAAGACTCTACACAATATGTCATTTCATATATATATATATATATATATATATATATATATATATATATATATATATATATATATATACATACATACATACACACACACACACACACACACACACACACACACACACACACACACACACACACACACACACACACAGTAATTCAGTGTATACCACATATGAAATAATTATATTTCAAAAGAAATGTCACAGTCTTCTGAAGCTCATTTTATTGTATTTCTTTACAGTGTACAAGTAGGAAACAGAACATTCTGGGAGAATGTAGTACGTAGGAGGCATCCTGGATTAAGGTCAATACATTGGGCTTTTCTCCTCTCCTTTAGGGTTTGAGATTTTCTCAAAGTTTTTGTAAATAATATCAAAAATTTCAACCTGAAACAGAAAAAAATATTTGTATTTTCTGCAACAAAAAGGTGTTTAGAAACAGTACTTGATTATTTTACATATCACCTAAATTAAACCCACAAGTGGTTGGCATTTAAAGTGAAAGGCAAACATATTTAAATAATCTGTAGCTATCCATTACAGTAATCATTGTGCAATACCTTTTAAACGATTGCTCTTTAGTCAGTATGCCTGACAGTGTTTTTTTCACTGTCAGGGCAATAAGACTGTGGGACTCTCTTCCACAATTGAGGGTGGCATTGGGGAGTATGGATATTTTTAAAAGACTCCTGGATGTGTAATTTAAAGAACACAACATACAGGGATATGGAAAATAATTATAGACGCTGACACACGTGCACCCACACAGGTTGAACAGGATGGACTATTGTCTTTATTCAACCTTACCTACTATGAAACTATGAAACATATCAGACTGTAAATTTCAGGTAGCAGTTTCTATGGGCTGTAGTGGTGGGATCCATTAAAATGTTGGTGATTATGACACATCTAGTACCACCACAGTTGATGCAAGATTACAAAAAAAATAAAACCTTTAAGATGTGAGCTTATTAGGGAGGAGTTAATACATTTTAGTTTGAATGATTGCATGCAGAAAGTTCTGAAAGTTTGCATGGTTAGATAACTTGGTAGTGACATAGGATGCATAATAGTGATGACGTTTTGAAATATAACATTATCATTAGAGTATGCCACCAGCACCTCTGTGTCTCTCCCCATATCCGCAAAGCTTAACCAACAGCACAAACCCCTCTTGTTTTAAGGCCTACAAAGCAAATCCACCCCACCTCTTGCCATGTGGTTAAGTTACATTTTTACAACTCAGTGATCCATGGCTTGTTGGTCAGTTCTTTTTGAAAAAGGACAGAGAAATTATGACATCTGATTTTAGAACTAATTATCATGTGAAGGTTCTTAATCCATACACCAAAGAGTTTTCTACTTAAAGTAGACCTGTCCGAAACCTTGGCAATTCTGTCAGCATATGATGATAAATACATAGGCTTACCATCAGTGAAAACCACATATCAAAATGATCAACAGACACACAGTTAAAGGCAGCTGATGTAGCTTTTCCTGTAAACATTGAGTTTGGCCTGACCCTCCTATCTCCTAAATCAAGGAGGCTGCCCGTCATTAGAGCACCAATATGAGGCTTAGAAGGATTCTTCACAGGTTTTGACTAGGTCTTTGTTCCTGTACTTAGACATAAGCCAAATCAGAGATAGATAGCAGATAGAAATCTTTTTTATATTGATTTTTCAGATAGAAAAAAAGTTGCCACATACTCCTAGTGAGCAAACTCAAGCACTTGTGCAAAACAAAGAACACAAACACTCATACTACTAACAGAAGCTGTACTTAAAAAGGGGCTTATATACCAGTTTACGGCACCATGTGAAATGTTATGCTCCGTACACATGAGCGGATTTTCCATCAGAAAAAACTTGGATGGTTTTTCCGACAGAATTCTGCTCAAGCTTGGCTTACATACACATGGTCACACAAAAGTTCTCTGAACTTTCGACCGTCAAGAATGCGGTGACGTACAACACTACGATGAGCCGAGAAAATTAAGTTCAATGCTTCCAAGCATGCGTCAAATTGTTTCCGAGCATGCATAGGAATTTTGCGCATCAGAATTTGTACAGACGATCTGAATTTCCAATTGGAACTTTTTCCGACTGAAAAATAGAGAACCTGCTCTTAGTCTTTTGCTGGCTGGAATTCTGGCAGCAAAAGTCTGATGGAGCATACACACAGTCGGAATTTCTGACCAAAAGCTCACATCAGAAATTCTGCCAGCAAAAGTCGGATCATGTTTATGGGGCTTAAGTGTGCAGCCTCCTGTGAAAGGAAAGACCAGGGTAACTGAGAAGGTAGGGACAATGGAAAAAGCACACAACAACTCTTAACAGGTATTAGGGGATTGGGTTCACAGCCGTTAATGGGTCCTCAAGCCAGCATGCCCACTCTTTGTCAAATTTTCTTTTGCAACCCTGGTTTTTGTAAGTATCCCGGTATAGATAGAGGCTCGAGTTAACCAAGCATTTCCATAAAATAACAGAGGGGAGATATATATATTAAACCACTCACTTCACATTCCAGTACTTAAAAGGAGTTGTAAACCCTCATTTAAAAAAAAACAAACATGTCATACTTACCTCCACTGTGCAGTTCGTTTTGCACAGAGTTGCCCTGATCCATGTCTTCTGGGGTCCCTCAGTGGCGCTGGTGGCTCCTCCCTGCATCAACTGTCCACGTTGGAGAAGGCACTCCTAAGCTGGACACCCGTGCGGGCCCGCTCCCCCGGCGCTGCATCATTGGATTTGATTGACAGCAGTGGGAGCCAATGGCTGCAGTGCTATCAATCTATCCAATCAGGACATGAGACACCAGCTAGAGCTAGTGTGCTCGTTCCCAGCTGGAAGATGACAGCGTTCAGGTAAGTAATATGAGGGGGGGCTTAATGCATTAAGGTGAAAAACCATGAGGGTTTACAATCCCTTTAAGGCTACATTCAAATGGCTGTAACACAGCCATAAACATTTTACTGATCATTAGGCAAGGAACAACAGTTTCTGCATCAATGATCAGTAAATAAATACATTTTTAATCGAAAAAGTGTTTATCATGTTAGAAATTCAGAGCTGTCCTTTGTCCACTTCCTGTGTTATCCCAAGGAGTCTAATAATTAGCCCCTCCAGTTGTTACTTTGGACTACAGAAAATCAATGTGCATTTCTGGCAAATCAACAGCAGGGTCTTTAAAATGTATGAAATAATGGGAACTGGCCATGTTTTGTAGAGGTGTATTGATTACTTGTTTTTTTTTTGTGCAGTTAAAAAGTAAAAAAAAGTACTTAAATGGGCCCCATGCCCTTTAGCCTGCTGGCGTTCAAAGGAAACACTGTTCTTGTTTCATACGGCAACTAAACACTATTTACCTTTTATTCTTCCAGTACAGGACTGGTGAGAACACAAGCCAGAATCTAAGTAATTGTCATCAGTAACAACAAAGGTGCTTTGATAAATATGTAAGTAATGAATCAGAGCCTCTTATTAGAAAAATATGAAACTCACGTAGATATTTCTCACTTCAATGAGAGCTAATCTTAGCTCTACAAAGGCACCTTCATCTTTGTCATGGACCAGGGCTCTGTAGTCCATCTAGAAATAAAAAAAAAAGAAAAAAGAAAAGAAAATGAGAGGCAGAAGAAAAATAATACAAGGAATAAAAATGATTCAGAATGACAGAAATACTATGTAAAATAAAGGAAAACAGGAGAGCAAAGTCTGAAATATATAGTCTCTCACCACATGAGTTTCCTTTGAAGCTTTAGCAACAGCATCTCCTCGTTCTGTGAAATACCTAAAAGGGGCAAAACAGTAGACATGTTTTTCCTTTATTTATATTTTTCTAATGGATAAATTTAGGGAATGGTTTATATATATATATATATATATATATATATATATATATATATATATATATATATATATATATATATATATATATATATATATATATATATTATTATTATTATTATTTATTTATTTTTTTCTTAGGCCGCGTACACACGCGGGGACTGTTCGCTCAACTTTGTCCGCTGAACAGTGTTTCGGCGGACAGTCCGCTCGTGTGTGGGCTTTCAGCGGACAGTCTGACGAACAAAGTTTTTCGGAAATTCCGAAAAACTGTCCGCTGAAACTTGGTTTGAGCGGACAGTCCGCCCGTGTGTAGGCTTGTTCGTCAAACTAAGTCTCGCGCATGCTCAGAAAGAATTTACACGCCGAAGGTTGCATTGCAGTGTATAGGACGTCGTTTTCTAGTCCCGTCGTACGTGCCGTTCACGTCATCGCGCACGGTTTCAGCGGGCTCTTCGTTCGTCGTGTGTGGGCAAGTCCGTCCATGCTAATTTTGAGCGGACTGTCCGCTGAAACTGTTTGACGGACAAAGTTGAGCGAACAGTCCCAGCGTGTGTACGCGGCCTCACTGCTGGATTTTGTAGTCTATAAACAGTTAGTAATGTACTAAAAACAACCCTTTTCTTTTGCCAAGCATACTAAAACCCACCACCATCGGATATACCGACTATTCAGCTTCCAAACAACATATTCAATGATCAACTGTCTCTAGGTCCCAGTTATACTGGGTGCTGCCATCTTGACACACAGCACAAAGTAATTGAATTTAGTCAAAAGGTACAATCATGTGTCACAGCTCTACCAACTAACAAAATAAGCCAGGTATCATTTTGGGTTAAATGGCCTTAAAATGATATATAATGACAAAACTATCTACCCCCCCCCCCCTCAATTTTGGATAAATCCCTATTCTACCATGTAAAATGATTTTCATGGTTAAAACCACTGTTTTTTAGTCTTTTAGTTTCATATCTTGGTCCCATTCGATGTGTAGACACGACGGGAAGTGAGATTTAATTTCTCCAAAGTGAGGAGAATGCTGCCTTAGATAGTTGTCCCTGGAACATGTGACCCCATTGGAAGATTTCCCATCTATTTTTGTTCTAGGGACTCAAAACTCTGACATTTCACTCACTTTTAATACAGTGGCATTGGTCACCAGGAAAAGTAGAACAAATCTCCCTAGCAGGGACATCAACAATAATAAAAACCCGATATAGATTCGAACCCCTCACAACTCTATTCAAAACAAAAAATTAACAAAAAAATGGCTTTAGATCCCACAGTGGATATTGAATTTAATATGTAGAAACATACACAACAAAGTCATCCGAAAAGGTGTTATTTTACATTCTAATACTGAAGCCATTATTGTTCATGCTTCTAAGCCCTAGTGCTTTCACACTGGAGCGGTGCGCTTGCAGGGCATTAAAAAAAACTCCTGCAAGCAGCATCTTTGGAGTGGTGAAGGAGTGGTGTATACACCGCTCCTGCCCTTTGAAATCAATGCAGCGCTTTGTGGTGGTTTTAACCCTTTCTCGGCCAATAGCAGGGGGAGGTAAAAGCGCCCCGCTAGTGGGCGAATAGCAGCGTTTTACTGCCGATGCACCCACTACCCCAGAGTGAAAGGGGCCTTATGGAAAATTTCTAACTTCAGCTTTCTTTTGGCAAGCAGTTATACCAGTGGGTCTAGTTCTGCTTTAAGCAACTGCCACCTGCACCTTTTCAAGCACTTATGGTAAAGGATGAAAGACTAGCAGGTTATAAAATGTCAAATCAAGTTTTATAGGATATATTTAGGATATACTTACTTGTTGATGTTAGTCTGAGTGGTTTCTACTTTGGTTTTTATGGCTGTAACACGTTCCAAGACTTTTTCCTTATATGTTTAAAGAAGGGAATAACATGTAAGAAAGTCTGTTAAATGACCAGGTATTTGTAGATGTTTTCAGTAAAAAAAAAATGATTGTTGAATAACACATTTTATCTATATGTCATTGCTATGAACTTCCACCTTTTAAACTGCCAACATAAAATAAAGCACTCTGTATAAGAATATACAAGCAATTGCATACCTGTACTGAAACTCCAAAGTCATTTCCATCCTCAATTTTTGGAATGACATGATGGATCCAAGTGATAATCTAAAAGAAATAAACTGCTGATATCAGGTTTTTGTCATTTGCATTCACTTTTCACGGGCCACTGATTTCTATCACAGCCTTACCAGTGCACATCCCTCACGCAGAGTCCTTATCTCCGGTAGGACAGTGTTCAGGATTTTATGAATCTTTTCATTTTCCTTCAAGAATCCACATTTAGGAGCTGTGTAAACCCGGAAAATGAAAGTCAGTATAGCAAACATATCTGCAGTCAACCCAAATGCATTATTTTTGTTTAAGGTGGAACCTGGTAAGGGAAGTCAGATCCTCGCCTCTTAGACCCCTTTCACACTGGGACGCTTTGCAGGCGCTACAGAGCTAAAAATATTGCCTGCAAAGTGCCCTGAAACAGCCGCTCGTGTCTCTCCAATGTGAAAGCCTGAGGGCTTTCACACTGGAGCGGTGCGCTGGCAGGACAGTAAAAAAAAGTCCTGCTAGCAGCATCTTTGGAGTGGTGTGTATACCGCTCCTCCACTGCTCCTGCCCATTGCAATCAACGGGGCAGCGTGGCTACACTGCCGGCAAAGTGCTGCTGCAGTATAGCTGTTTTTATTTTAACCCTTTTTCGGCCGCTAGAGTGGGTTAAAAGAGCCCCGCTAGTGGCCGAATACCCCCGCAAATACGACGGTAAGGCGCCACTAAAAATATTAGCGCTTCACCGTCAACGCCCCTTTGTGAAAGGGGCCTTATAGGTCTAATGTTTTGTGTCTTGCATCTAATTAGCAGTTGTGTGGTAAAAGACAGTAGATGTGTTAGAACATCTTGAGCCAGTCATAGATGCTTCGAATTCCAGCTGGTTCAGCAGAAACCAGCCGAGATTCGAAACCATGAATGGGCAGGCTGAATGTACCCAAGTTGATTGATAGATCAGCCTGCCAAATTTTGCATGCAATTATTGCTAGCAGCTGTTATAGCCCCTAGAAATAATCAGTGTGTTCTCCCGACTGAGAGGGCTTCCCCCGCCAGGAGAACACAATGGCTCCTTGGGAGGGATCCCCCTGTCAACACTGTCTGTATTGATGGGGGAATCAAGCAAAATGTTTTCCTGCAGGAAATACATTTGCCCTGTCTATGGCCGGCCTTAGTAGCAAAATGATATGTGCAAAACTGACCAAAAGTGCCCACAAAAAAATCTTTTTTTAAGTGTAATTTCACTCAAACGATTGCTTCCATTTAGTGGGTGGATCTTGGTGGGCAGATGTGCAGACCCAGGAACAGAGATGAGCAAATCTGCCAAAGTTCAGTTCGCCATGGTTTCAGGGAATGCTTCAAAATTTGAAACCATGGTTGGCGTCAACAAAACCTCATGCCTACCCAAGAACTCAAGTACATAGATATCATTGAACTGCTGAGTGAAATAAGAAACTGTGAAGAGATATACTCCTCCAGTATTTAGCAAACACCAAATAAGGTGTGTACAGATCCTTTAATACAAAACTAGAAAGACAGAAGGGACATATGTTACCTTTCTTTTCTTCTTTATCGGTTTCCATTTTAGAATCCTGAAAAGAAAATATACTTTGTTCAAGTGTTTAAAAAAAAATATAAGACATAATTTAACAGAAGCTTCAGCATGGCCGTAATAAAGTAATAAGCATTACCAACATAGGTTTGTACCCAGGTTTATGTCTAAGTATTAAAATTAAAATATTTTGGTTTGAGTGAGGAAAGGTTAGAACTTCCATCAGATTTTCATTGCAGTTTGTTTCCCCACTGGGGAGATTTTTCTTAAATTGTTTTTATCACAATGGGGCTTTGTTGTGGAGTGGAAGAAATGACTGGAGAAACCTTCCACTGGGAATGCATGCTCCGGTGACAGTGGAGTTGATTTACTAAAACTGGAGAGTGCAAATTCTGGTGCAGCTCTGCAAAGAAACCAATCAGCTACCATTTTTTTTGTCAAAACTTAAACCCAGGTTCACATTGAGGGCAGGTTTGAAATCGTGCAAGTTCAGCTTAACTTGCACGATTTCAAACCAGCAATGCAGTCCATTTTCGAAGGCAATTTGACAGACATCTGTGCGGGTTCATGCACAGATGTCTACAAATCGTCCCTGAAGTCACCAAAAGTAGTACAGGAACCACTTTTAGGAATTGGTGTTGCACCGATTCGGACGGTGCCATTCCAGCAATAGATTTGATACGTGAATCGCATTTTAACCACTTACCGACCAGCGCATGCCGATGTACGTCCTATTTTTGAAGAGGGATATCTCGGTAACGGCAGCAGCTGCTGCCACAACCGAGATATCCATCTCTTCAGGCGCCGGTCATCTGTACGATAACGGTGGTCTCCGCGGCGGATTCGCCGCGAGATCACCGCTGTCAGCAGGGGGAGAGGTGCCACCCCCCCTCCCGCACCTTCTGCTGCTTACCGGAGCCGTTGGTAGCAGCGGAGGCGATCGGGTCCTTTCGCTAGCTGGGTATGGAGACGAGTGAGGCTAAGATGGCCCCCACTCGTCTCTATACCATAGGAGGGCGGAAGCGACGTCAAAACGTCACTTCCGCCCATACCTCTTAAAGATATATTTTTTTTAAATGTCATTTTTTTCTTTTTTTTGCATTTTAGTCCAAATATGAAATCTGAGGACTTTTTGACCCCAGATCTCATATTTAACCACTTAACAACCGCCCATTGCCGATTAACGGCTTCAGGGCGGTTGTTTAACTCTGAGAGGCCGTTAATTAACGGCCTCCCAGAATTCTGCTCTCGCGCGCCCCCTGGGGCGCGCACACGAGAGCATCCGTGACCGCTGGGTCCAGTGGACCCGGCGCATCACGAATCACGGTAAACGGCCGCTCAATACCCTGCAATACTCTGCAACACTCTGCAACACCCTGCAACACCCTGCAACACTCTGCAACACCCTGCAACACCCTGCAACACTCTGCAACACCCTGCAACACTCTGCAACACTCTGCAACACCCCGCAATACCCTGCAATACTCTGCAACACTCTGCAATACTCTGCAATACTCTGCAACACTCTGCAACACCCGCCAATACCCTGCAACACTCTGCAATGCTCTGCAACACCCGCCAATACCCTGCAATGCTCTGCAACGCAGTACTCTGCAACGCCATACTCTGAGATACCCAGCCATACTCTGAGATACCCAGCCATAGTCGGTGATACCCTGCAATACCCAGCCATAGACATCCCCCCCCCCTCCCGCCGCCCTCCGCCCTCCGGTGCTTCTACCGAATCGCTAATACGATCAAAGCCAGAATCTTTTTTTTTTTTCAGGCTTCCCAGCTTAGAGGTGAGATGTGGGGTCTTATTGACCCCACATCTCACTGTAAAGAGGACCTGTCATGCCATATTATAAAAAAAAAAAAGTGATCAAAAAAATTATTTTTGGGGAAAAAAATGTCAAACTAAAATAAATAAAGTAAAATGAACAATAAAAAAAAATGTTTTTTTTTAAAGCGCCCCTGTCCCCATGTGCTCGCATGCAGAAGCGAACGCATACATAAGTCCCGCCCACATATGAAAACGGTGTTCAAACCACACATGTGAGGTATCGCTGCGAACGTTAGAGCGAGAGCAATAATTCTAGCCCTAGACCTCCTCTGTAACTCAAAACATATAACCAGTAAAAAAAATTAAATCGTCGCCTATGGGGATTTTTAAGTAGCGACATTTGGCGCCATTCCACGAGCGTGTGCAATTTTGAAGAGTGACATATTAGGTATCTATTTACTCAGCGTAACTTCATCTTTCACATTATGCAAAAATTGGGCTAACTTTACTGTGTTTTTTTTTTTTTAAGCACAAAACTGTTTTTTTTCCAAAAAAAAGCATTCGAAAAATGACTGCGCAAATACCGTGCGAGATTCTCCAGGGTGTTTGCTAAAAAACATATATAATGTTTTGGAGTTCTATGTAATTTTCTAGCAAATAAATGATGATTTTTACATGTAGGAGAGAAATGTCAGAATTGTCCTGGGTGCTCCAGAACACCTGATGGCGCTCCATGCATGTTGGGCCTCTGTATGTGGCCACACTGTGTAAAAGTCTCACACATGTGGTATCGCCATACTCGGGAGTAATAGCAGAATGTGTTTTGGGGTGTAATTTGTGGTATGCATATGCTGTGTGTGAGAAATAAACTGATAATATGACAATTTTGTGAAAAAAAAAAAAAAGTAAAAAGAATCTTGATTTTGCAAAGAATTGTGGGAAAAAATGACAACTTCAAAAAACTCATCATGCCTCTTACTAAATACCTTGGAATGTCTTCTTTCCAAAAAGGGGTCATTTGGGGGGTATTTGTACTTTTCTGGCATGTTAGGGTCTCAAGAATTGAAATAGGCCGTCAGTACTTCAGGTGTGATCAATTTTCAGATATTGGCACCATAGCTTGTGGACTCTATAACTTTCACAAAGACCAAATAATATCCACCAATTTGTACTTATTTTTACCAAAGATATGTAGTGGTATAAATTTTGGCCAAAATTTATGAAGAAAAAATTACTAATCTGCTAAATTTTCTAACAGAAACAAAGAAAAATTCATTTTTTTACAGAATTTTCGGTATTTTTTCTTTTATAGCACAAAAAATAAAAAACCCAGCGGTGATTAAATACCACCAAAAGAAAGCTCTATTTGTGTGAAAAAAGGACAAAAATTTCATATAGGTCCAGTGTTGCATGACTGAGTAATTGTCATTCAAAATGCGAGAGCACCGAAAGCTGAAAATTGGTCTGGTTATTAAGGGTGTTTAAGTGCCCAGTGGTCAAGTGGTTAAGAGGACCTGTCATGCTTTTTTCTATTACAAGGGATGTTTACATTCCTTGTAATAGGAATAAAAGTGATACATTTTTTTTTTTTTAAAAACAGTGTAAAAATAAATAAAATCAATTAAAATAAATAAGAAAAAAAAAGGTTTTTAAAAACACCCCGTCACGACGAGCTTGCGCACAGAAGCGAGCGCATACCTGAGTAGCGCCCGCATATGAAAACGGTGGTCAAACCACACATGTGAGGTATCGCCGCGATCGGTAGAGCAAGAGCAATAATTCTAGCCCTAGACCTTCTCTGTAACGCAAAAAATGCAACCTGTAGAATTTTTTAAATGTCGCTTATGGAGATTTTTGAGGCTAAAAGTTTGACACCATTCCACGAGCGGGCGCAATTTTGAAGCGTGACATGTTGGGTATCAATTTACTCGGCGTACCATTATCTTTCACAATATAAAAAAAAAAATTAATTTTACTGATGTTTTATTTTTTTATTCAAAAAAGTGAATTTTTTCCCAAAAAAGTGCGTTTGTAAGACCGCTGCGCAAATACGGTGTGAAAAAAAGTATTTCAATGACCGCCATTTTATTCTCTAGGGTGTTAGAAAAAAAAACAATATAAAATGTTTAGGGGTTCTAAGTAATTTTCTAGCAAAAAAAAATGTTTTAAACATGTAAACACCAAATCTGAAAAAGAGGCCTGATCCTTAAGTGGTTAAAATGGCCCGATGTGAACGTGGCCTTAATCCCTTACCGCCGAGCGTACGCAGATGTGCGTACTCGGCTTTCAGGGGGTATATACCGGGATGATGCCCACAGCTGCAGGTATCATCCCTGTACCGTTTTTCAGAGCAGGCGATTGGCTTTCCAGCAATAACAACCGATGTGGCTATAAGCCGCTCGGCTGTTATGCCGGAGGAGCGATAGGGGATGCCCCCCCCGCTGCTCTTACCGGGGCTCCTGTTCAATCGGGAGCCCCGATCGAACATCCGCTGCATCTGGCGGCTAGGGTGAGACTAGCTTGAAGCCGTAAGCAGCTTCATTCCAGTCTCCTAATAGTAAACACGGAAGCAATGTCATGACGTCACTTCCCGTTTATTCGGCTGCCAATGGCGCCAGTTTTTTTAAAAAAAATACAGTATTCAGAATCGCCGAAAAACGGCAATCTGAATACTTTGAAGTGTAAAGGAGGGATCCTCTGTAACTCTAACCTGGTAACCGGAAAAAAAATGTAAAGCGTCGCCTATTGAGATTTTTAGGTACCATAGTTTGTCGTCATTCCACGAGTGCGTGCAATTATAAAGCGAGACATGTTTGGTATCTATTTACTAGGCGTAACATTATCTTTCACATTATGCCAAAAAATTGGGCTAATTTACTGTTTTGTTTTTTTAAAATTCATGAAAGCGTCCCTTTTCCCAAAAAGTTGCGTTTAAAACACAGCTGCACAAATACCGTGTGACATAAAATATTGCAACAAACGCCATTTTATTCTCTAGAGTCTCTGCTAAAAATATATATATATATATATATATATATATATATATATATATATATATATATATATATATATATATAATGTTTGGGGGTTCCAAGTAATTTTCGAGCAAAAAATTTGGATTTTATCTTGTAAACACCAAATGTCAAAAATAGGCTTAGTCATGAAAGGGTTTTAATGAAGAAGCTGAAATTAGAAGCTGATTGGCTACCATGCACAGCTGCAACAGATTTTGCACACTACAGTTTTAAGTAAATCAACACCATTAAAAGGCAATTTTTTAAAATTATTTTTTATTATTTTTTCTTGTTGTATCTTAGGGACTGGAAATCTCCCCTTGCAAGTGTCTCCTTACTGACTCTAACCAAAACTAAAAGTTTGGAAGGTCTGCAGCCCAATGGCCAACTGAAGGAGCATACCAGCTTAGGTTTTCCCTTTATTTTTTACTCTTTTATGTCTCTCACCTCAGATTCTTGAGAAGGAGGGTCAGGAATAGGAATATTCAACTCAGCATGAAGTGAAGTCAGATCCTTGACATTGAAGAGGTCACTCTGAGAGAGGAGAAAATGATCAAGTCACCTGGACTGCAACTTTATAAAGTTCATATATTTGAGACAACCTGTAAGTAAGTTAACCCAAATATGATTTAATATTTATAGGTGGAAACTAGTGAAAGAATTTCCCCCGACTTGCTTATACCTCTTGAGGCCTATGATTCTGCTCCCATCCACCCTGGATGCTGTCATTCACTTCTGGGTGTAATATAGAATGAATTCAAAACAAAGCAGAATCATCCCTTCATAATGGTAATTAGACCCAAGAACTCACGGGTACAGATGTTACCACAATTTCAATAGATAAAAAAATGTAATATTTTGTCACCAAAATCTCAAATATATATTCAGATGAACTCCCAATGATATTATGGTGTAAACATATTGAGAAAAATACTTTTAGACTGTTAAAAGTTGGATTTAGAAGTCAAAATGCAAAGCTTTTTCTGTTTATTGCACACACGCAAACAATGTAAAGCGACAATGAACCCCAATTCATTTTGCAGTTCATTATTTATACCTTCAACAGACTATCCAAGTAGTGAATTTTCTCTGGGACAAAATCAGATAAGAACTTTTGGACCTGCAGAGAGAAGAAAAGTTATGAGCATCACAACATAATTCTAGTGGATAATATTAACTTTATTTTTTGCTTCATAGAGCTCTGTGACAATGCTATGTCAATGTTTATCCTATTGCTGTGTATATATAAGTGTGGCTTCAGGAGTGACATTTTAAAAAGGCAAAACAACACAAACAGTACTGAGCATTAACATGCAAAAAGCTTATTTGATCATATGTTACCGTAATGCACAAGTGAAAAGTCAGTCTTTAACTTTTTAGGGCTAATTAATTTACAGGCTTATAATAACCTATTATATTTGTTAAATCATTGAAGAAAGATGTGTCAAAAAACATAACCCTCATCCACTAAAGCTGTGCTGGTCAATATTTGACATGGGGGCCCCCCTGAGATCAGGCCGCAGGCATCCAACAGTAGATGGTTAGTGGCAGCTGGTGCTGTCTAATTTGTGGGGGGGGGAGTAAACGAGACACCCGTTGCCATCCTCTGGTTTGTTGCTCATCCGTCCCCCCACCAACCCCGCACTTACCCCATCTAGCAGCTTCGGTTCCTTCCTGCGTCTCCTCCTCCTCCTCCTCCATGGCGGTAGCTTTACCCTGCGTCTCCGACTTCACATCGGCTTTGTCCTCGGTGGCCAATATGATCGCTTCTCCTCTTAACCGGGTCTTAAGACCCGCGTCCTGATTAATAATATGCTATTGTCACACAACTGGGTGGGCACAGGGCGCAGGGCTCTGCACCCCAAGCTGATCCTTTTTTGAAGCCGATTAGAGCCTCTGGCTATAATCACATGCTTCTAAGGAAAAAAAACCCATTGGAATCCATGTGTCCGATGCCTTGCATGTAGATTAGTGGCTGGGCACATGGATTAGGGTGGTGGAGCCCATTCACCCCTAATGGATGAGCTGCCACTGGTCAGAGACTACAGCATGCCATAGAAGTGGTTTGAGAATGGAGACAAGCTTCAGCAGACACTAATAGACTGCAGACACATTACATGAAGCTGATCACTATTACAGCCAACAAATCAACACTTCCACATTTGTATCCCCTTAAAATTATGTGTCTCCCATGTAATATATATTACAAAAAGAAAAAAAAAATATAAAAAGAGGAAAGGGATAGACAACACAGAAAATGTAAGATGAAAGAAATAAGCCAAGTAATTGAATTACTAGAAACCAGTCTAAAGAATATTTCTCCTTTACTGGCCTGAGTACACACCTAAGCACAGACTGCAGTCTGCAGGGGCCCTGAAGCCTGCACAATATGTATCAAAAGACAGCATACGGCCTCCATGCTGCAGGCTGGGCCCCAGGGCTCCATAGCCTTACTCGTGGCATATAATAAATTAAAATGAACTTGACATCACTGTTAAAGTTACCTGCTTGTAAAGGTTTGTGCAGAATCCATCCACCTGTAAAATAGAAATGAAAGATATTTATTCTGTGGTACTGGGCTCTTTTATTTAAAAAAAAATTATATTAGACAACCAGAGGGTTACCTACTACCTAAAAACATTTTACATGGCCCTGTGTTAAAAGTTCATGGCAATGGTGGGGCTGCATTCATGGCAATGGTGGGGCTGCGTTCATGGCAATTGTGAGGCTGCATTCATGGCAATGGTGGAGCTGCATTCATGGCAATTGTGGGGCTGCGTCCATGGCAATTGTGGGGCTGCATTCATGGCAATGGTGGGGCTGCGTTCATGGCAATGGTGGGGCTGCAGATGAGCACTGATCCTTATATTGCTTCACGTTTTTTTATTTACAATTTACATTTTTTTCCTAAAACTTCCCTCTTAAAGTGAAGGTGCGTGTTATACGCCGATAAATACGGTATATCCAAATAACATGCCCAAGCTCATCCTTAGTCCGGAGCGGCGCTCGGGGATTCATTGGGGGCCACAAAAGATATATATAAAGCAAAATCGTCCGAGTTCATCCTTAGACTCTTCACCACACACAGCAACAAGGGCAAGATAATTCTTGTTGGGCAGTGTATTAGTTAATTTGCATAAACATTTTAATGGTTCAAAGAATGTCAGGCAAAATGTTCGGCCCTGACGCATGTTCACTTCATCAAATATGGCCCTCTTTGAAAAACGTTTGGACACCCCTGGTTTCGGTTGACTGTTATTCTAAATGCATACTCCTCTAAGCACAATTTGATTAAAGTGGTTATAAAGGTAGTTTTGTTACCCTAATGCATTCTCTATATTAAAGAGTAACTCCAATTTTGTTGTGGAAAAAATTTTTTTTCCCCTCTGGGTGATCTATGTAAATTGCAAGGATTTTAACAAACTTTGTTGCAGATTCCTACCTTTTGTTATTCTGGAGATTGTTTTCACTCCCTGTCCTAGACACAACAGGAAAAGTCAAGAAATGCACTTTTAGTTGTCTCTAGAATATGGCCGGCCATAGACTAAGCAAATTTCTTTCCTACAATCATCAACACAGATAGTGCTGACTGGGGAATACCTCTCATGAGGAGTCATTGTGCTCACCTGGCAGGGGGTAGGGAGTCCCACCAGGAGAACACAGACACTTGCGATAATCGCATGTAAGGCTGGGTTCACACTAGTGCGAATTGGATGCTGGTATGTCGCATCCAATTTGCATAGCAAGAGATTGTGACTGGCTCTCTATGTAGCCGGTACACACATCTCCGCAGCAGCTCCGGAGTGAATTGCACAAGAGTCCTGTGTGTCTTTTGGTCCATTTCAGGTCTAAATTCAGCCCAAAATTCAGGCTGAAAACTGACCTGAAATGGTGAATGGAGACACACCGGACTCCTGCTGTGGTGTGCTGTGCCGTGCTGCAGTGTGAACCCAGCTTTAAATCCGGCAGGCTGGTTGTACCCAGCTTGATTGATTGACTTGGTACATTCAGCCTGCCTATTCATGGTTTGAATCTTGACAGGTTTGTGCTGAACCAGCCAAGATTCAAACTGTCTATGGCAGGCTTTAGTGTCCCTAGGATACATGGGGTGAAGAAAAAACTGACAGAGATTCTAACTCTGCCCTTCTCAATCCAAAATGAATAAAAAAAATATATATTGGCTTCAGATGCACTTAGCCAGGTACAGAGTGAATTTGATATGTATATGTATTTATATGCACCTCTTTCAGATAAATTACACAACCGTGTATACACAAGCCCTTCCTTTCCTATGGACTCATTCACACCCCAATGTGCATACAAACACACAGTAAACACATGAGCAACAACATTAATATGCGTTTTTTTTTATTCTGTTGCCCTGTATTTTACTGGGCGCTGATCAAAATTTTTATATGCAGTATTTTTCTGTACAGGCCACACCAAGTGTCAACAAGGAGACAGCAGAACTAATGGGGGTCAAGTCCCTCAGCTTTCCCATCAGGTTCCACCCACTATCAGTGTTGGCTGCTAGAAGTATGATAATACCCAGTGGCGGCCGGTGCTCCTATTTTTGGGGAGGGCAGCAAACAAACCATCCAAGCCCCCCCCCCCAGTGGGTGGTACTTATGTGGTCGGGCTCTGGCACGCGTGTTGGCGGTGTTGCAGTGCAGAGAGATCACTCCGATGAGGACGGCCATCTCTTGGATCTCCCCGTAAATCCTCCCTGGTACCGGCAAATGTGGTTGCTTCTCCTCTCGGCCAATCGGATCTTAAGACCCGCTTCCTGATTGGCCGGAAGGAAAAGCAGGAAGACAATAACGAATATTAATTCGCTGTTGTCACACAAGAGCATCAGGCTCTAATCATGTGCTTAAAAGAACAAAACAAAAAAAAACACCATTGGAATCAATGCATCCGGTGCCCTGCATTTAGATTAAGGGCCGGCGCATGTATTAGGGAAGCAGCGCCCCAGCACTGATAATAGCACAAGGAAAGAAAACAAATTAAAGTTGAAAAAAAATTATGCAATCCTTTAAAAAATAGGTATTTATTTTCTGAGCGTTTGACTCTTGAAATTCTAGAGTAACATATTTAGAGATATACAGTATTATTATTATCATACAGGATTTATATAGCGCCAACAGATTGTGCAGCGCTTTACAACATGGGGGCAAACAGTACAGTTACAATACAATTCAACACAGGAGGGATCAGAAGGCCCTGCCCATTAGAGCTTACAGTCTAGAAGGGAGGTTCAACTGGAACAAAAGGTAACAGCTATGGAGGATGATCAAATGGAGAAAATGAAAATAAAGTTGTTAGGTGTGAGTAGGATGGGGTTCTCTGAAAAGGAGGGTTTTCAGGGATCGTCTAAAAGCTAATAGAGTAGAAGATAATCGGACAGATTGGGGTAAGGAGTGCCATAGGATTGGAGAGGCTCTGGAAAAGTCCTGGAGGAGCGCATGGGAGGAGGTGATGAGGGAGCTAGAGAGCAGGAGGTCTTCAGAAGAATGAAGAGAATGATTAAGTTGGTATTTTGAGACTAGGTCAGTGATGTAGCTGGGGGCAGAGTTGTGGATGACTTTGTAAGTACTTGTTAGTATTTTGAATTTAATTTGTTAGGTGAGCGGAAGCCAGTGGAGGGATTGACAGAGAGGAGCAGCAGACACAGAGCGATTGGTAAGGTGGATGAGTCCGGCAGCAGCATTCATGGCGAATTGAAGGGGGGATAGACTATGTTGAGGTAAGCCAGTGGGAAGGGACTTGTAGTAGTCGAGGCAAGAGATGGCCAGGGAGTGAATTAAGAGCTTTGTTGTGTCATTGGTTAGAAAGGGGCATATTTTGGAGATGTTGCAGGGGTTGAAGCGGCAAAATTTGGACAGTGATTGTACGTGGGGCTTAAAGGAGAGTTCAGAGTCCAGGATTACACCTAGGATCTTGGCATCTAGGAATGGGCTTATAATTGTGCCATTGATTTCGATAGAAAGATCAGGGGAAGAGGTACGAGGGGGAGGAAAAATTATAAGTTGGGTTTTAGATTTAGTTTGAAGAAGTGGTGTGACAGCCATACTGATATTTCGGATAGTAAATCAGTGATACGCTAGGAGACTGAAGGAGTGAGCTGGGGGGTAGAGAAATTGATTTGAGTGTCATCAGTGTAGAGATGGTATTGGAGGCCATGGGAGGCTTTCAGCTGACCCTAGGAGGAGGTGTAGATTGAAAATAGGAGAGGTCCAAGAACAGAACCTTGGGGGACCCCAACAGAGAAAAAAAGAGGGGAGGAGGAAGTAGAATTGTAAGTAACGCTAAAGGTGCGGTTGGATAAGTAGGAAGCGAACCAGCGAAGAGTACAGTCACGGAGACCAGAAGCGTGGAGTTGTTTTGAGGAGGAGGGGTGGCCAACCATATAAAATGCAGCAGAGAGGTCCAGGAGTAGGAGTACAGAATAGTGCTCATTGGTTTTGGCCGTTAGTAGATCGTTTGTTAGTTTTAGAAGAGCATTTTCTGTGGAGTGTTGAGGACGAAATGCAGACTTAAGGGGATCAAGATCAGCAAGGTGGTTGCTCAGTCGGTTGTGGACCAGACGTTCAAGGAGTTTGGATAAGAAGGGAGCAAGGAGATGGGGCGTAGGTTGGTAAGATTGGATGGGACCAGTGAGGGCTTTTTAAGTATGAGGCTGCATGTGCATGTGCATGTTTTAGGGAGTTGGGGAAGATGCCAGAAGAGAGGGAGAGGGAGAGATTGAAGATGGGGGTTAGAGAGTGTAGAATAGAGCCAGAGGGTGAACTTAGTATTTGCGAAGGAACAGGATCATGTAAGATGGTAAGATGGGCGTTAGCAAGTGGTTTAGCAACCTCGTCTATAGTGGTGGGGTTGAAAGAGGAAAGTAATGACTGTACAGTATTTGATGTATTGTAAACAAATAGTTACTATATATATATATTAGAGCTGCCACGACGCGTCGACGTAATCGACTACGTCGACTAAGAAAATGCGTCGACGTGCGTGCAGGGCGTCGATGCGTCACAGTGGGGGCAGTGCTTAGCATTTACCGCTCCCCTCCGTGCCGCCGTCCCCCTCTCTTCTCCCCCTCCGTGCCGCCGTCCCCCTCTCTTCTCCCCCTCCGTGCCGCCGTCCCTAGGGGTGCAATGGATCGGCACCGATCCGTGCGCACATGCCGCGATCCGCAGGGCGCTCCGCGGTCTCGGCCTTAGGAGAGGCCGCGGCTTCGGCCTAGCTCCGAAGCGGCGGCCATCTTTCTACACCCAGGTGTTTACAATGTGATCGCTCCGATGGAGCGATCACTTGTAAACAAACCGGCGTCATGACCGGCATCATGACATGACGGTTTCTCTCTCCCCTCGCTGTACTGATCTGTGCAGTGGAGGGGAGAGGTCGGATGGATGCAGCCATCCCTCCATACCCTGCCAATGCAATACTCTGCCCTGCCCTACCATGCCATGCTCTACTCTGCCCTGCCCTACCATGCCATGCAATACTCTGCCCTGCCCTACCATGCCATGCTCTACTTTGCCCTGCCATGCCATGCTCTACTCTGCCCTGCCATGCCATGCTCTACTCTGCCCTGCCCTGCCATGCCATGCTCTACTCTGCCCTGCCATGCCATGCTCTACCCTGCCCTGCCATGCCATGCTCTACTCTGCCCTGCCCTGCCATGCTCTACTCTGCCCTGCCATGCTCTACTCTGCCCTGCCCTGCCATGCTCTACTCTGCCCTGCCCTGGCATGCTCTACTCTGCCCTGCCATGCCATGCTCTACTCTGCCCTGCCATGCCATGCTCTACTCTGCCCTGCCATGCCATGCTATACTCTGCCCTGCCCTGCCATACCCTACCCTACCCTGCCCTGCCATACCCTGCCCTGCCCTGCCCTGCCATACCCTGCCCTGCCCTGCCATACCCTGCCCTGCCATAACCTGCCCTGCCATACCCTGCCCTGCCATACCCTACCCTACCCTGCCATACCCTACCCTGCCATACTCTACCCTGCCCTGCCATACCCTACCCTACCCTGCCCTGCCATACCCTACCCTGCCCTGCCATACCCTGCCCTGCCATACCCTACCCTGCCCTGCCATACCCTACCCTGCCCTGCCATACTCTACCCTGCCCTGCCCTGCCATACCCTACCCTGCCCTGCCATACCCTACCCTGCCCTGCCATACCCTACCCTGCCCTGCCATACTCTACCCTGCCCTGCCATACTCTACCCTGCCCTGCCCTGCCATACTCTACCCTGCCCTGCCATACTCTACTCTGCTATACTCTGCTCTGCCCTGCTATACTCTGCTCTGCCCTGCTATGCCCTGCCCTGCTATAACCTGCTATACCCTGCTATACTCTGCCCTGCAATACTATACTATACTCTGCCCTGCCCTGCAATACTATGCTATGCTATACTCTGCCCTGCCCTGCAATGCTCTGCCCTGCCCTGCCCTGCAATGCCCTGCCCTGCAATGCCCTGCCCTGCAATTCCCTGCCCTGCAATGCCCTGCCCTACAATGCCCTGCCCTACAATGCCCTGCCCTGCCCTGCAAAACTCTACCATGCCCTGCCCTGCAATGCCCTGCCCTGCCCTGCAATGCTCTGCCCTGCCATGCAATGCCCTGCCCTGCCATGCAATGCCCTGCAATGCAATGCCCTGCCATGCAATGCCCTGCAATGCAATGCCCTGCCCTGCCCTGCAATGCCCGCCAATACTCTGCCCTGCAATTCCCTGCCCTGCAATGTAATGCCCGCCAATACTCTGCCCTGCAATGCAATGCCCGCCAATACTCTGCCCTGCAATGCAATGCCCGCCAATACTCTGCCCTGCAATGCAATGCCCGCCAATACTCTGCCATACAATACTCTCAAGGTTATCCAAAGGATGAATTAGCTAATCAAAAAAAAAACACTAGATTCATTAAAAAATAAAAATAAAAAAAATAATCGGATAGTCGTTGACTAATCGAAGAAATAATCAATAGATTAGTCGACAGACAAATTAATCGTTAGTTGCAGCTCTAATATATATATATATATATATATATATATATACATATATGTGTGTGTTCTTTACAAACAATGCATGTAAAGCAGCTTTAAGGCATGAAGAATTATGAAGAATGCAAAATGTCTGATATAGATAAATGGAATCAGTCACCCCTGCAGCAATGCAGGCAGAACTGAAACTAAACTGGCAAGAACTAAGAGCAATGACTCTGCAAAGATCAGTTGTGTGCATACACAGGGCCATGTTCAAATGGCCTATTTATTTTTTTACTTCCTAATGTAGCCATCTCTATTAAGTTGGCCTGATATTTTACAATCTGATTGTACAATCTCTTTAGATCTAATTGTCGTTGGATCTACACAACTACGTATGTAATATGAGGGCCAAGCTAAACTGTACATTCAGCTTGTATCCAGTCAGACAGGCCTCAGGGCCAGTTCACATCACACGCAGCGTGGGAAACCCACATTCCGTGCTCATTTCCCGAACCTCGTTTAAAATGCATTATGCTTATGATCTGCAGTGGGTGTTAGTGTTAACTTAATGACACCCCAAATGCAGGTCGCAGACCCACTGCACCCGGATTGCATGTGAATTGCACAGACACGCACATCGCTTTCCCATGCAATTCAGTGTGAACCTGCCCTTAGTATTACATAGTTGATGGTAGATCAGATTGTAATGTGTATTGCCATCTGTACATGGAATCTTGTTTATATTCGGTCTCCTCTCTGCCTGAATGTGTTTAAAGTTGAATTCCAGACAAACACCTGAATGCACAGGATTTTATATATATATATATATATATATATATATATATATCAAAGTAAGTACACCCCTCACATTTTTGTAAATATTTTATTGTATCTTTTCATGTGACTTTTCATGTGACAACAGTGAAGAAATAACACTTTGCTACAATGTAAAGTAGTGAGTGCACGGCTTGTATAAGGCCCCTTTCACACATGCGGACAGGGACAGTATGTCCGTATTTCATCCATCGGTTTGCGGATGAAATACGGGTTTCCCCAAAGCACCAACCCCCCATGTTGAGGGCAGGCGGCCTGGTACGGTTCAGGAGGGGGGCTGGGTGCTCGAATGAGGGTTTGGTATGGACCTTGGGGGGACCCCCAAGCCGTTTTTCGGGGGTTTTTGGGGGTTACCCTTAAAACCCATACCAGGCGCCGGGGCTCGCAAGGTGTCAATCTCGACGATGGAGGCGGTGAGATTGACTTCCTTATCTATTCCCGTCATACCTGAAGTCATATTCAAAATGAACAGACTTTAGTCCGTGTGTGGGCAAGTCCATTCATTTGGAAAGTCCGGCGTACCTCCGCCCAAAGTCCGGCGGAAAAGTCAGTTCATGTGTGGGCAAGTCTGCTCGCTTGGAAAGTCCGGCAGACCTCCACTGGAAAGTCCGGCGGATAGTCCGATCGTGTGTATGGGGCATTAGAATTAACACTAGTGCAATGCCAGACATTGAATGTGATTCACACCTCATTGCCGTGCACATCACATGCGATGTCTGTGAGATACGATTTCAGCCATACAAACTGTATGGATGAAATTGCATCACATTCGCACCAAAATGGTGTAGGACCCTTTTTTGGTCCGCTCTGGAATCGGATTGCATGGGTGTGCACACCAATGCGATCCGATTCCTGCACCATTTTACAGTTCGCACTGTGATCTGCGAACCGATCTGGGGGCGTCGTTAACTTTACATTGACAACTGCAGCGGTTCGCAGATCTCAGTCTGAACCACTGTGCGATTCAGGTGCGATGCAGGAAACCGCACTGGAGCCGCAGGATTCCTGCATCGCATTAGCGTGAACCAGGCCTTAGATTAATTTTAAAAAAGAATGTATTCTATTCTGATAAGTTGTTCTGGATGATTTTATTCTTTACTGAATAAGGCTGAATATACACACAGATGATGAAAAACAACAGCAAAAATAAAAACACATACAATCTATACACAGAATATCATTAATCTATGTGGTTAGTACTTCTTCGATCAATCTGAGTTCTCCAATAACAAATTTTATTGTATAATGTGAATCAAACTGCACATACAGTAACATGGCAGATTGCATATAAATGTTGCTTTGTACTTGTCAGTATTTTAACTTACACGGCAGGTCTGCCAGCTTAGCATTTTAATGACTGACCTTTGAATTGCACAGGTTCAGGGAACAACCCAATGCAGGCAAGAATATGAATGCAAAACATTTGTATATTAGATATGTCAGTACCAAGTCTTTTTCTTAAAGCGGAGATCCACCCAAAAGGGGAAAGGAGGGAAGGAGCGGGTACCTGGTTTTGAGAGTTGGGACCCCCTCCTTCCCCTACGGTCTTCTGGGACACATCACAGGTCCCAGAAGACTACAGGACCAGTCTCAAGGCGTGACTTGCACATGTGCATTAGGAAACAGGCTGATTGAAGAATCGGGTGAGGACATTGCTGGATCCCTGGACAGGTAAGTGTCCTAATATTAAAAGTCAGCAGCTACAGTATTTGTAGCTGCTGACTTTTACTTTTTTCTGAATGAGCCTGGAGCTCCTCTTTAGCCTGACCACTATACAAACTCTGTGCAATTTCCTTCAGGCTGGCTTCACGCTATACAATTTGATTGGTACAATTTCAGTACAATCTCCTTTAGATTTACAAAAGCTATATAATAAGAGAACAAACCAAAACAATTATTTTGCATCCAGTCAGGCAGTCCCTTGTACTATATTGTTGATGGTAGATCTAAAGGGCATTGTTCATCAGATTGTGCTGTGTATGGGCACCTTTAGGCCCCGTTCACACCTGAGTGATTTTCTGCTTGATGCTCTAAAATGCTCATCAAGCCAAATCCCTTTCATTTCAATAGCCCCTGTTCACATCTGAGCATTCGGTCGCCTGAAGCAAAACGTCTGAAGCTTAAAAAAGTACATGACCTTTTTGGCAGATTACAAGCGTTTTTGGCCCCATAGACTTCAATAGAAACACCTGACTTGAGCGTTTTACGAGCATTTTGTTGCTTGTTTTTGGCTAAAACAGCAGCTCACCACCCCTAATTTCCCCTCCCTCCCCTCCCCTAGTGCTTTCTGTTGGCTAAACAAAAAACGCTTGAAGCTGTAAAACACTTGTAATAGGCTTCTAAATCGCTTTAAAAAGGTTTGTAAAAATCTGGAAAAAAGCTTAAAAAAACACCCAAAAAACGCCAGTAAATCACTATGCTCAGCTGTAAATGGAGCCTTATGCCCTTTACACACGACCGGTTTTCCCATCGGAATAAACTCTGAAGGTTTTTCAGATGGAATTCCGCTGAAATTGTCTTGCATACACACAATCACACCAAATTCCGACCGTCAAGAATGCGGTGACGTACAGCACGTACAATGGGACTAGAAAAAGGAAGTTCAATAGCCAGTAGTCAATAGCTTCCATCTCATACTTGCTTCAGAGCATGCGTCATTTTTGGTCTGTCTGAACAGCATGCAATGACCAGTTTTCCTGATAGGAATTGGTTCCGTCTGAAAAATTTAGAACATGTTCTCTTTCTAGGTCCATCAGAATTTTCAATGTAAAAAGTCAGATGAGGCATACAGACGATCGGAATATACGATGAAATGCTCCCGTCTGACATTTTGCTCGTGTGTACACGACATTAGAGTAATATGAAGACAGACCTAATGTATTTAATTGATAGCAAATCAGGAAGGCTCTCGCACTACATAGTTGATGATAGATCCAAAGATAGATGATAGTTTTAAAGAGGATTGTACAATCAGATTGTATAGTGTGTGGTCACAAGCTTTATTGGCAGGGATGAGCTCGGGCATGTGGATTCTAGCATGAACCTGCAGTGATCCTGCCAGGAAGATGTCACTGTGGACTGCTAATCATAAGCAGCCAAGGCATTTCCCACCCTGCAGTTGCGCGTAGAGACGCAGTCTGCAGTGACAACTTCCTGGCGGGAAAACCCAGGCAGGGTTTGGACTAGTATCGGAACACGCCTGAGCTTATCCATACTTAATGGTAACTGAATAACTTGCACATGGATTATAAGGCTACTTTCACACTGGGGCTGCGCCAGTGGTAAAGCTGCGCTTTATCGCCATTTTAGTGGCGCTTCTTGGCTGCGAGCGGGATCTTTTAATCCCTGCTAGCGGTCGAAGAAAGGGTTAAAGGGTTAAAATCGCACATGTTGCGCCGCTTCGATGCACTTTTCAGGTGCTTCAGAAGCGCTGCCCGTGCATTCCAATGGGCAGGGGCAGTTTAGGAGCAGTGTATACAGCGCTTCCAAACCACACCAAAGATGCTGCTTGCAGGACTTTTTGTAACGTCCTGCAAGCGCACCTCCCCAGTGTGAAAGCACTCGGCTTTCACACTGGGGTGGATTGGGAGGCGGTTTTCAGGCGCTTTACAGATGCTATTTTTATCGCTAAAACTCCTGAAAAAACACCTTCAGTGTGAAAGTAGCCTTATGCCAGATACACACGATCGGATTTTCCGACAACAAAACCGTGGATTTTTTTCCGAAAGATGTTGGCTCAAACTTTTCTTGCATACACACAGTCACAGAAACATTGGCCAAAAATTCCAAACGTGAGAACGCGTGACGTACCACACGTATGACAAGCCAAGAAAAAGGAAGTTCAATAGCCAGTGCGGCTCCTTCTGCTTGAATCAGACCTAGTGTACACCTGCTCTCAAACATTTATGTGCAGAAATTCCGACAGCAAATGTTCGATGGAGCATACACACGGTCGGACTTTCTGACAACAAGCTCACATCGAACATTTCCCGCCGGAAAGTCCGATCGTGTGTACGCAGCATTAAGATTCTGCTTAGATATCACGTAGTATTCCTTGTCATTGTCTTGTCTCCTGTGCCTTTAGGCTGATTATTCTGCGTTGTATTGATTGAATTTTTTCATAACTTCTGTATATCGGGATTTATTGTTTATCTGTTTGACATTCTTTATTGTTACGGTACTTTCTTAACCCTCAATAAAATGTCGCCGAAAAAAAAAATGGCCGTGCTTAAAGGGATGAGTCGGCAAACCTGTTCCTCTCAAAATATGAAGTATATGTAGATTACTTTTTATGACATTACTTTGTAGATAGGTTTCTTTAGGCATTGCCAGGTGTGGAAAGCCCCGAAAATACCAGTCATTGTACAATCAGCCTTAATCTAGGCCTGCTTTATGTACTTAATGCACGGCAACTTCCTGATCTAAGTACTGGGCCTGAAAGGGTCTGCATACATCACAACCGATAGGTGAAATAGAACATTTCCAGGGCACTATTTCTTTAAAACTCCTAAATCTCTTCTGTTTAGATAAGTTCTAAAAGCTCCCACTCTACTGCTGGCCTAAAATCTGCATTAACACACACTTACCTTTTCCTTGTTGGCAGGACTGATCTTCAGAGTACACGCTTTAGACATGTTTGCAGGTCTTCTAAGGCCTCTTGCTTGTCCCTGTACCTGGACTGTCCTATGGTCACTTCTTCCACCAAGATCTCTTTTGTATTCTTTTGTTTTTGTGTCTTTGGGCCTTTCCTACACTCGTCTGACCTGCCTTTTCTTCCTCGGTCTGAGATACTTTCAGTTTCTCTTTAAATGAACCGTGCTGTTTAGAGGAAGGCGGGTATGGGAGTGCTTAACCAAAGGGACTTTCCAGCTCTAAACCGATTGCTTGCACAGCATGTGTATATATCATTTAATGGTCTAGGAACAGAAAGGAAAGGATAAATAATAAACCAACTTTAGGGGCTCAATTACACGTAAGATTCGGGACGTTAAAGACAAGGCGGTTAATTGACGTTTTTACGTCTCTCCTAAGCTGCTAAGGCAGAAGGACAGGGGTGTACACATGCCACAGCAAAAGTTATCCCCTGTTGCATTAGGTAGGCAGTTCAAGTAAATGGGCACACACCTCAAAAGCACATATAATTCCCGCCGTTGCAGTGTGGTGGTGCAGAATTTACAGGGTTAAAACAGGCCATGACGAGGCAACGTATCAGTTCCTCATTGCCTGTGAAATGCAATCCACTGAAGATTTATTTACAGAGGGGCGGCAAGCACTGCTGCATATGAGAACTTTGCCTCCCCTTTGCTTCTGCCTGCATTTTATAAGAAACCTCAGCGCACATACTTTTTTAAATGGATTTCTATGCGGTAACAGCACCACAAAGCTCCAGCTCCTTTGTGTAATATAGGGTTGCCATCTGTCCAGGAGTCACCTGAACAGTCCGGCTTTTGAATCAGGTGTCCACGTTTCAGTCTCCCTGAAACCCCAAAAATATTTTTCACACAGGAATGATGCTCAAAACAGGGCCTGACAGTAGGGTTAAGGGGCACTATGTGTACAAAGGTGTCCCGGGTCTGTTATCCTAGTGTATATACTATATATTTATACACTATATTATAGTGTATAAAAAAAATTGCTGTGCGCCGCTAAAGTGTTGGGTTTGGCTTGAAGAAAAAGTCTTCAACTTCAATAAGGTCTGAGTCACATAGAGCTGGGACATCACCCACCAGCGTCCATAGCTCTGGGTCAGTGTTTCTCAAAGTGTGTGCTGGGGCAGTTCGCCGGTGTGCCGTGGGATATTTCAGGAAGCTGTCACTGTAACAGGGGTCAGGCTCCATTAGAGTGACCATCAGCAGCAGTGCCCAAGAGCGTGGATCACAGGGAGGAAGTATTTTTAGAGCATGCGCAATAGCCCAGAGAGGCTCCTTTCTCAAGTTCTCTGAGCCCTGTACTGCCCTGTACCTGTGTACCAACCTCTGTGCCAGCACCTCCAGCACCATAGGTGTGCGCAGCCTATTGTATTAGGGCAGGCATGTCCAAAGTCCAGGCCGCGGGGACCAATAGCGGCCAGAATTCCGGTTTAGAATGGCCCGTCTGGTAATTTGGACATGTATATCTTTTGTGGCCCCCAATGAATCCCCAAGCACCAGAGGCCACAAAAGATATACATGCTGGCTGCCTAGGAGGGGACAGGGAGGAGGCTGGACGAGTGCTGTACATACAGATGAATTTCCTGTTTACACGGCAGCCTCTGTAATAGGAGGTCCTGTCTCCTGCGCTGCCTTTGGATGACTGTTCTGTCCATCATAGGATGCGGGACTTTGTATTAAAGAGGCTGCCGTTGGCGCTTGTCCCGTCCCCTCCCTGTCCCATCCGAGGTTGCAGATGGGTATCAATCAGGCTGCACTGATGGAAATGGTGAGTCTGCATTCATGGCAATGGGGGTGCTGCATTCCTGGCAATGGTAAGGCTGAATTCATGGCAACGGTGGGGCTTAATTCATGGCAACGGTGGGGCTGAATTCATGGCAACAGTGGGGCTGCATTCATGGCAACGGTGGGGCTGCATTCATGGCAACGGTGGGGCTGCATTCATGGCAACGGTGGGGCTGCATTCATGGCAACGGTGGGGCTGCATTCATGGCAACAGTGAGGCTGCATTCATGGCATTGGTAGGGCTGCAGATGGGCACTGATTAGGCTGCATTCATGGGCACTGCATTTTGCTTCACAGTTCTTTTTTCTTTCCTGAAACTTCCCTCTTAAAGTGAAGGTTCGTGTTATACGCCGATAAATACGGTATATCCAAATAACACGCCCAAGCTCATCTCTTCACCACACACAGCCGCAAAGGCAAGAGAATTTTTGTTGGGCAGTGTATTAGTGCTCGGCCTAACATATTTAGACTGAAATTGCATAACTGGAGGGGGAGGGGGAAGGGAGGATGGAGCAGGGGATTTTTCAACGGTGCAGCTTATAAGAGAGTAATACCAGGATATATTAAAAATTCATGTAGTTTTATTCAAATATGTTAAAAATAAATAAGGAAGCATTAATATACAGTACAAAAATGTACAAAAGACAATGAGTACATAACTATTAGATTATGGGGATCAGCTTTGGCTCATATACCTCTGAATTCGCGAGGTGGCTCGGTGGATAAGTTTCTTCTACAAACCGAAGCCAAATGGATTTTCACCTTAAAAGCCACTCAGTATCCGGGGTTTAACGAAAACATTAGTTATAGGTCTTTCTTATAGCTTTGTCATTAGGCCTGCTCCATGGATCCCCCCACCTCCACCTTGTGTTTGGGATTTAAGAGAGAGAGAGAATTTTTTTATTTTTTTTGAAAACTGTGAAAAACTATATTAATACATATTACTTTTGATACATTGTTGTATAAAGTCAGTTTTTTTCACATTGTTTACATTTTGTAATAATTGTAGTTGTGTATGGTTTTCTTTTTAGTCCCACTGTGCTTGGTTTAATGGCGAGACTCATGGTTTGCATACACAGGGATCTCTGTTGCTCTCTATGACTCTCGTCCACATAGAGGCGTCTTGCTGCTCTCCCGCACTGCACCTTAGGATTCGACAAGTTTGTAGCGCCCGGGTGGATCTCTGTACCTCCCGGCATTGTCTTGTGAGGACATACGGACACCCAGGGTGCCCCTTGGGTTGATTATCCTTGGGGTGCCCGTTTTTGGGTGGGTTTATGACTGTGATTCCCTTTTGGGATAGGAGCTGATCTGCTTACCGATCTGCCTGTATCTGTGTCGGCTCCCCCTTCGGGGTGGAGATTCGACACAGCCATTCTCCCGTCGCCAGCAATCGCTGGCAACCACCTAGCTGGTTACACTACCCGCCAGCACAGCGGAATTATGGGAATTGCAGTCCACACGTCGGCGCCATCAGCTCCGCACATGCGCATTACCCTCCCCATTGTGTCCGCATCGAGCCGGTGACGTAAGACGCCGGCTCGATGGATGGGGGACTTATAAGCAGCTCAGTTCAGAGCTGAATCAGCCAGAGGCATGACACGTGTACTGTTATAACGTTGGATCTTTATTCTCCGGTAATCTATATTCGTATTTACTTATTTGGTACACTTTACCAACTTTCTCTGGACACTTTTCTATTCACTCTTATTTTATCTGTTCCTAGGTAAAGCATCCATTCAGGGGCAGCAAAGTCCCGCACTCACTAGCCTGTTAAGCGGTGTATCTATTTGGTCAACTTGTTGTGACTTTTCATATTCGTGAATTTATATTGATACATTTTAATACATTCTAGTCCTCATCCACTCTTGAAGGTATAAGCATTTATTTATTTCTTTACTTCTCAGTTTTAACTTATAGCTACCATTTAATGTAGATATTGTTTGAAAATAGAAGTCCAATGTTGGCTTATATACTACTAAATCTTGTCATCATTCACCATTTAATATAACTGATATCATATACTCTACTGATATGGAGGCTTAAGCCCCAATTTCCTCATATGATTGAGGTTATTATAACGATCATTACATAGTAAATTTTAGTTTATTGTATATACAAAAACTTTCTAAGTGCTTGCTTATTTATTTTCTTTGTTTATCTTATTTATTTTTTCAGCGCTGACTTACCCCCATCTGTGTCCTCCATTGGACCGGGGGGCCTCTGATTTGGCCTGTTGTGCTCAAACAATTTCTTTCCATCTTTTGTCGGTTCCGGGGTTGCGGTGTAGTTGTTGATTAGGGTAAGCGCCGCTGTGTCAGACCATGCACACTGGGATTATTTGTACTTTTGCACAAAAACTGCTGTTTTTTCAATATATTATGACATGTATCTTATAGTATGTTGGTTTTTTCAATACTAATTTTTAATTATATTTATTGTTAGTTGCACATTCCCCTGAAGAAGCTCATTGCGAAACATGTTGGGAAGAAGTACGATCACTTCATCAACATTTACTTCTGGGATCCCCATAATCTAATAGTTATGTACTCATTGTCTTTTGTACATTTTTGTACTGTATATTAATGCTTCCTTATTTATTTTTAACATATTTGAATAAAACTACATGAATTTTTAATATATCCTGGTATTACTCTCTTATAAGCTGCACAGTTGAAAAATCCCCTGCTCCATCCTCCCTTCCCCCTCCCCCTCCAGTTATGCAATTTCAGTTATATTAGGGGATGAGGTGCCTATTTCATTAAGGTGTCACTGGGAAGTTCGGACCAAATAGTTTCTATACTTAGACTGAATTTGTAATAGTTCAAAGAATGTCAGGCAAAATGGTCGGCCCTCACGCACGTTCACTTCATCAAATCTGGCCCTCTTTCAAAAAAGTTTGGACACCCCTGCATTAGGGTGTTCACCCCAAAGCTCAAACACACATTCGTGTATGTGTCTATATATATGGCCCTGGTACACTGATCTCCCTGCTGGGACAGTGAAAGAGAAGTGCGCAAGCACCTCTCTTATGGCAGAGCCGGTAAGAGGGAGATCTTTCCCATCTCCCCGTGAGTCTTAATATCAATGCACACTAGATGATTAGGGTGTGCCCAGGCACATCCAGCACAACCTGTGCGCATGTCTATGACCAGCACTACGGAAGCACCTGTGTACCTATAATGTACCTGTATACTTCCTCCCTCACGTGAGTTAAATCTTTTAATAAATGTTATGTTATTACTGCATACAACTGCTAACTACACTGAGTTAAAAGTCTTAGACTTTTTATGTAAAAATAAATAAGTTCTTCACCACAAAAATTATTAAATCTTTTTGGGTGTGACACAAATTTGTTTAGATCTTTTTGGTGCGCCGCAAGACATAAAAGTTTGAGCAACACTGCCCTAGGTGTTGTTGGCAGGGAAGAAAGTTCAGTGCCACCAGCTGCACAGAAAGGGGAGAGAGGTAAAAATTTTCAGTTGCATGAACGTATAGAAAGCCATTTAAAAAAAAAGTATTTAGATTTAAGGGTAAGTCCATTTTCATGGGAAAAATTAAAAAACAAGTCATATTGTAATTAAATGTTTTAAAAACATACATTTCCATTTAAATCTGCAGCTCTGTAATTTTCTGTAAAATGCAATGCAATATGGCAGCCTGGAGACATTCTGTACACAGATGGTGTACAGAATGCCCCTCGGAAATATCATTCCTGCTTGTGTAATTGGCTTACTTATTTTGCCTGAAATCTGCACTAAGATACAAGTCAGATTTGGGGCATTCCCTGCAACAAAAACATCATTTTTGGTGGGATACTCCGAAAGGGAAATCATATCTAACGCGATGCAGAACCTGCCACTTTCCTTATTAGAAACCTGCAAGTGCAGCAGCTGTTTGATCATTATGAAATCACTCGCATTCACATTTATTTTGTACACAAACAAACAGCTATTTCTTCAGAATAACAAAAGGTAGAAATCTGCAACAAGATTTGTTAAAAGCCCTGCAATGTATATAGATCACCCATAGGGTGTTTTTTTCTCAGCAAAAGTGGAGTTACTCTTTAAGATATATTATAAAATGTATGCAGGGCAATAAGAAGGCAACATTGGTTGGTTTATTGTTTAGCCTTTGATTCTGAGGCTGTTGACAACAAGTATGAATAATGTATACAGTATTTAATTAGGTGATCCTCACTAACCATTCAGAAGTTTAAAATGATTGTAAAGGTAAATAAAATAAATAAACAAACATATCTATACTTACCTGCTCTGTGCAATGGAATTGCACAGAGTGCCTGCAAACCTCCTCTTCTCGGGTCCCATGCCAGCGTTCCTGGCCCTCCCCTCTGTCCAGTGCCCCCATGGAAAGCCGCTTCCCGTGGGGAGACTCATGCATGCTCGCGCCCGAGCTTCGCTGCTGCATCCATTGCCACAGACAGCGGGACTCGGGCCGCCCCCTGCCCCCTCGTCACTGGCTTTGAATGACAGCACTTGGAGCCAATGTCTCCCGATGCCCCAGCAAAGCCAGCGAGACCCAGAAGTGAGGGGAGAGAAGAGATGCAGATCGCAAAGTCAGAAGTATATATATTCATGATTCTTTGGTTTAGAAGTAAACTTCCATCTATAGTTAAGCCTATAATAAGACTTACCTATAGGTAGTGTAAATATCTCCTAAATGTGCACCGCTTAGGAGATATTTACTGTACATGCAGCCAGTGACATCACTGAACCTGTGTAATTTCTTCAGAGCCCTGTGCCGTGAACGGTGGCTCCTGCATGCGGGGGAGTGACATCATCGAGGCTCCGGCCAATCACAGACCTGGAGTCTGAGAACCCGGAAGCAAGATGCATACTAGCACATTATGACATTACCTTGCAGGTACAAAAAAAATGGGGGGGAGAGTCCCAGACAGCCGAGACTCTCATGCAACATCACTGGATCAAGATGGGACTCAGGTAAGTATTTTGTGTAATGCATAGAATACATTAAGATAAAAAAAAAAAACCTTCTGAATGTAGAACCACTTTAATATTGCACAGTCTAGTTAAATAGAACACATAGATATAACTAGCACATGGACAGGGTGCTGCACTGAAATAAACAAAAATTCCCAAGAACTGTAACAGTCACCACAAAAATCCCTTTTAAAGTTTTTATCACATTAAAAGGAGAAGTACAGCCAAAGCTTATTTTAGTATACTTCTCCTGTGGATCACAGGAGTGCAGTTTGCTCTGCACACCTGTGACCCGTTTTCAGCAGACAGCATGCTGAGGCCCACTGTCGGTTGACATCACAGAGCTGGTCCAGGCTTGGGAAAGATTGCAAACATATGGTCACAATCCACTCACATGCCTGAGCCGGTCGCTCCCATCCCTTCCACAGCCCAGCACTCCAGCGAGTACAGGGGACGGGGGCAGAGCAGAGAGCAGTCATCAGCTGTCTGCTCAAGGAGTGATCAGCGGTGTTTGATCGCTCGGTTCTCAGTGTTAGAGCTGGCAGGGGAGAGATGCAGCAGGTAAGTATGATTAAAAAATAAATAAATCATTCCCATACTTCTCTTCTAAAGGAGAAATATGGTAAAGGCTTTTTTTGGTTATACTTCTCTTATGGATCACAGGGCTGCAGTTCATTCTGCACTCCTGTGACCCATTTTCAGCTGACGGGCAGGATTTTACATCACTTGGCCGGTCCAGGCCCGGGAAAGATCCCAACTATATGGTTGGGATCCACTCAGGTTCCTTGACTGGCTCCTGGCTCAGCCACCTCTCCCCTTCTGCCCCCTTCACAGCCCAGCACTCCAGTGGGTGCTGGAAGGGAGAGCAGAGAGACAGTGACTGACAATCATGGCTCTCTGCTCAGAGCGGAGGGGTGTTTGAATGCTAATTTCTCACTGCTGAGCTGTTGGGGGACAGATGCAGCACTGAATCGATGGTGCACCCACCTAGGTGAGTATAATTGTTTGTTTTTTTAATCCCAAACTTCTCTTTTAACCACTTCCCACCCGGCCAATGTATATATACGGCGGGTGGGAGCCGCCTGCTCCTGATAGGACGTTCAGGAACGTCATTCAGGAGCAGCGGGATCGCGCGCGCGCGGGATCGCGCGCGCGCGCGCCCGCGCAGCGGCGCGATCCCGATGTGCTCGTGTCACCCGGACACGGCACATCTCAGATCGGCAGGAGGGCTCTGTGATTGGCCCTCCTGATCACATGACGGCCGTGTCCAATCACGGCCGTCATGTGATGTAAACAAACAGCCGGTTGCTAGGCAATCGGCTCTCCTCTCCTCACACGGAAGTCACCGCTGAGAAGAGGAGAGCAGAACGCTGCAGCCGGCTGATGATCAGTGAGTATGGGCTGCTTTTCACAGCTTTTTACTCACTGATCATCAGTGTAGTGTAAACACACAACACACCACACAGTGAAAACACAGTCCCCACATATGTCCCCAAAACACACATGTCCCCAAAACATACATGTCCCCAAATAATAAAAACACATGTCCCTAATAATAAAAACATGTCCCCCACATATGTCCCACTAAAATCACATGTCCCAATGATTATCTGCACACATATGTACGTGATCACCTGCACACATATGTACATGATCATTTGCGTACATATGTCCGTGATCACACAAACCAATTATTATACACTTAACGGAATTTTTTTTACCAAAAACATGTAGCAGAATACATTTTGGCTTAAATTTATGACAAAATTTGATTTTATTGGATTTCTTTTCAAATAGAAAAAAGAAAATATTGTTTTTTTCCCAAATTTCCGCTTTTTTTGCGCTTATATCGCAAAAAAAAAAAACGGAGTCGTGAATAAATAACACCAAAATAAAGCTCTATTTGTGCGAACAAAATGATAACAATTTCATTTGGGTACAGTGTAGCATGACCGCGCAATTGTCACTGAAAGCGCTAGAGCGCTGAAAGCTGAAAATTGGGCTGGGAAGGAAGGGGGTGAAAGTGCCCTGTATTGAAGTGGTTAAAGTAGAACTATAGGCAAAACCTTTAGTTTTTTTATTTTGGAAAGAATAATAAAGGGTTATAATCTCTGTCAGTTTTTTTGCCATCTGTGTGCCATTAGGGAGATTTACATTCACTTCCTGTTCCAAAGCCGAAATAGGAAGTCAGAGGAAATCTCTGCAAATTAAAGGAATCCCTTTGTGCCGTCCAGGTCACTAGAGTTAAGGGGTTATTTACGAAAGGCAAATCCACTTTGCACTGCAAGTGCACTTGGAAGTGCAGTCGCTTTAAATCTGAGAGGAAGATCTGAAATGAGGGGAAGCTCTGCTGATTTTATCATCCAATCATGTGCAAGCTAAAATGCTGTTTTTTATTTTCCTTGCATGTCCCCCTCTGATCTACAGTGACTGCACTTCCAAGTGCACTTGTAGTGCAAAGTGGATTTGCCTTTAGTAAATAACCCCCTTAGTGTCCCCTCTAATATGGATCTGGGAACAACCCAGATTTTGGGATTTCCTTTAACTTTCAATGATAGTAGACAACAGGACAAATAGGGAGGGACGAGAGTGAGTCTCCATAATGGGGGCACAAACAACAATAACAACCTAATAGGTGTTTTTTTTTTTTTAACCACTTGCCGACCGCCGCACGACGATGTACGTCGACAGAATGGCACGGGCAGGCATAAGGGCTTACATGTACGTCCTTGCCTGCCCGCGGGTCGGGGGCCCAATAGGGCCCCCGCCCGGTGCCTGCGGCGGTCGGTATTCGTTCGGGAGCGATCCCGGACGAGGGGACGGCCATTCATTCATGGCCACCCCCTCACGATCGCTCCCGACGAATGAAAATGTCCGGTGACATCACTTCCTCTCCTGTAATGTAAACACAGGAGAGGAAGTGATGTATTCTCTCCTCCGTGTCGGTATTTTTCGTTCCGGCACCGAGGAGAGAGCATCGGTGAGTTGCACAAGCACTACACTACACAGTAGAACATGCCAGGCACACTCACACCCCCCCTTTAGCCCCCGATCACCCCCCAATTACCCCTGCCCCCCCAGTCACAGTGACACCAATTGCTTTTTTTTTTTTTTTTGCATTGGTGTCATTTGTGACTGTAATAACTGTTAGGGCAGTTAGGGTTAGCCCCCTTTAGTTCTAATGTGCCCCCCTAACCCCCCCAATAAAGGTTTAACCCCGTGATCACCCCCCGTCGCCAGTGTCACTAAGGCTGGGTTCACATTGCAGCAGTTTATGAGAACGAATGTGATTCGCACCGCACTGCAGTGCAAATCACATCCGATCTCTGTGCGATTCGAGTTCAGCCATACAGATAGTATGGCTGAATTCGTGTCGCACCCGCCGCACCCGCCGCAAATTCGCACGGGACCCTTTTTTGGCCCGCAGCAGAATCGGATCGCATGGGTGTTCACACCATGCGATCCGAGTTTGCAGATCGCACTGCGATATGCGAACTGATCTGGGGGGTGTCATTAACATTTCACTGACACTCCCAGCAGTTCGCATAGGGCAGTGTGAACTGCCGCCGGGAGGCATGCGATGCGGGAACCCGCCACGGATTCGTGGCGTTCCCGCATCGCTCCAGTGTGAACCCAGCCTAATAAGCGATCATTTTTCTGATCGCTGTATTAGTGTCACAGGTGACGCTAGTTAGGCAGGTAGGTATTTAGGTTCGCCGCAGCTTTTTATAGCGCCAGGGACCCCCATATACTACCGCATAAAGCCCCCTGATTTCCCCCTAGTTAACCCTTTCACCAGTAATCACCATATAACTGTTACAGGTGACGCTGGTTGGTTAGTTATTTTTTTATAGTTTCAGGGCACCCGCCATTTATTACCTAATAAAGGTTTAACCCCCTGATCACCCGGCGGGTGTCATTTGTGACTGTAATAACTGTTAGGGCAGTTAGGGTTAGCCCCCTTTAGTTCTAAGGTACCCCCCTAACCCCCCCAATAAAGGTTTAACCCCGTGATCACCCCCCGTCGCCAGTGTCACTAAGGCTGGGTTCACATTGCAGCGGTTTATGAGAACGGATGTGATTCGCACCGCACTGCAGTGCAAATCACATCCGATCTCTGTGCGATTCGAGTTCAGCCATACAGATAGTATGGCTGAATTCGTGTCGCACCCGCCGCACCTGCCGCAAACTCGCACGGGACCCTTTTTTTGGTCCGCAGCAGAATCGGATCGCATGGGTGTTCACACCATGCGATCCGAGTTTGCAGATCGCACTGCGATATGCGAACTGATCTGGGGGTGTCATTAACATTTCACTGACACTCCCAGCAGTTCGCATAGGGCAGTGTGAACTGCCGCCGGGAGGCATGTGATGCGGGAACCCGCCGCGCATTCGTGGCGTTCCCACATCGCTCCAGTGTGAACCCAGCCTAATAAGCGATCGTTTTTCTGATCGCTGTATTAGTGTCACAGGTGACGCTAGTTAGGCAGGTAGGTATTTAGGTTCGCCGCAGCTTTTTATAGCGCCAGGGACCCCCATATACTACCGCATAAAGCCCCCTGATTGCCCCCTAGTTAACCCTTTCACCAGTGATCACCATATAACTGTTACAGGTGACGCTGGTTGGTTAGTTATTTTTTTTATAGTTTCAGGGCACCCGCCATTTATTACCTAGTCTCACTAGTGTACCCCTAAATTTAGGGGTGTCTACTTTCCAAAATGGGGTCATTTGGGGGGGGTTTGTGCCATCTTGGCATTTTATGGCCTTCAAAACTGTAAGGCCGCGTACACACGGGCGGACTGTTCGCCCAACTTTGTCCGCTGAACAGTGTTTCAGCGGACAGTCCGCTCGTGTGTGGGCTTCAGCGGACAGTTTCAGCGGACAGTCTGACGAACAAAGTTTTTCGGAAATCCCGTAAAACTGTCCGCTGAAACTTGGTTTGAGCGGACAGTCCGCTCGTGTGTAGGCTTGTTCGTCAAACTAAGTCTCGTGCATGCTCAGAAAGAATTTACACGCCGAAGGTTGCATTGCAGTGTATAGGACGTCGTTTTTCTAGTCCCGTCGTACGTGCCGTTCACGTCATCGCGCACGGTTTCAGCGGACTGTTCGTTCATCGTGTGTAGTCAAGTCCGCTCATGCAAATTTTGAGCGGACTGTTTGTCAAACTGTTTGACGAACAAAGTTGGGCGAACAGTCCGCCCGTGTGTACGCGGCCTTACGCCCTTAGAAATCCTGAAGGCAGTGCTTGGTTTTCGGGGCCCCGTACGCGGCTAGGCTCCCAAAAAGTCCCACATATGTGGTATCCCCGTACTCAGGAGAAGCAGCAGAATTTATTTTGGGGTGTCATTTCACATATGCCCATGGCATGCGTGAGCAATATATCATTTAGTGACAACTTTGTGAAAAAAAAAAAAAAGTTTGTAATTTTCCCGCAACTTGTGGCAAAATATAAAATATTCCATGGACTCAACATGCCTCTCAGCAAATAGCTTGGGGTGTCTACTTTCTAAAATGGGGTCATTTGTGGGGGTTTTGTGCCATCTTGGCATTTTATGGCCTTCAAAACTGTAATAGGTAGTGAGGAGTGAAGTCAAATATTTACGCCCTTAGAAAACCTGAAGGCGGTTCTTGGTTTTCGGGGCCCCGTACACGGCTAGGCTCCCAAAAAGTCCCACATATGTGGTATCCCCGTACTCAGGAGAAGCAGCAGAATTTATTTTGGGGTGTCATTTCACATATGCCCATAGCATGTGTGAGCAATATATCATTTAGTGACAACTTTGTGAAAAAAAAATAAAAAAAAATTAAAGTTTGTAATTTTCCCGCAACTTGTGGCAAAATATAAAATATTCCATGGACTCAAAATGCCTCTCAGCAAATAGCTTGGGGTGTCTACTTTCTAAAATGGGGTCATTTGTGGGGGTTTTGTGCCATCTTGGCATTTTATGGCCTTCAAAACTGTAATAGGTAGTGAGAAGTGAAATCAAAAATTTACGCCCTTAGAAAGCCTGAAGGCGGTGCTTGGTTTTCGGGGCCCCGTACGCGGCTAGGCTCCCAAAAAGTCCCACATATGTGGTATCCCCGTACTCAGGAGAAGCAGCAGAATTTATTTTGGGGTGTCATTTCACATATGCCCATAGCATGTGTGAGCAATATATCATTTAGTGACAACTTTGTGTAAAAAAGAAAAAAAAAATATTTTTTGTCATTATTCAATCGCTTGAGGCAAAAAAATAAAATATTCAATGGGCTCAACATGCCACTTATCAATTTCCTTAGGGTGTCTACTTTCCAAAATGGGGTCATTTGGGGGGGTTTTGTACTGCCCTGCCATTTTAGCACCTCAAGAAATGAGATAGGCAGTCGTAAACTAAAAGCTGCGTAAATTCCAGAAAACGTACCTTAGTTTGTAGATGTGACAACTTTTGCGCAAACCAATAAATATACAATTATTGACTTTTTTTTACCAAAGACATGTGGCTGAATACATTTTGGCCTAAATGTATGACTAAAATTGAGTTTATTGGATTTTTCTAATAACAAAAAGTAGAAAATATCATTTTTTTTCAAAATTTGCGGTCTTTTTACATTTATATCGCAAAAAATAAAAATCGCAGAGGCAATCAAATACCATCAAAAGAAAGCTCTATTTGTGGGAAGAAAAGGACGCAAATTTTGTTTGGGTACAACATTGCATGACTGCGCAATTACCAGTTAAAGCAGCGCAGTGCCAAATTGTAAAAAGACCTCTGGTCATTTACCAGCAAAATGGTCCGGTCTGAAGGTGGTTAATTGTTTATTTATAGCAGCAAATAAGTCCACATAGACCAACAGATTACATACTTTCCACATAGCTTACAGAGAAAAAGGCAGTACAGGTAATACAACATTCATACAATTCTCTGCTAGCATTATCATCAAGAATAATAAACATCAGCATGTGGAGTTGTGAATTCTCGTCGTCCCGTGGTCTCACTTCCCAGTTTCTTTTTAAAGCGGGCTCCACCCTAAAGTGGAACTTCCACTCATCAGAACCCTCCCCCCCTCCGGCGCCACAATTGGCACCTTTCAGGGGGAGGGGGGTGCAGATACCTGTACAGTTTAGGTATTTGCACCCACTTCCGGCATAAATATCCGCAGAATCTGCGGATATTTACGCCACTTCCTGCTGGTCCCCCGTTGTCTGCTGGGAAACACACGGATCCCAGGGACAGCAGGGACCATCCTTATTGCACAGCGCGATTCGCGCATGCGCAGTAGGGAACTGGGAAGTGAAGCCGCAAGGCAGCACCCGAGAGACGATCGAGAGATTGGCTTCGGGTGCCGACATTGCGGGAGCGCTGGGCGGGTAAGTGTCCTTATTTTAAAAGTCAGCAGCTGCAGTATTTGTAGCCGCTGACTTTAAAAAAAAAAAAAACGTCCGAACTCCCGCTTTAACTAACTAAGTATCTACATTGAAACCACCTCCAGTATATGGAGGGGGAGGTGAAGCAAAGGAGGAGGAAGGACAGAGGGGTAAAGAGAAGAAAGGGGGTGTATCAAGTATGGGGGGTAGAGGGGGAGGGGTGGAGGGAAGGGGGGGAGGAAGGGGGGAGCAAAGTGTGTTACACGATCATAGAGTGCTCAGATAACCAATCTGAGTTGCAGTTACGGGGCCTCTGTCCATGACCACCAGACTCAACATATCATTGTCACTGCATGCGGTGTTATGTGTCTGTGTCAGACCCTCTCAGGGCCTGGCCCTCAGCCGAGTATATAAACACATTCCAACCCTGCCAGGTTTTAGTGAAGGTCTCCTCTCTGTTTTGCGCTGTGAGGATAAGATCCTCCATTTTCCTGATGTCCTCCACCTTACGAAGCCAGAGGTAAATGGTCGGTGGAAGGGGCGATTTCCATTGGAGTGGTATGCAGGCCTTAGCTGCATCAAGTAGGTGGCGGATCACTGATTTCTTGTATTTCCTGTCAGGGACATCGGAGGCGTGTAAGAGAAAGAATGCTGGGTCATCTGTGAGGGGCCGGGCTGTGAATTGTTGTACTGTCTCACGCACCACTTTCCAGAAGTGCGTAAGTTTAGGGCGTGACCAAAAAATATGTAGCATGGTCCCTTTGTCTGTGTGACAACGCCAACATAGGTCTGATGTATTCGGGTAAAGCTGGTGAGGTAGCAAAGGGGTCCTATACCAACGTGAGAGAATTTTGTAATTTGTTTCTTGGATCTTGGCACAGATAGAGGATTTGTGTGTAAATCGGAGAATACGCTGTCTCTTGGTGTTATTGAATAGGCAAGCTAACTCTTTTTCCCAGTTGAGTAGTCCCGGGAGAATAAAGTCTGCTGAGGGAGCGTTTAAAAGGTTATAGGTCAATGAAAGTGTGTGTGGAAGGGCACCCGCGTCAGTGCATAGCACCTCCAGGGCTGTGAGCGTTTGAGCATCTTCCTTGGGGGGTGGGATCGTAGAGAGGAAATGTGTTAGTTGGAGTGTCCTCAGGAAGTCTAGACGGAACGGGCCCGTAGGATCTAGGAAATTTGCCATCGTTTTCCAGCGCCCACCGGAACTGAAGTGGGAAGCTTGATGTAGACCCGCCTCCCCCAGACTCCGAAGACACCCATCGTAAAGACCCGGAGTAAATAAGGGGTTGCCTATGATAGGTTAAAGGGGTGAGTTCGGGGAGGAGAGGGACACTTGCAATATTATCCGAGCGTAGACCCTCGCAGAGTTACCAATCAGTGGGCGACGTTTTATCTCAGTTGGCAGTGCTGAGTAGCACCATGGCACCCCCCGGAGCGGAATCACACTTTGGGATTGTTCCAGCTTGGCCCATGGCTTGGTTCCCTGATGGCGGCACCAATTTATGAGTCTCCCCAGATGAACAGCCTGATAGTAGGCTCGAATATTCGGTAGGGCTAGACCGCCATGCAATTTGGGGAGCACAAGAATTTTATTGGCAAGTCTAGGTCTTTTTTTCACCCAGACGAATTCTGTGAATGCAGATCGTACCCTTTTAAAGAAGGTGGTTGGTATGTGTATAGGTAGGGCCTGCATCAGGTAGAGGATTTTTGGGAGGATAGACATCTTTAAAATGTTGCAGCGTCCTATCCAGGAGTGCATGCCTGATTGCCATTGGGTCAGAAGTGTTTTTATTTCCAATAGTAGTGGTGGGAAGTTAAGCTCGTACAGTTTTGAGAGTGTATGAGGGATGTATGTACCTAGGTACTTCAGAGCCCTGTTTGTCCATTTCTAGTTAAAGCTGGCTTGAAGGTGTCTGAGCTGCGCCGCCGGTATCCCTGTGCCCATTGCCTCTGACTTGGTGAAGTTAATCTTTAAATTCGAGAGCGTCCCGTAAGTTTCAAATTCCTGCATCAAATTTGGGAGGGATATCACCAGGTTTGAGAGTGAGAACAACAAGTCATCAGCGTAGGCTGACACTTTGTATTGGGTGTGTTTAACCGAAATACCCGTTATGTTCGGATTTAATCTAATGTGGCATAGGAATGGTTCGAGGGACAACGCAAAAAGGAGGGGTGAGAGCGGGCAGCCCTGTCGCGTCCCGTTTGTAATCCGAAAGGGTTCGGATAGTACCCCATTGGCCCTAACCCTGGCCAACGGTGTTGTATATATTGCATGGATCCATCGTAACATGTTGTTACCCAGTCCTATATGATGTAGTGTGGCAGACATGAAATCCCAGCTCACCCTTTCAAAAGCTTTCTCAGCGTCTGTGCTGAGAAAAATACTTGCCCTTTTTGCCAAGGTGACAGCATACAGCAGGTTCAGGACTTTGGTGGTGTTGTCCCTAGCCTCCCTGGTTGGGACAAAGCCTACCTGGTCAAGGTGTATCAGATCAGGGATGTATGACTGCAGCCTCGTAGCTATGATTTTAGTAAATAGCTTAAAGTGGTTGTAAACCCTTACAAACCACTTTGACCTACAGGTAAGCCTAGATTAAGGCTTACCTGTAGGTCCAAGCAATATCTCCTAAACCTATATGGTTTAGGAGATATTTGCCCGAAAACGGGCACGGCTGTCTACGGCGCATGCGCCGTAGACAGCGGCGCGCAGGCGCACTGAGCGCGGCATTCTCAGCGACGGAGCTGCCGCGCGTGTCGGCTCCCGTGCGCATGCGTGGGAGTGACGTCATCGCGGCTTCGCCGAATGACAGCGGCGGAGCTGCGAGACCCCACCAACAAGATGGATGCGGCGGACTACAGGGGACAGCGGCGACTTCGCTGGCTCCTGTGTCAGGTAAGTGACACATAATGGGCTACTATGCGATGCATAGTAGTCCATTATGCTTTGCCTTTGCAGGGAATGAAAGAGGAAGTAAACTCATCAGGGTTTACTTCCTCTTTAAGATCTGTATTCAATAGAGAAATTGGGCGGTAGCTCCCGCACTGAGACGGGTCCATTCCTTCTTTAGGGATCACTGCTATATGGGCCTGTAACGTGGCCTCATGGAGCTTGCTCCCCTTAGTAAGATCATTGAAAAGGTGAAGTAGATGATGGCCAAGGGACGGGAGTAGAGTCTTATAATATTGTAGTGTTAGGCTAGTGTAATCGGCTATGTGCACTGGGGAGGGTTGGGCTGTGTCTAGGTTGTAGAGAGTCTCGTAAAAGGACTTGAATGTATTGGTAATTTGTTGGGGTAGCGTCTCTCGCGTCCCCAAGGGGGAGAGAACATGAGGTATATAAGATGCCGCCCGCTGGGCTTTCAGAGATTGCGTGAGTAATCTACCACATTTATTACCTGATTCGTAGATTTTTACGGGAGATCTGGAGCGCTGCCTTAGCTTTAAAGTGGAGGAGATCGTTTATCTGGGTACTTATCGTATCCAGCTCACTACCTAAGGGAGTATTCGGTGTCTGTTTATGTTATGCTTCTAAAATTTGAAGTTTACCGAATAACTCGGACAGTTGAGCGGTTCGCTGTCTTTTAAGTTGTGTGCCATGTTTTATCAGTACCCCGCGAATCACCGCCTTGTGTGCCTCCCAAACTAGGCCCGCATCACAGTCCCCTGTGCTGTTAGTGTGAAAATAATGGGATAGTTCTGTCGTCATGTCCGTCAGTACCTCGGCGTCCTGGAGGAGGCTCTCATTGAGTTTCCATGGCTTCTTCTGTCCCCTGTAAAAGTCGGTCAAAGCATAGCGTAATGTAACTGGGGCGTGGTCAGACCACGTGATAGACGCAATGGTGGATCCTTTGACTGCCTGAAGTTGGTTGTGTGGCATCAAGAAATAGTCGATGTGTGAGTACCCGTGATGAGGTCTAGAAAAGAAGGTGTAATCCCGTTCCCCGGGGTGGAAGAGGCGCCATACATCCACCAATTGTGCGGCATGTAAGGCTGCATGGGCAACCCTTCTCATGCCACGGGGGATGGAGGATAGCCCTGTGGAGGTGTCCTCTGCGGGTATTAAGGGGATGTTTAGGTCTCCACCTATGATCAGTTGGCCTTCAGTAAAGTTTTGAAGTAAGTTTAAGTGTCTTTTCACAAACAGGTCTTGTCTGCTGTTAGTGGCCTATAAGTTAGCAATGGCAACCTTCACACCACCAATCAGGCCTATAGACCCCTTTCACACTGGGGCGTTTTTCGGGCATTTTTCAGGTGCTTTAGCGTTAAAAAAAGCGCCTGTAAAGCACTTGAAAGAAGCTGCAACTGCAATCCCAATGTAAAAGCCTGAGTGCTTTCACACCGATATCCCTTTCACACTGGAGCGTTTTTCAGGCGTTTTAGCGTTAAAAAAAGCACCTGAAAGAAGCTGCAACTGCAATCCCAATGTAAAAGCCCGAGTGCTTTCACACTGAGGCGCTGCGCTGGCAGGGCGTCAAAAAAAGTCTTGCAAGCAGCTTCTTTGTAGCGCTTTTGGAGCGGTGAATACAACGCTCCTAAAGCGTCCCTTCCCATTGAAATCAATGGGAAGCGCCTGTAAAACGCCTGAAAAACGCTACTGGCAGCAGAGTCAATATTTATTTATGGCTATGAATATCGATGGCATATGTTTATTTATGGTGGGCTGAAACTGCGAGAAGTGGATGAGAGAGTGATAACCATCACTCATACAGCGTCATATGGCCTATAGTGGCCACTAATAGAGGTGAGAGGCTCTGGGAAATAAGGGGCGCACCCCAGATTACACTGAGCACAGAGCATTGGTGGATTTGCACTGCTTGAAGTGGATTGCACTTCCAATTGACTGAACATTTATATGATGACTATTATTCATTACTATATTATGGGACTTGATTTATAAATTGATGGTCACATTATTGAAGTATCCAATTAGTGTGCAACACGGATTGCACTTTGGAAAGTTTATGGCACTTTAGGGGGTGTGTCCTATGCCAACATCATTTTTCTAATAGGTATCCCTCGTTCCCATCTCAAAATGTTGGGAGGTATGTTTAGACACACACAGCAATAGGTCTATACACTATGGTTCCCCATACCGCTCAGCCCAGACCTCCACGCCCCTCCAGAACTACAAATCCCAGTGTGCTGAGTGGCTACAGAATCTTCAGGTGTGGGGAGGGGGAAGATGGTCTTCCTGGTCTTCAGTTCAGTGGTGGGGAAAGGGGAGACAAGCAGGCTGGGACAAGGAAACACAGCTCACTCTGTCGCACAGCTCACAACACAGCAGCAGGGATGGGACCCCAGCACTCCTCCAGCTAGCAGGTCCCAAGCTACACTCGTCTAATTCTATAAGTATGTAGGGAGGTGCAGTGTGCTGCAGCGGCAGAAGGTTCAGGAACAGAACTGTATTGCAAATGTAGTTCAAACCAGTGCAACTATTCAACAGAAGTTCAACCCGAACAGGTGCACTCACAGTATGTTCCAGTGAATAGTGTAGCAGCAGGTCTCAGAAGCCCGGACAGCACCTGTCTCGAGGAATGGAATGCAGCCTGGCCGGTCTGTGCCCAAACAGGGAGGTTTCCAGGAAGGATAGTGTGTCCCTGCTCTTTCCCGCCTAGAATCTCTCACTACCACTAATACTGTCCCTGACAGATGGGTGACCTGTCCCTTCACTACCCACACATGAAATGCATGCCAAGTCCGGGAGCCCGGGTTCTGAAGAGACATTGCCTGACCCAAGATGGCCACCAGAGTAACACGGCAGTATGCACCTGGATAGCTTTCCCAGTGACCCAGAAAACCATAGAGGAATCATGTTCCTCTTCACGTTCTCTCCATCAGCAATGACGCCGTGGTTGAGCACCACCTGCATTGGAGAAAGTAGACTGCACCTGCCTACACTGCTTCCCTCTTTGAGAGATGCTGTCCTTGGCATTGTAACACAGTAAAGAACAAGAGAACTGCAATGAACATAGTTAAGAAACAACAGGAAAAGGTTCAAACAACAGAGTCAGAGTACATAGCAGGGAGCTGCCAGTGGTTAGACCGCGAGGGTGGTGAACAACAATGTCCTTTATGGAGTCACGTTGCAAGTAATCATCTTTTGATTGTAACCCCAGTACCACAGGTATATGAGGGTCAACTGAGCCCTCTATACCCCCTTCACCCAGGCCCACAACTGATTCCTAGACACATCTGAACCCTCTGTTGAGATCGCAGGGGCTGCCGGGCTGTCCGTAGTTATTGTACCAGAGCCTCGAGCAAGAGAGAATGTAAGTACCATTCAACAAGGACCTCCTGCATTGGTAGCACAACGAATACCCATCTGTCTCTGGCTGGTCTGGCGGAGCAGTCGCCACTTAGCACACAGGATCACAGCAGGTTGCGGTGGAGATGTCTCTTAATGGGATTGGGTCTCTCTGAGACTATGCCGTATACTGGAGTTGCAGGAAAGGGCTGTGGGTCGTTTCCAATAGTTTTTGTTGAAAAGTATTTTACAAGAAAGGTATAAATCACATTATAAGATAATATTGGGGTAATGCCAAACCATACATCTCCATAAACGTACAAAAATAAAGACAACTAACATTACCGATGGTAAGGAAATCAGCACCTACTGAAGAAGCCCATGGTTGCAGTGAGCCTAGCCTCATACATAAGGATAACAGAATCTTACCAACATGATACTTGGCAACTTACACTAGCCAAGGTCAAGTTAGCCACTTTATCATAGCAATAAACCACAGAGGCACAAGGTGACCTCCACAACTAAGCCTCAACAGGAGACATCTATCCCATTGGCCAAATACACACTCCGCAGTCGGCATAATACGACAGGCGCTGGCTCCCGATCTCTCCAATTGGAGGGGATGACTTTGCAACCCGAAAAAATAGGAGTTGACATCCCACACAATCAGTATGGGGACCTCGACTCCCAAAAAAAAGGGGGTCAGACAGAAAAGAACTAAAAAGAAAAGAAAGGAAAAAGAAGGAAGGATGTGCCAAATCCTTCAACTCAGACCACTATCTAAACCAAATGAACCCGGGTGTCTCAGACAGATTGTGAATCCAAGGGCTCCAGGTTTTCTGGAACAGTTTGAGTTTATCATTTAGTATTGTGGATAGCCATTCATTAACCATAATCCAGGATAGTTTAACCCATACCAAGCCTATAGGTATCACTGCCGACTTCCATGACCTAGGTATGGCCATCTTTGCCACCACAAAAATAAAAGATATTGACCTGCATGCATGTCTCGGTGGAATTTTCCACAGGGCCGCATAACAATGCCTGTTTAGGAGACTTCTTCAGATTAATGTGAGTGAGAGAATAAATAAAATTATAGATTCTAATCCAAAAATGCTTCACCTTGGGGCATTGCCACCATATATGAAAAGTATTCCCCTCCTGACCACATCCTTGAAAACAGAGTGGAGAAGCCCTTGAGACATATGCAGTGATTCTAGCCGGCACCATATACCATCGCAGGATTACTTTATAAATTACTTTGCTTATAGAAGTATTAATGAGCAACCTAGATGCTGCTTGAGTCAGCTTGTACCAATCATCTAATTCCAGAACTTCACTCATATCCTTCTCCCATTGATGCATATAAAACTGGTTAACATTAATAGAGGATAATATGGAATATATTTCTGATATATAGCCCTTTAACTCATCATATTTGATACACAGGTATTCCATAGATATCATTGTCACAATATCTAAGGAACACTTTAAGCAGTTTAGATAATGTATTATTTGGGCATAGCAGAAACATTCAGCATCTGCTAGCTGGTAGTTTTTTATCAGAACTTGCTTCGATAACAATCCCCTATGATCACAGAAGTCTGATATTCTCATACACCCTTTGTTAATCCAGCAATCAAAGGTTCAGGGGTGAGGCTCAGGGTGCAGTCTGGGTTCCCAAAAGGTGGCACCAGGGAATTAATAGGGGATATGAAGTTGTAAGCCATGGCTAAGCTATCCCACATTCCAAGGGAAAACGAAAGGGATGGGCATAAAATGGTAGGTCTGTCTTTAAAAGACATTCACATCAAGTGCATGATTGATCTAGCTGGACATGAACAGGATTCTGCTTGCATCCACAAAATATAGGGCCCTTTTGTATTAAATCGAATCAGATGCGCCAGTTCGGCAGCATAAAAATATTTAGCTAGGCCTGGAACTCCCAGACCCTCCTTCTTTCCTTGCAGCGTATAAAGTGCGCTTATTCACCCAAAGCCTCTTAGCCCCCCCAAGTGCATGATAACATTTTCTTTTGGAATGTATGCAGATCACTGATACTGAGTGCCACAGGAATAGTACGGAACAAATACAGCAATCGTGGAAAAACATTCATCTTCAAGGAATACAGTCTGCCAAACCATGACAGAGGATTTGCCATTTGATCAGATTTTCTGAGAGCTTTTACTATAAGGGTGGATAATTCGTAGGTATAAAGTGTGCAAGGAAGGCGTGAAAAAATACCCTACTCTCTCTTTTTTTTTACTTCCCTGCAAAGTAAAGGCATAATGTGCCAGTATGCATCGCATAGTATGCATAGTATAGTATGCATAGTATGCATTATGTGACACTTACCTGCAAACAAAGCCCAACACCCCCCCCCCCCCCCCGCTGGAGGCTGCATCCATCATCCCACATATGCGCCACCGGTCACGGCACTCGCTTCTGAAGAAACCGCAAGGGTGGCCGTTCCTTCAGAGTGCATGCGCCCATTACATCATCGGTGCAGTATACAGTAAATATTAATAATAATAATACAGTAAATAACAGCGCACATTTAGGAGATATTTACAGTACCTATAGGTAAGCCTTATTTTAGGCTTACCTAACGGTACAAATTGCAGAGAGGTTTACAGCCTCTTTAAGGGCATTCATTGTTTTTTTTCTCCATTTAGGGCCTGAGACTTAGCTAAGTTAACCTGAAGACCTGAGGGCTGCAAAATCTTCTGCAAACTTGGGAAAAGCGGTAATAGGAGAAGTATGTCCAGTTTGTATGTCCAGTAGTAGGAGCGTGGGGTGGTCAGCAGGCGGTAGCTCCTATGCTTCGTCGTATATTTTTTTAAAGTTTTTTTCTTACCAAGATTTTATCATATACATCGATTGGTGCGAATGGAGGAATCTGTTTTTCTTTTTCGTTCATCCCACAGGCTGCATGAAAAAAAAACATTACATGTATGCCAACATTAGAAGAGTGGGTGGATGTGTAGTGGAAGTTTATAATCTTGGGCATAAAATGCCCAGACAGTTCAAACGCCCCCCCAAATGACTCCTTTTTGAAGGGTAGACACCCCAAGGTATTTGCTGAGAGGCATGTTGAGTCCATGAAAGATTTTTTTTTTCCACAAGTTTTTGGAAAAAAAATACCAATTTGTTTTTTTTTTACACAAAGTTGTAATTTTAATGAGATGTTTTTCACAAATGCCTTGGGTATATATTGAATCACACCCCAAAACACATTCTGCTACTCCCAATTATGGGGATAACACACTTTTAAGACAATGCAGGGTGGTCTTGGGAAAATACACTGACAGTTTAGATATCTTTAGCACATATTTTTCAGACCCTGAAAAAAGAACGTGGACCATGGTGTATTGCAAAATAAGGACCATCAGACAAACACCTGCATCACTGCATTCAGAGTTCTACAGCAGTTGGTATCTTCTTATATCCTTCTTCCAAGGGAGCACCAATATCCCCTTAGGGCAGACTCCATTCCCCTTCAGCAGAAATTCTTCAACTGATTTTCCACTTTGGGTGCTATACCCTCCTTGAGTAGGCAGGGCAGATTCAGGATTTTGTGCTAAGACCAAACAAGCTTCTTGCCTAGCAAGCACAAACTACTGCACACACCTCACCAAGCCACTCTCCAAATATTATTATCCTCCTCCAGCATTCATCACTGGCAACAAACCTCCCAGTGTTTGGCCAGGGGGCACATAAATATTCATAACTCACTTACTGTAGCTCCCCTGTCTATTGCCAAAGGTGTCAGTGACACCTACTGGCATCAGCCAGGAACAGCGGTAATAATGAGTGTGACAAGTTAAGGATTTTGTATTTGGGAGATTGGGGGATTGGTAGTGCCAAACACAGTCTCTGGCAACTCATCGTTTTTTTGGCATGCAAGGATCTGGATGCCATCATCTTCTGCCCGCATCCTCCACCAATTGTGACAAGTTGGGGGTTTTGTAGCACATTGGTAGTGCCAAACAGTGAGTTTACTCCACGCCAGAAATACGCTTTCAGGGCTTTTTCTGTCCACTTTTATTTAAAACAAAGCAAAAAGATCACAAATAAATGCCTTCCCACACAGGGGGTTCTCACCATCAATACAACAAACATAGATTTCAGCCTTGTGGCTCTCGCTGCAGCTCTTCTGCTCAACTGCTTTGGTCTTGGTCTGACCATCAAACAGGCTCAGGTAAGTATTGGGGTGGCTGCAGGGGAAGCTACATACTGCAGTTTTTTATTGCATAGAATGCATAAAGGTAAAAAACCTTCAGGCTTTACAACCACTTTAAATTTTAAACATCTGAAGCCTGATTGTAGTCACTGGCAGGCCAGTGAGTGTCTGGGTGCAGCTACAGGACAGGTTACCATTAAAGTGGAACTATACCCGTTGATTTAACAATTTCCTAAAACAGTTACCTTGAAGGCATGCCGCGAAAGATAACTGCCACATTTTCTGGTTATCACAATCAAACTGTCATACCAAATGATTAATATCGTAACTGATCACATATGCAGCACCATGACAACTACAGTGAGCCAAATTAAACTTGCAGTGCCGCTGAGACAAAGATCTCCCCACTGGTTCCAGTGAAGATAGCTGGCATCAGTGCACCATTCAGAGGTGTAAGAGCATTATCAAAGAGAAGAAAGGGTGCCATTCACCAACCCAATGCATTAGTATACAGATGTATGTGGTCTCAGACAGTGTCGCTCCAGCCACATCCCCCTGTCATGTTTCGCCCAGCTCACCATAGCTTTGTCACAGAGGTCGGTATCAGTATCATTTAACCCATGTTGAGCTCAAATCATCCTGGACCCTTTCAGCCTGTGACCGAACAGTGAGATGAAAGCAGCTCAGTGAAATGAAAGCATTCAGTGATAAGCTCATCTCACTATCACTATGCTTTCTTCTCCTATCAACATGCTTTTTGTCAGTGCTTGAACTGAAGGGGTCTTTGTACTGCTCCTTCCTCTTACACTCAAGTTCTACTATATAGCAGACTGCAAGAAGCTGATACCAGGTCAAATTCAGGTACTTGTCAGGTACATTGAACTGAAAAAATAAAATGTTTGTACCTTTTTTGTACATGATTACAGAAGTGCATTCATTTGTGCCTTTTACATCTGCCTAGAACTCAGCTTTCATGTCCAGTGTTCCATTCCTCAACCCCTCTTCCTTAACCCCACTCATCCTTTTTCTGAAGGAGATAAAATTAAGGGCCCATTCACACCACAGCGAGGTGTCCTGCAGCTTTTAGTGCACGTTACTGCCACACACATGATGTAAATGTGCACAAAGAAATAACAAGCTATTTTAAAACAGTAAGTAGTTTTCATTATGTAGCATGACTGTAGTAAACCAATTCTCTCATTTTAATCTTGCTGCTTCCTTCTGAAACATAAGCCTAAAGTGAACTGGTACCCGTATAGAGGTGGCACTGACCCTGTAATTAGAGGTATACTAGCCTTTGTTCATCTTGTTCTGGCAAGAAAACAAGAAAAAAAAAGTACTATTAATTCTTAAAGCATACATTAAAATAACTATGAAGATGGATGAGGCAATAGAACAACTTCTAATATAGTGGAAATAAATCCATCAGTAACGGTTTTCAATATAGTTACACTCAGGTTATGTCAAGTTCAAGGCTTGCCATGAATGATAACTGTCACATATACAGTACCCAGGGGCGGACTGACAACTCATGGGGCCCCCGGGCAATAGAAGATCATGGGGCCCCCTGTTTCCCCACACTCAAGCCACACCTGCACAGGGAGACATGGGAGGGAGAGCACAATGGGGGACACTAGAAGGGGGAGAGCACATAAGGACACTGGGGAGGGAGAACACACACATAGGGGGACACTGGAGGGAGAGCACACACAGGGGGACACTGGAGAGGGAGAACACACACATAGAGGGGGACACTGGAGGGAGAGCACACACACAGGGGGACACTGGAGAGAGAGCACACACACACACACACACACAGAGGGACACTGGAGAGAGAGCACACACAGGGGGACAGTGGAGAGAGAGCACACACACACAGGGGGACACTGGAGGGAGAGCACACATATGGGGACACTGGAGGGAGAGCACACACACACAGGGGGCCCCCGGGCAATAGAAGATCATGGGGCCCCCTGTTTCCCCACACTCAAGCCACACCTGCACAGGGAGACATGGGAGGGAGGGAGAGCACAATGGGGGACACTAGAGGGGGGAGAGCACATAAGGACACTGGGGAGGGAGAACACACACATAGGGGGACACTGGAGGGAGAGCACACACAGGGGGACACTGGAGAGGGAGAACACACACATAGAGGGGGACACTGGAGGGAGAGCACACACACAGGGGGACACTGGAGAGAGAGCACACACACACACAGAGGGACACTGGAGAGAGAGCACACACAGGGGGACAGTGGAGAGAGAGCACACACACACAGGGGGACACTGGAGGGAGAGCACACACATGGGGACACTGGAGGGAGAGCACACACACACAGGGGGTCACTGGAGGGAGAGCACACACACATACAGGGGGACACTGGAGAGAGAGCGCATACACAGGGGGACACTGGAGGGAGAGCACACAAATACAGAGGGACATTGGAGAGAGAGCACACACACACACATACACACAGGGGGACACTGGAGGGAGAACACACACAGACAGAGGGACACTGGAGGGAGAATGCACACACACAGGGGGACACTGGAGAGAGAGCACACACACACACAGGGGGACACTAGAGGGAGAGCACACACACACAGGGGGACACTAGAGGGAGAAGACACACACATAGGGGGACACTGGAGAGAGAGTACACACACACAGGTGGACACTGGAGGGAGAGCATACACACACAGGGGGATACTGGAGGGAGAGCACACACAGGAGGACACTGGAGAGAGAGCACACACACACACACAGGGGTACACTGGTGGGAGAGCACACACACACAGGGGGATATTGGAGGGAGAACACACACACAGGGGGACACTGGAGAGATAGGAGAAACACACACAGGGGGACACTGGAGAGAGAGTACACACACAGGGGGACACTGGAGGGAGAGCATACACACACAGGGGGATGCTGGAGGGAGAGCACGCAGAGGGGGACACTGGAGACAGGTTTGGGCCAAAATCCGTCTGAGAAAAGCCAACGGATTTTGTCGTCGGAATGTCTGACCTTGTGTACAGGGCATTAGAGGTTCAATTTGTATGCAATCAGGCAGGCCCTTGCACTACATGGTTTTGGTAAATCTGAAGACAAAAATCTGCAGAAAATATGATAGTGTGTATGGGGCTTTAGATGGCTACTTCCTTGGCAGTAATGGATATGCAAGTTTAGTTCAACGTTAACTTTCAGTATTTAGCATTTTTATCTACAGGTTTCCAGATGTATTGGAAATCAAAGTTGACAGATAAATGCAAAAAAACTACAATCAAATCTTGTACACACACAGGGGGACACTGGAGAGAGAGCACACACACACACAGAGGGACACTGGAGAGAGAGCACACACAGGGGGACAGTGGAGAGAGAGCACACACACACAGGGGGACACTGGAGGGAGAGCACGCACATGGGGACACTGGAGGGAGAGCACACACACACAGGGGGTCACTGGAGGGAGAGCACACACACAGGGGGACACTGGAGAGAGAGCGCACACACAGGGGGACACTGGAGGGAGAGCACACAAATACAGAGGGACATTGGAGAGAGAGCACACAAACACACATACACACAGGGGGACACTGGAGGGAGAACGCACACAGACAGGGGGACACTGGAGGGAGAACGCACACACACAGGGGGACACTGGAGAGAGAGCACACGCACACACAGGGGGACACTAGAGGGAGAGCACACACAGGGGGACACTGGAGGGAGAAGACACACACATAGGGGGACACTGGAGAGAGAGTACACACACACAGGTGGACACTGGAGGGAGAGCATACACACACAGGGGGATAGTGGAGGGAGAGCACACACAGGGGGACACTGGAGAGAGAGCACACACACACACACACACAGGGGTACACTGGTGGGAGAGCACACACACACAGGGGGACATTGGAGGGAGAACACACACACAGGGGGACACTGGAGAGGTAGGAGAAACACACACAAGGGGACACTGGAGAGAGAGTACACACACACAGGGGGGTACTGGAGGGAGAGCATACACACACAGGGGGATACTGGAGGGAGAGCACACAGAGGGGGACACTGGAGACAGGTTTGGGCCAAAATCCGTCTGAGAAAATCCAACGGATTTTGTCGTCGGAGTGTCCGACCATGTGTACAGGGCATTAGAGGTTCAATTTGTATGCAATCAGGCAGGCCCTTGCACTACATGGTTTTGGTAAATCTGAAGACAAAAATCGGCAGAAAATATGATAGTGTGTATGGGGCTTTAGATGACTACTTCCTTGGCAGTAATGGATATGCAAGTTTAGTTCAACGTTAACTTTCAGTATTTAGCATTTTTATCTACAGGTTTCCAGATGTATTGGAAATCAAAGTTGACAGATAAATGCATAAAAACTACAATCAAATCTGCTGTATATAAATGTATGCAGAGAAACTGAGCTGGTGACAATTTTTGAAATTATGCAGCAAACAAATGCACCAAAATAACAGTTGGTTATTCCTTCTGTGGAATTGAAGAGTATGCAAATTCAGCTGTGTGTGTTTGACATGAAAACTGGTCCCTGTTTCCAGGACATGAAAACTGTTGAACATTTACTCCCAGCATTACACGAGTGAAAACCAATGGTTCTCTCCTTCCCCTTGGAAGTCAGAAGAAGGAGGCAGACATCTTAGTACACCCAACTATGTCTTGAATTTCACGGTAATTTTATCAATAAAGTGAGCGTATATAAATAAATGTAGTATATTGACATCCGTGATGCTGTTTTGATGTTACATTTTGAAAGAAGCTGAACGCCAGCAGTAGAATGTTGGTGCACCCCGCACTACAGCTTTAATCTTTCAAAATGAAACATGCAAACAGCATCACAGCTGTCAATATACTATATTTATTTATATACACTCACTTTATTGCTAAAATTACTCCTAAATTCAAGATGTAGCTGGGTGTCCTAAGATGTGTGCTGCCTTTTTCTGACTGCAGGTGTTCTGTCAGATTAGCAAACCTGGTAGTGGTGGAACGCATGCACAGCTAATGGAACATCACTTCAGTTACCTAATCTGACGGGCAGGGGCGGACTGACCATTTGGGCACTCGGGCACTGCCCAAGGGCCCCATGCCACTAAGGGGCCCCATCAGGGTTGCCAGCCTCAATAAAAACAGGGACAGTATGTAAAAATCTGTGTTTATTTTAAAATCCCAAGATTATAGCTGCCCCGCCTCTCCAGTACCTTTTCAGTGTGTGTATATTGTGTGTCTGTGTGTGTGTGTGTATGGGGGCCCCATGAGTTGTCAGTCCGCCCCTGCTGACGGGTTGCTGATTCTGATGGAATACCTGCCTTTCTCTGAATCAGCATTCTACATTCCCACAATTAGCTGCTGTTTCTATGATATAAGGTACCAACAACTGAAAGAAGCCTGCATTAGCTCATGGGTTAGTACGACACAGCTTTTCTTAGTAGTTTAGGCTGTATACAGCTGGGGGAAGGGAAGAAGGGGGGTTGATTTGTAAAATAGTTTTGCCACTTCTTGTGTACCCTTACATACCTGAAAATATGTACTGACAAAACCACAGTGAGTGAGCAGCAAGGGATGCAGGAATCTGAGACACCTGCAAGTGTCAAATGCTATAGATTCTTTGGCTGCTGCATACTATATACATACAGTATCTCACAAAAGTGAGTACACCACTTACATTTTTGTAAATATTTTATTATATCTTTTCATGTGACAACACTGAAGAGATTACTTTGCTACAATGTAAAGTATAACTTGTATAACAGTGTAGATTTGCTGTCCCCTTCAAAATAACTTAACAGACAGCCATTCATTTCTTCTAAACCACTGGAAACAAAAGTGAGTACAACCCTAAGTGAAAATGTCCAAATTGGACCCAAAGTGTCAATATTTTGTGTGGCCACCGTTATTTTCCAGCATTACCTTAACCCTCTTGGGCATGGAGTTCACCAGAGCTTAAGATGTTGCCACTGGAGTCCTCTTCCACTCCTCCATGACAACATCACAGAGCTGGTGGATGTTGGAGACCTTCCGCTCCTCCACCTTCCATTTGATGATGCCCCACAGATGCCCAATAGGGTTTAGGTCTGGAGACATGCTTGACCAGTCCATCACCTTTACCCTCAGCTTCTTTAGCAAGGTAGTGGTCGTCTTGGAGGTGTGTTTGGGGTTGTTATCATGTTAGAATACTGCCCTGCGGCCCAGTCTCAGAAGAGAGGGTAATCATGCTCTGCTTCAGTAAGTCACAATACATGTTGGCATTCATGATTCCCGCAATGAACTGTAGCTCCCCAGTGCCGGCAGGACTCATGCAGCGCCCTGCCCATCACACTCCCACCACAATGCTTGACTTTAGGCAAGACACACTTGTCTTTTTACTCCTCACCTGGTTGCCACCATCTGAACCAAATCCATTTATCTTGGTCTCATCAAACCATGGGACATAGTTCTAGTAATACATGTCCTTAGTCTGCTTCTCTTCAGCAAACTGTTTGCGGGCTTTCTTGTGCATAATTTTTAGAAGAGGCTTCCTTCTGGGATGACAGCCATGCAGACCAATTTGATGCAGTGTGCAGCGTATGGTCTGAGCAGTGACAAGCTGACCCCCCACCCCTTTAACTTCCGTAGCAATGCTGGCAGCACTCATACGTCTATTTCCCAAACACAACCTCTGGATATGATGCTGAGCACGTGCATTCAACTTCTCTGGTCGACCATGGCGAGGCCTGTTCTGAGTGGAACCTGTCCTGTTAAACTGCTGTATGGTCTTGGCCACCATGCTGCAGCTCAGTTTCAGGGTCTTGGCAATCTTCTTATAACCTAGGCCACCTTTATGTAGAGCAACAATACTTGTTTCAGATCCTCAGAGAGTTATTTGCCATGAAGTGTCCTGTTGAACTTCCAGTGACCAGTATGAGAGAGTGAGAGTGATAACACCAAATTTAACATACCTGCTTCCATTCACACCTGAGACCTTGTAACACTAACAAGCCCCATGACACCAGGGAGGGAAAATGGCTAATTGGACCCAATTTGGACATTTTTACTTAGGGGTGTAGTAACTTTTGTTGTCAGCGGTTTAGACATTAATGGCTGTGTGTTGCGTTATTTTGAGAGGAAAGGAAATTTACACTGTTATATAAGCTGTACTACTTTACAATTGTAGTAAAGTGTCATTTCTTCAGTGTTGTCACATTAAAAGATATAATAAAATATTTACAAAAATGTGAGAGATGTACTCAATTTTGTGAGATACTGTATATATAATAAAAGGAACACTTTTTAATCAGAGTATACCAACAAGTCAATTAAACTCCTGGGATATTGATCTGGTCAGTTAAGTAGCAGAGGAGATTGTTTTTTCCCCTGCTCATATTTTCTGACTCTTTTTCACTAGTTTTACATTTGGGACAGTGTCACTACTGGTAGCATGAGGCGATATCTGGACCCTAGAGGTTGCACAGGCAGTCCAATTCCTCCAGGATGGCAGATCAATGCATGCCATTGCCAGAAGGTTTGCTGTGTCTCCCAGCACAGTCTCAAGAGCATCAAGGAGATTCCAGGAGATAGGCAGTTACTCTAAGAGAGCTGGACAGGACTGTAGAACCCATCAGCAGGACTGATATCTGCTCCTTTGTGCAAGGAGGAACAGGATGAGTGCTGCCAGAGCCCTACAAAATGACCTCCAGCAGGCCACTGGTGTGAATGTCTCTGACTAAACAATCAGAAAGAGACTTCATGAGGGTGGCCTGATGGCCCGATGTCCAGTGGGCCCTAGTGCTCACTGCCCAGCACCCTGGAGCTTGATTGACATTTGCCATTGAACAACAGAATTGGCACCCTGTGCTTTTCACATATGAGAGCAGGTTCACCCTGAGCACATGTGACAGAAGTGAAAGGGTCTGGAGAAGCCATGAAGAACATTATGCTGCCTATAACATCATTCAGCGTGACCAGTTGGTGGTGGGTCAGTGATGGTCTGGGGAGGCATATCCATGGAGGGACACACAGACCTCTACAGGCTAGGCAATGGCACCCTGACTACCATTAGGGATCGGGATGAAATCCTTGGACCCATTGTCAAACCCTACGTTGGTGCAGTGTGTTCTGGGTTCCTCCTGCTGCACGACATTGCCCAGCCTCATATGGCGAGAGTATGCAGCCAGTTCCTGAAGGATGAAAGAATTCCTCTGGGACATTATGTTTTGATCCATCTGATGCCGCCAGGTTGCACCTCAGTCTGCTCAGTGATGCCCTTGTCCAGATCTGGGAGAAAATACCCCAGGACCTGTAGTGCCTGGTCCATAAGGGGTGCAAGAGCCCCCTAGTTTGCATGCAGGATGACGGACCTAGGCCTTTCTATGAGGTCTGTCTGATGAGCTCTGTCATGTTCGATAACAGCACATGCAGAGCCCGCCAGAATGTCGGTAGTGCGTTAATCACAGGCAGTGAGACATTTCCTGATCCCTGCAGGCGCACATCGGGACAATGTCACGGCCTGTGATTAGCGCGGCGCAGTGCTGACATCCTGGCGGGCTCTGCACGTGCTGTATGCGAACACGCCGGAGCTCATCCTTAGTTGGGGGCTATGTAAATATACTGTGGATTTGTTACCAGGAACCTGCAACTCTCCTGCATCCATATTAAATACCATTTTAACATTTTTTAACAAACATTATATATTATCTGTATCTTTTTTTCTTGCCGTGTTTACTCTGAAAACAGCTACATGTAGTCTAACATCATAGTAGCCCAAACACTGTCATTTACAGTTACCTTTAACTAATGCTGTTTTTGATCCATGCTGTCATGGGAGGAGTGATGCAGTCATGGGATTAGGTGTACTAATTCCTCCGGCCACTGGGTGTCGCAGTGTCTCAGCCGACGCGCATGACTTGCTGTCACTTCTTGGAAAGAGGAAGTACGAGAAAAGAAAGGAGAGAGCAGGTAAGTGCGGCCGTAGCTTGGTAAGAGGGGTATAATACACATTGGCAGGAGGTAGGTGGTTCCCTGGGGATATATAGTAAAGACTATGCGTGTACAGAACTAGGGGAAGCGGCTGACAGAAAATAAAGCGGGGTTGTGCTATGTGAATGTCAACACTTTGTAGGACTACAGGTTCCAGCGTGTGGAGCCAATGAGGACATGGGACCCCTGACCCTCAGCTGTCCCCATTGGGGGGATTCTGCTATCTCTGTGTTCCTCCTTCCTGGTGTGGAAACATACATATATCAGAAGTGTTCTATTACTATTATCCAATCACACCATTTCTTTCCACACTTGCTCTGGGATATAGAAATCTTTTTACAGTCTGATAGCAATATAACAGAAAAGTATTGTAGGAAAAAGTGATCCTCAGTGGTGTGACATGGATATAGTATGTGTTTATCTATGAATGTACGGCTAAAACGTCCTGCTCCCTCACGTCATAGCTCTATAGCAGCCTTTCTCAACCTTTGCAACACAGTGGAACCCTTGAAATAACTTTCCGGTCTCGGGGGGACCCCTGCTAATAATTAATGTATCCAAAACTAATGGTACATTAATGTGTAGGTCAGTGGGAAGAATGCTCTTTACAGTTACATATAGCTACAAAGATCAATGATGCCAGTGGGAACTTATCTGAGAGGCAGAAATTGCTCAAGGAACCCCTAACAACCTCTGGAAGAGCAATAACGTTCCATGGAACCCTGGTTGATAAACAATGATCTATAGCAATGACCAAGGGTGTAACCACAAGTCACGTGACCCCATAGCACAGTAATGATGGGGAACTCAAGCTAGCTCTCTGTGGCAGCTAGCTCTGTCAGTACACGTCATTGACCTTAAAGTGCAGTTCCACCCAAAAGTGGAACTTCTGCTTTAAGGGCTCCTGTTTATGAAACTGAGCTTTTGAGGAGGAGGGGGAGGGAGCGGGTACCCAAATTTGACAGGTACCTGCTTCCACTTCTGTTTTGGCTGTCTAGGCGATCGGAAGCAGAAGCTCTCCCTCCCAAAGTCTTCTGGGACATATGGCAGGTCCTAGAAGACTTGGGGACCAGGCACGGAGAGCAGCATGGGTAGTGGGTACCTGGCTTGAAGCCGCAAGCTGTCACAGCCGGGTGCCCATAGTAGAGATGTCGACACCGCCGAGGGAGGACACGGGAACAACACAGCCTGTGTGAGTGCATCGTGGGACAGTGGAAACAGGTAAGTGGCTGTTGATTAAAAGTCAGCAGCTACACTTTTTTGTAGCTGCTGACTTTTGATAAACAAAAATATGACTGGAACTCTGCTTTAACCGGTCAATAGCAGATTGACGTCCGGGAAGTGTCTCTGTTATCCTGACTGGGCGTCATATGACGTCCTTCAGGATAACATGCCGCCGCGACAACCGGTGGATCGGTGGGTTAGTCTGACACACCGCTCCACCGATCTCGGTAAAAAGCCTCCGGCGGAGGCTCTTTACCATGTGATCAGCCGTGCCCAAGCACGGCTTATCAATGGCTTTTCCTGTTTACATCGTGATCGGCTTTTCCTCACTCGCGTCTGAAAGACGCGAGTAGAGACGGGAGGGTCTGCGCTGATTGTTTATCAGCACAACCCCCCCCCCCCCCCCCCTCAGATGTCCACACTAGACCACCAGGGAAGTGGACAACATGTGGATGGCCAGGTATGTACCCTGTGGCCATTCACATGTACAGATGAATGCCCAGTCTGTACCAATCAGTGCCCACAAATGGGCACTGACTGGCACCATCATGAAACAAATTAAAACAGCAGTGCCACCATCAGTGCCCATCCGTGCCACCCATAAGTACCTATCAGTGGCACCTAGGCAGCGCTGATGGGCACTCATATCAGTGCCCGTCAGTACCACCTCATTGGTGCCACCTTATCAGTGCCCGTCAGTGCAGCCATATCAGTGGCCATCATTGAAGAAGAAAACCTACTTATTTACAAAAAGTTTTAACAGAAACGCAGAAGAACTTGTTTTTTTTCACAATTTTGGGTCTTTTTTTTTACTTGTTGCACAAAAAATAAAAATCACAGAGAAGATCAAATACCACCAAAATAAAGCTCTATTTGTGGGAACAAAATGATAAAAAATGTGTTTGGGTATAGTGTTTTATGACCGCACAATTGTCATTCAAAGTGCGACAGCACTGAAAATTGGCTTGGGCAGGGAGGTGTTTAAGTGCCTTGAATTGAAGTGGTTAAAGCTGAACTCTGCCCACGAAAACGTTTTTAACATGATATTAAAGGTTCCCTTATGTTTATTTTATAAAATAATAAAAAAAAAAAATCACACTTGCTTGCTCTGTGTAATGGTTTTGCACAGAGCAGCCCAAATCCTCGTCTTCTGGAATCCCCAGCTGGTGCTCTTCCCCTTCGGCGAGATCTTGCATAGGCTTCTTATAAGGGCACTTGTGTGGGCTCGGTCCTGAGCTGCTTTGTCTGCTCCTCGTCACAGCATTTAATTGACAGCAGTGGTGCCAATGGCTCCTGCTGCTATCAATTCGCCTCCAGAGAGGAGGGACAGAGCGTTGGTTCTCATGCACAGTGCTGGATGGGGAATGGGCTCAGGTAAGTATACAGAAGGTTTTTTACCTTAATGCATGAACTGCATTAAGGTAAAAAAAAAACTTTTAGGTTTTAGAATCGCTTTAAATATATTACTCAATAGCTACAAAGGATATGCATTCTAGGGCTGAAACAACTAATCGATTAATAGACAACTAATCTATTATGAAATTAGTCGATTATTATTTTCATAATCGATTAATCGGGCAGTAACATAATGGGGTTAAAAAAAAACTAAAATGAGCCCTTTATAGTTCAAAAAGAGCAAATAATCGCTACTGTAAATATTACTCACTTTTCTACAGTAAAGAAAATGAACCCCTTACATTAGTGATTATCTGCTTTTTTCTACTATAAAGGGCTAATTTTAGTTTTTTTAACCCCATTATGTTAGTTAACGTCTTAGACCTTGTTCACATCTATGTGTTGGTGCTTTTTGCAGAAATGCACTACATTTCATTTACATGGTTTCCTATGGGACACGTTCACATCCGAAAGGGTCAGGGACTTTTAATGCAAAATGGTGCTTTATTGGTTCAATGTACTTCAACGGAGAAGCTGCAGAAAAGTATGTAATGTGTTTTTGCAGCAATTTGTGTTTTTTAATCTGCCCAAAAAAATGGCAAATTGCAGTAAAATCACGTGCACAAAAATCAAAATGTACAGCAAAAAGTACTGCAGAAACAGATCAAAAGCAAACTGCATAGGTGTGTACCAAGCCTTATGCTGGTCATACTGATCAATTTTCAGATGAGAATATTCAGACGAAAAATCTTTGTACATTCGCTGAATGAAAGAATTTTGTTTGAAATTTTCACTTGTTTTTAACATTCTGTTTTTAAAATGTAATGTCTGAACGAAAACCACATACACTGTCTGAAAGTTCCATTGACTAAGAAGTTTTCTATTATTTCCAAATTTTCCCGTCATTGTGGTTGAAAATGAACATCAATTTGACCCACTTTTTTTTTTAAAAGGTTATTAACCGACTAATCGAATCAATAATCAGCCAACTAATCGATTATGAAAATAATCGTTAGTTACAGCCCTAATGCATTCACTACATATGTACCAGTGGCCTCTGCAAACCCAGATATTAACCAATAAAAGTGGCATTGACATCACTGTGCTGCACTTTAAAGGGATGCGCAGAATTAGAAAAATAAAATAAAAATTCATATTCACCTATAAGGATGAGCTCCGGCGTGTTGGCACACTAATCACAAGCAGTGAGACATTTCCCGATGTGCGGCTGCAGAGATCTGGAAATGTCTCACTGCCTGTGATTAGCTCAGCGCAGTGCCGACATCTTGGCAGGCTCTGCACGTGGAGTATGCGAACACACCGGAGCTCATCCTTACTCCCCTATGCAGATGTAACATCGATCGGATGTTGCAGCTCTGCCCCACAAACTCTACACTGAGAAATGAGCAATCATAGACAGTCACCGCTCTGTGGTCTGCCCCTCCAGCGCTCACTAACTCATCGGGTTATGGAGGGGACGGGAGTGGCTGGTCAAGTTCTCTGCAGCATGCTGAGGGACTGAGCCAGTGGATCCTGACATTATTGTTGGGATCCCTGCAGAGCCCGGTCTGGTTCTGTGATGTGAGAAGTCCCATTGTCAGAATACAAAACCACAGTCGGGAGGATTCCTCCATCCACCTCATTTGTGTGGATGAGGGAATCCGTTTTTTTTCTTAAATGCTTCTTGCTACACAGAGAGGGACCAGTGGCCATTCTGAGGTCTGACTTCAGCCATTCTATACTGGAAACTTAAAGGAGAAATATAGCCAAAGCTTCTCCTATAGATCACAGAAGTTTGTTTTGCACTCCTGTGATCCGTTCTCAGCCAACAGTGGGCTGAATCCCTCTGTCGGCTGACGTCACAGAACTGGTCCAGGGTCTGAAAAGATCCTGTCCATATGGTCGGGATCCGCACAGAAGCCTGGACTGACAGCTGGCTCAGCCTCTCAACGATCATCTAAGCCAGCCCCTCCCATCCACGCCACAGCCCAGTGCTCTAGTGAGGTAGGGGCAGCGCAGCAAGCTAGAGACTGGCAGTCCCTGGCTCTCTGCTCACAAAATGCTAAGAACTGAGAGATTGAAGACCTCAGTGCAGAGTCGGCAGGGGACAGATGCACTGGATTGGATCGATGCTGCATCCACTTAAGTATACGCTTTTTTTTTTTTTTTCCCCTTTTTTAACATTTTTGTTTTCCATAACGCCAGCTTCACACTGAGATGGTTTTCAGTTGTTTTAGCGCCTGAAAACCGCCTCCCATTCATTTCAGTGTGACATTTCACACTAGGGCGGTGTGTTTTCGTGACATTAGGAAAAGTGGGACAGTTTGGGAACGCTGTATACAGTGCTCCCAAAATGACCTGTCTATTGAAACGAATGGGCAGCGCTTCCAAAGCGCCTGAAAAGCGTTTCGGAAGCGCCACAACACAGGCTCGTTTAACCCCTTCTTCTGCCTCTAGTGGGGGTTAAAAGCACCCTGCTTGTGTCCGAAAAGCACGCTTAAACAGCGCTAAAGCCCTTCTGAAACGAGTGGCCATGTCTCATTATGAAGCTGGCTTAAATGATAGATTCACCTTTTAAAAAAGATTCCTAAATGTACATATTTTTCAGAAAACAAAATGTGCATTTATTATTTTTTCCTGCAGGAGCCTGGAAAACATTGCATGATCAGTGGATCAGGGTTGCAATGTCGGGCTTCTGCAAACAAGCCCTGCAACTTTCAGGGCTTTCAGTTACAAAACTGCAGGGCTTGTAAATTAACTACAAGAGTGCTCTTCAGTTCGTTCGGAACTACAAGAAGTCAGCTGCGGTGGCTGATGGTAGTTGTGGTCTATCCATTGACTGGAAACTGTGAATAAATGATGCGGCAATGTGGGTGGAGTACCGCAAGGGCCGTGCTGTTTTTTAATTGGGACAGCAGATGTGGGGAGAAGATCCCTGTCCACTGTCACACTGAGGCCTAAATACAGTTGGAACACGTAACAGAAAGGTGAACATATTCTTTAACAAACTCCCTTATGACCACCTCCACCTCCCTTCTACTTCGAGCTGCATAGCAGCTGCATGCGCTGTCATTGACAAAAACAAACAAACATATATACTCGCCTCAATGCTTCATCATTGATCTGATGCTGCAGCTGAATTAACAAAATTAGGGGAAAGGGGAAAAAAGGAAAGTGCAAGATTACCCACTAGTAGGAGGTCACTGTATTAGACCTAAACTTGAATCATTCAACCTTAATTAAGGTGTTGGCGCTGTAACCAAATAGCATATGGAAAAAAGAAAGGAATTACAGGCCGATAAACACAGACTGTAAAAAGAGGTTACTTTGGGCACCAATGAATAGTTCAAAATACAATTAATTTAGTTTTTTTTTTTTATTTATAGGTATTAAATTTGATAATATACCATAAATAAATATTTAATTTGATTAAAACCAAGTGCAATTTATAAAGAATATCCATACAAATAGACAATACATTTACCACAGACAATTAACTCACAGGACACGCATAAACAGACACAACCATACACAGAATCATAAACAACAGACACAACCATACACAGAACGAAGCTGGTCCGATTGCTATTGACTACTGTAACCATTTAATTATTATTATATTAAATAATCAGGATGAACATAATTAAAAATACCCAATTAAACTCTATGCGGTTAACCAGTAGTCTACAGCAAGCTAAGAGGAGAAAGTGAAATAAATAAGCAAAATATAGTTCAGATAGCCTGAATTGAAATTAAATACTATCAGTTCAGGCTGAAATAACGCTTAGTTTGAATGGTTAATACGGAATGTCCACATCAATTTAATGTATATGTAAGGTACCATTCATTTAGCAGTGGCATTCATTTGCCCAAACTCCTATAAAGTATACCGTGGGTTTTGACCCAGCTGCCTTACTGTGGTAAATTTGTCCGTATAATAACAGTCCCTGTTAAAGAACAGCGGCTGAGGCAATATATATGAGATTATTTGGCTGCTGGTCTATCTTTGGCAAACCTGGAGGCTATACATTTCAGATAAAGTCAGTGGATATCGCATTCCGCTGGATTCAAACAATTTGCATGCAGTTGTTCTCAACCACTGCCCTCCGGAGTATTGCGATCAGCATTTCTCAGAATAGGGAGACTCGGCCATTCAGCGTTCCATCAGCAAACATATCACCTCTATTATACTCCAGAGCGAGCAAAGTCCATTAGGTACTATACCACGATGTCTGACAAGTGCTCCAGCTACTTAGTTGAAGGTGAATCAATCGCCGCTACTTTGTAGCTTGTTTACGGGAAACATCGTTGCCATTCAAACGATATCCACGCTCTCCGTTATTGCGAGGCCCGTCCAGCGTCTAGGTGGGACGTCAACGTGTTTCGCTGGCTATTAGCGTAGCTTCTTCTCCGACGATGATGCTGCAGCTGCCCCTTGCTATCTCTAAGCCTGAGAACTGATGATCGCTCAGTTCTTGATCTGCTCTGAGCAGAGGGCTGTGACCGTCAGTCTTGGTGTTTTGCTTTGCCCCAACGCTCACTGCAAGGCTGGGCTGGGGAGGGGAGGGAGTGGCTGGCTGGTCTCAATGGCATGCTGAGCCAGCTGCCGGTCAGGCATCTGGGTGGATCCTGTCATTGTAGGGATCCTTCAAGAGCCTAGACCGGCTCTGCGACATCAGTTGACAGCAGGCTTTAGCATGCTTTTGGCCTATTCTGGGTCACAGGAGGACACAAGCAAGTGCACCCCTGTGACCCAGAAGAGGAAGATGGCCAAGTAAGTTTTGGCTATAATTCTTTTAATAAACCCTAAAGAATGGTCTGCCACATTTTAAATAGACAGATGAACTTTTAAGAATGTGGGGTTTTGATCCACTTTGAACCCCCCTGACCTCTGTCACCATATGCTTTTTTTTTTTTTTTACTGGACAACATCATTTTCTTAAAATTGTAAGCTCCTAATCATGCTTGAGACTTCAGGCATGTGCTTAAGGGTGCACTTTTAACCATTTGAACCCCAGACCATTTGGCTGGCCAAAGACCAGACCACTTTTTCCAATTTGGCACTGCATCGATTTAACTGACAATTGCGTGGTCGTGCGACGTGGCTCCCAAACAAAATTGACGTCCTTTTTTTCCCACAAATAGAACTTTCTTTCAGTGGTATTTGATCACCTCTTGCGATTTTTATTTTTTAAGCTATAAACAAAAAAAGAGTGACAGTTTTGAAAAAAACGCATTATTTTTTAACTTTTTTCTATAATAAATATCCCCAAAAAATATATAAAAAAACATTTTTTTTCCTCAGTTTAGGCCAATACATATTCTTCTACATATTTTTGGTAAAAAATCACAATAAGCGTATATTGATTGGTTTGCGCAAAAGTTATAGCGTCTATAAAATAGGGGATAGTTTTATGGCATTTTTATTAATAATTTTGTTTTTACTAGTAATGGCGGCGATCAGTGATTTTTATCATGACTGCGACATTATGGCAGACACGTCGGACAATTTTGACACATTTTTGAGACCATTGGCATTAATACAGCGATCAGAATTGCATTGATTACTGTAAAAATGTCACTGGCAGTGAAGGGGTTAACACTAAGGGGCAGGGGAGGGGTTAATATGTATCCTGTTTTGTGTTCTAACTGAGGGGGCGAGGGGACTGTGCAGGGAAACATTCCCCTCTCCCCCTCTGCATGGACAGATGATCTGTCAGTTCCCTGCTCAGAGAACCAGAAACTGTGTTTACACACACAGCTCACGGTTCTCCGTGTGCCCTGAGTGATCGTGGGAGCCCGGCAGCGGTCAAGACCGCCGGACACTCGCATCGGCTCGCCGCACGTGCCTCCTAGTGGCCGTTTATGCTACCAACGTAGCCTAACGGCGATTTGCGCAGCCGAACCATGCTGCCGCAGTACAGCTGGTCAGTATGTGGTTAAAGGGCACTAGTGTGACATTTCATTCATTTCTTTGTACCTCACCTGCAGTGCGTAGAAACACAGGCAGAAATGGAGCTGTGGTGCAGGACAAAAAATGCAGACATGTTGCAGATTTCTGCACTGCAGCTCACCTGAAGGCTGCATTTAATGTGAACTGTGAAAACAGTTGAGCACCAGTGTATGGGGCTCTGGTGTTTAGCTGAAAGCGGATGGCACAGGTGTCCCATTCCAGCACCGCTGCAGATAGCCTGTCAAACTCTGAGAGGCTGACAGATGCTGTGGCTCGATGGAGCACCTCGTGTTTTGAAAGTTCAGGGCAGTATGTTCAGGGACAAATGTCTGGAATGCAAGAAGTCTGCATCCTCGTCATTTATCCTTGGGTGTATATACTGCCCTAAATGTAAATGCTGATAGGTGTGTCATACAATTAGTGAGGGAGATATGGGAGGACCCCATCTGCATGCTCTAGCAGCTTGGAAAGCCTAAGCAGGCAATGCCAACACAATGGTATCAGCTCTGCCAGTATAGAACCACACACTCCTTGCAAAGGAAATCGGCTGCAAAGACTGTTATTTGTAACAGGAAATGGCAGATGATCGCTGGTTCTGTGCTGCAGTGCAACATCTATCTTCGTAATGCAGGCAGATTTTCCAGCAGTTAAACACCTCAATCCAGGTTTGGCAATAGCTGATCATAAGTAATCATATTTTATTAGTGTGCCTAGAGTTCAGCTTTAGGATTATGAAACAATCATACACAATACAAATGTATACTGACACAAATGTGCTGAAGCCCTTAAATGCATTGCAGACAAGACTTTCTGAGGGGAAGTATTTCTTTCTTTCGGGAAACACAATTGGGCAACACTCAATAGAGTATCTGAGTATCATTGGATGCCACTGCCTAGGTAATCTGCCTTGTGGTCTGATGACTGTTGCAATTATCAGTTTGAGATGAGTTGAGTCAATACAGCATGCCTCTAGACCAGGGGTAGGCAACCTCGGCCCTCCAGCTGTGGTGAAACTAAAAATCCCATCATGCTTCTGCCTCTGAGTCATGCTTGTGATTGTCGGGGTCTTGCAATGTCTCATGGGACTTGTAGTTTCAACGCAGCTGGAGTGCTGAGGTTGCCTACCCCTGCTCTAGACATTTTCTGAGAAATTGTTGCATATTTTAGGGGTAGAGGTGTGTCACTGGTGACACCAGGCCTTTCCTTTCTTTTTGCTTTCTAAGACATTAGGTTCATTTTCAAAGTTCAATGTTAAACGCAAACAAAATTTTAAAGCGCAATCGAGTGCCATTCGTCAGCTTATCAAATGTACTGAGATTTTTCCTGTATGTGAGAATATTCATATGAATGTTCAACTAGTGCAAGGGTAGGCAACCTCGGCCCTCCAGCTGTGTTGAAACTACAAATCCCATCATGCCTCTGCCTCTAGGAGTCATGCCTGTGATTGTTAGGGTCTTGCAATGTCTCATGGGACTTGTAGTTTCAAAACAGCTGGAGGGCCAAGGTTGCCTACCCCTGAACTAGTGTATGGCCTGGCCAGCTTAACGCCCTTGCAGCTTAGCCGGGCTAGGTCCTTCCACTTCTAAGTCTGTGACTCGGGAGCCTTCAGTCTCAGCTAGATCTTTACCTCTCTTAGTATCAAAGAACGTTAGTTCACGTAATGTTTCTCTGCTGGAAGAAGGTGAGAATCCGGTATCTACATCAGAGAATGAGGATACTGGTAGCTCAACTAGGTATCTTTTTGTCCAGTTGAAGATATTGACAAACTATTAAAGTCAATATTTACTTCTGAACAGATCGAGATGCCTCAGCAAGCCCAGTCTGTTCAGGATAAGATGTACAGAGGTCTACAGGTCTTTTCCTGTACATCATTCACTCAAGGACATGATCCTTTCTGAATGGAAGGAACCTGAAAGAAGGTTGTTCCAGTCTAGAGGACATGAGAGAAGGTTTCCCTTTCAGTCTGATTTTTGAGGAGATTTTTTTCAAATGTCCTAGATTAGATGCTCCTATGTCTCAAGTATCTAAAAAGTCAGATCTTTCATTTGAGTACTCTGGAGTCCTTAACCACTTTCAGACCGGACCATTTTGCTGGTAAATGACCAGAGGTCTTTTTACACTTTGGCACTGCGCTGCTTTAACTGGTAATTGCGCGGTCATGCAATGTTGTACCCAAACAAAATTTGCGTCCTTTTCTTCCCACAAATAGAGCTTTCTTTTGATGGTATTTGATTGCCTCTGCGATTTTTATTTTTTGCGATATAAATGTAAAAAGACCGCAAATTTTGAAAAAAAATGATATTTTCTAATTTTTGTTATTAGAAAAATCCAATAAACTCAATTTTAGTCATACATTTAGGCCAAAATGTATTCAGCCACATGTCTTTGGTAAAAAAAAAGTCAATAATTGTATATTTATTGGTTTGCGCAAAAGTTGTCACATCTACAAACTAAGGTACGTTTTCTGGAATTTACGCAGCTTTTAGTTTACGACTGCCTATCTCATTTCTTGAGGTGCTAAAATGGCAGGGCAGTACAAAACCCCCCCAAATGACCCCATTTTGGAAAGTAGACCCCCTAAGGAAATTGATAAGAGGCATGTTGAGCCCATTGAATATTTTATTTTTTTGCCTCAAGCGATTGAATAATGACAAAAAAAAAATATTTTTTTTTTTTTTACACAAAGTTGTCACTAAATTATATATTGCTCACACATGCTATGGGCGTATGTGAAATGACACCCCAAAATAAATTCTGCTGCTTCTCCTGAGTACGGGGATACCACATATGTGGGACTTTTTGGGAGCCTAGGCGCGTACGGGGCCCCGAAAACCAAGCACCGCCTTCAGGCTTTCTAAGGGCGTAAATTTTTGAGTTCACTTCTCACTACCTATTACAGTTTTGAAGGCCATAAAATGCCAAGATGGCACAAAACCCCCACAAATGACCCCATTTTAGAAAGTAGACACCCCAAGCTATTTGCTGAGAGGCATGTTGAGTCCATGGAATATTTTATATTTTGCCACAAGTTGCGGGAAAATTACAAACTTTTTTTTTTTTTTTTCACAAAGTTGTCACTAAATGATATATTGCTCACGCATGCCATGGGCATATGTGAAATGACACCCCAAAATAAATTCTGCTGCTTCTCCTGAGTACGGGGATACCACATATGTGGGACTTTTTGGGAGCCTAGCCGCGTACAGGGCCCCGAAAACCAAGCACCGCCTTCAGGCTTTCTAAGGGCGTTACAGTTTTGAAGGCCATAAAATGCCAAGATGGCACAAACCCCCCCCAAATGACCCCATTTTGGAAAGTAGACACCCCTAAATTTAGGGGTACACTAGTGAGACTAGGTAATAAATGGCGGGTGCCCTGAAACTATAAAAAAATAACTAACCAACCAGCGTCACCTGTAACAGTTATATGGTGATCACTGGTGAAAGGGTTAACTAGGGGGCAATCAGGGGGCTTTATGCGGTAGTATATGGGGGTCCCTGGCGCTATAAAAAGCTGCGGCGAACCTAAATACCTACCTGCCTAACTAGCGTCACCTGTGACACTAATACGGCGATCAGAAAAATGATCGCTTATTAGGCTGGGTTCACACTGGAGCGATGCGGAAACGCCGCGAATCCGCGGCGGGTTCCCACATCGCATGCCTCCCGGCGGCAGTTCACACTGCCCTATGCGAACTGCTGGGAGTGTCAGTGAAATGTTACTGACACCCCCAGATCAGTTCGCATATCGCAGTGCGATCTGCAAACTCGGATCGCATGGTGTGAACACCCATGCGATCCGATTCTGCTGCGGGCCAAAAAAAGGGTCCCGTGCGAATTTGCGGCGGGTGCGGCGGGTGCGGCGAATGGCTGAACTCGAATCGCACAGAGATCGGATGTGATTTGCACTGCAGTGCGGTGCGAATCACATTCGTTCTCATAAACCGCTGCAATGTGAACCCAGCCTTAGTGACACTGGCGACGGGGGGTGATCACGGGGTTAAACCTTTATTGGGGGGGTTAGGGGGGTACATTAGAACTAAAGGGGGCTAACTCTAACTGCCCTAACAGTTATTACAGTCACAAATGACACCAATGCAAAAAAAAAAATGACATTGGTGTCACTGTGACTGGGGGGCAGGGGTAATTGGGGGGGTGATCGGGGGGTAAAGGGGGGGTGTGAGTGTGCCTGGCATGTTCTACTGTGTGTGTGTAGAGTGTTGGTGCAACTCACCGATCCGCTCTCCTCCGTGTCGGAACGGAAAATACCGTCACGGAGGAGAGAATACATCACTTCCTCTCCTGTGTTTACATTACAGGAGAGGAAGTGATGTCACGGGGGATTTCTATTCGTCGGGAGCGATCGCGAGGGGGTGGCCATGAATGAATGGCCGCCCCCTCGTCCCGGATCGCTCCCGGACGAAAACCGACCGCCGCAGGCACCGGGCGGGGGCCCGATCGGGCCCCCGACCCGCGGGAGGCAAGGGACGTACATGTAAGCCCTTATGCCTGCCCGTGCCATTCTGCCGACGTACATCGGCGTGCGGCGGTCGGCAACTGGTTAAGGATCAGATGGATAGGAAGGCCAACTCTTTATTACGTAAGACCTGGGATGCCTCTGCTTTTTTCTTTAGGGCCAGCTGTAGCGTCCACCTGTGTTCCTAGGAATTTAGATCTGTGGGTCCAACTTCTGGATGACCTTCTTTCCTCTGACATCCCCATAGAAGAGATCAGGGATTCTCTGCCCCTTATTACCAAGTCAGTTGCTTTTTTTTTGGCTGATGTGGCTGCAGATTCTGTAAAAACTGTTGCCCGAACATCAGCACTCATTCAGCTAGATGGGCCATCTGGCTGAAATCTTGGGAAGGTGATCTTAACTCCAAGAATAAACTTTACGGCATACCCTTTGAGGGCAAGCTCTTATTCGGCTCTTCCTTATGCCGCGTACACACGATCAAACAATCCGGTGGAAAAGTCCGGCAAACTCAAGTCCGCCAAACAATCCCCCCGTGTGCAGCCTCCGGCATACTTTTTTGACCTGACAGTACGGCGGACTTAGAATTTCGGTTTGCACAAAAATTTGCACGCCGTACTCGCATTTCGGCGGACAATCCGGCCGTGTGTATGCAAGTCCGCCGTACTTTTGAAATGAGCGGACTTTTCCCGCCCGGAGAAAAGTCCGCTCATTTCGAGCGGGTCTCCAGGTAGGCGGGGCCCGCGAAGGAGATGTCGCTGGCCCCGCCGCCTGGTATGGACTTAAAGGGGAACCCCAACGCCGAAAAAAATCGGCGTGGGGGTCCCCCCCAAGTCCACAACAGACCCTTGTCCGAGCACGCTACCCGGCCGGCCAGGAAAGGGGGGCGAGCGAGCGCCCCCCCCTCCTTAGCCGTACCAGGCCGCGTGCCCTCAACATGTTGATGAGGACAAGGGCCTCTTCCCGACAACCCTGGCCGTTGGTTGTCGGGGTCTGCGGGCGGGGGGCTCCGGGGGTCTTCCGTCTTCGGGGGTCTTCTTGCCGGACTCCTCCGCTATCTTCTTGTAGCTCTTTTGCTAGCGGAGGAGTCCGGCTTTCTTCCTCGCCGCCGGTCTTGTCCCCCTCTTCGGTTCTTCTGCCAGGCCACCACGCCGCCTTATAGCTCTTTTACAGGCGGTGGCCCGGTCTTCTGTCGCCGCTGCCGCCTTCCGTTCTTCTTCTTCTTCTTCTCCTCCTGGAGATGTTGACTCGACGCTCTCTCCGGCCACAATGCCAGGGACGCACTGCGCGGCCACTTATATAGGGACAAGGGGCGGTGTCACATGGCTTTATGTCACATGGGTTGGTCACATGGGTTGATGTCAAATGGGGACTATGACATCGTAAGGGGGCGGGGTCACCATGTGACACCAACCCATGTGACATAAAGCCATGTGACACCGCCCCTTGTCCCTATATAAGTGGCTGCGCAGCGCGTCCCTGGCATTGTGGCCGGAGAGAGCGTCGAGTCAACATCTCCAGGAGAAGAAGAAGAAGAAGAAGAACGGAAGGCGGCGACAGAAGACCGGGCCACCGCCTGTAAAAGAGCTATAAGAAGGCGCAGTGGCCCGGCAGAAGAACCGAAGAGGGGGACAAGACCCCCGAAGTCGGGAGAAGAGGCCGGGTGAATGGGTAGGGGTACATTGTACTTCATACTCATTCACATAGGGTGGGGGGCCGGTATCCGGGGGCCCCCTTATTAAAGGGGGCTCCCGGATTCCGATAAGCCCCCCGCCCGCAGACCCCGACACCCAACGGCCAGGGTTGTCGGGAAGAGGCCCTTGTCCTCATCAACATGGGGACAAGGTGCTTTGGGGTGGGGGGGTCGCGCGGCCCCCCTTCCCCAAGGCACCCCCCATGTTGAGGGCACGCGGCCTGGTACGGCTCAGGAGGGGGGGGGGCGCTCGCTCGCCCCCCTTTCCTGGCCGGCCGGGTAGCGTGCTCGGACAAGGGTCTGTTGTGGACTTGGGGGGACCCCCACGCCGATTTTTTTCGCGTGTGTGGGCGAGTCCGTTCATTTCTAAAGTACGGCGGACTTAGTACGCTGTATTAGTCCGCTGAAAAAGTGCAGTGTGTGGGCAAGTAGCCCGTTCGAAAATTCCGACGGACAGTTTGGCGGACGTCCGCCAGACTAAGTACGTCGGACAGACGGCTACGTGTGTACGCGGCTTTAGAGGAAGTCCTAGCTCGTTCCTCGGAGAAGAGTAAACGGTTTCCATCTTCTCAAAAGAATATGCCCCAGAATAAGAGGCCTTTTCGTAGCTTTCAGAACAAAGTTCATTTTAAGACCACTAGGTAACAGGCAAAGAAATAGTGGTCATTTAACAAAGACAACCAAAAAGGGAGGCATGCTTTGCTCCTTCAGCCCCTACCAAAAATCCCCAGTGATGCCAGAGCGGGGGTAGGAGGGAGATTGTCCCATTTCATCAAAGATGGGCAGAGATTACCAGCAATCCCTTTATCCTCCAAATGATATATAAAGATTACAGGTTGGAATCCAAAAGCCCCCCCACCCCAGAGGTTTTTTGTTTACCCATCTGCCGAGGGACCAAGAGAGATGGCAGGCCATGGTGAATCTGATTGCGATGTGGGAAACGGGGGGGGGGATTTATTTGTCCGGTTCCAGAAGATCAAAAATTCAGAGGAGTTTATTCTGACGTCTTTCTGGTAAGAAAGGTTTCTGCCGGGTTTCGGATGGTCATCAATTTAAGCTTCACAGATTCATAGTCTACTGATGATTCCGGATGGAAAACATTTATTCTGTGAGGAATCTGTTATTACCAGGAGTGTTCATAGTAAATCTTCGGGACGCTTACCTTCATGTACCAATCTGCCAGAATCATCAATAGTTCCTGAGATTTGCAGTTCTCATGGAGAACGGTCCAAGTCATTGCCAGTTCAGAGCCCTCCCTTTTGGTCTCTCGGCAGCACCAAGGATTTTCACAAAAATGATGGCCAAGTCATGGCCTATTTTCAAATACAGAGGGTAGCGATCGTTCCATATTTAGAAGATTTTTTGGTCTTTGCCCAAGAGAAAGAGAGCCTTGTTCAGGATCTGCAATTGATCTTACGGACCTTTCAGAAATCGGGATGGAAGATCAATCGGCAGAAGTCTAGCCTGGTTCCCTCCCAAAGCATGCCCTTTTTGGGTTACCTAATAGACACAGTTGCCCAAAAGATTTTTATTCCAGAAGAAAAGGTTTTAAAGATTCTTCTCTCCATGCAGAACTTCAGGTTGCTCCCACAGGACTCCCTTCTTCAGATCATGCATTTATTGGGCTTAATGATTGCAGCCATTCCAGGGTGCCATGGGCCAAATTACATTCCAGGCCCCTTCAGGCGTTTTGCGTCATTGGGATTGCAGAAAAAGCTCTTTTGAATCAGCTCATACAGCTTCCAATAGAAGATTTTCTCAATCTGTCCTCTGTAGGGAGGGAAGGACTGGGCACAGTGTTCCCCAATGAAAATGACTACAGATGCCAGTCTGTGGGGCTGGGGAGCTCACTCGAGGGGACTGGCAGGCCCAGGGAGCCTGGCTGCCAGAGGAGGCATGCCAGTCATCGAATTTGAGAGAACTGTTAGCAGTGGGGAAGGCTTTAATTGCTCTGTAGAAGAGGGTCATTTCAAAAGACCTGTTGCATTTTTCAGACAATGCCATGACTGTGGCATACCTAAACAAGCAAGGGGGCACTCACTCGGATACTCTTCTATTGTTAATCCAGCAGATTCTGTTCTGGGCAGAGAACAATGTCTATTCTGTCAGGGCGGTGTACGTCAATGGGACAGCGAATGTTCTGGCAGACTATCAGAGCAGGGTAAATCTGTTCTGCTCTGAGTATCAGTGGCAGCAGTTGGGAACTGAATCAAGACACATTCCAGGAGATCGTGTTCAGGTGGGGTGTTACCAAAATTGATCTTTTTGTATCCTGTCTCAACAAGAAACTACCTGCTTTCTTCTCGCTGGAAAGAGAGATGGAGTCCTCAGGGACAGATGCGCTCTCTTTTCCGTGGAATTTCCCTCTAGCCTACGCCTTCCCTCCGCTTTCCTCTCTTGCCACTGGTAGTTCGGAAGATTGTCCAGGATCAAGCAGAAGTTATCCTGATTGCCGCTTGGTGGCCCAGCAGGAGTTGGTTCTCCTCACTGAGAGCTCTCTCAGTAGAACGCCCCAAACCCTTAGACCTTCCAAGTGACAGCCTGGAGGCTGAGCGGCGCATCCTACAGCTAAGGGGTTGTTCAGAGAGGGTTATTGAGACTAACCTGGACAGCCGTAAGTTAGTCACAAGAAAGATCTATGGGAAAGTTTGAAAACTTTTTCTTCCTGGCAGAAGACGACAGAAATGCATTCTTTTTCTACTCCCTATATACTAGATTTTTTTTACAGAGAAGAGTGGAGAAAGGACTTTGTCAGCACCCTAAGCCCTTGTACACACGGTCGGACATTCCGACGGAAAATGTCCGATTGGACCGTGTTGTCAGATAATCCGACCCTGTGTGGGCTTCATCTGACTTTTTCCGTCGGAATGTCCGACCAACAAAGTTTGAGAGCTGGATATAAAAATTTTATTTTAAATATACAACACCAGTTTCGGACAAAATCGGACGGATTTTGTTGTCGGAATGTCCGACCGTGTGTACAAGGGCTAATAGTTCAGGTTGCTGCCCTGTCTCTGTTTGCGGAAAGAAGACTAGCTGAGCACTAAGGCTGAAACGATTAATCTATGTTATTGCTAATAATCGATAATGAAAATCGTTGTCAACAATTTTCATTATCGATTAGTTGGGTCGCACCTTCCTCCCTGCCAGTCTGTTAGAATTCTGCTGTGTACAAGGCGGCGCCTTTATGTGACCAGGCATGTCCGCGCCCCTCCTCGCTGATGTCAGCTCACCCCCACCCACTGCTGCCTTGAGGGAATAGGGAGAGAGAGGCAAGAAGCAGCCGTGAGTGTGGTCCTCTCTCCTCCTTGCTAACCTCAGCCCCATCCGCTGCTGCCTCCAGGGAAAAGAGAGAGTCGAGGAGCAGGTGTGATATAAGGTGCACTGTGGCTGTATACAACAATACTAGTAGTAGTACATACATTGTGATGACAGTTTAGGAGATCCTCCCAACTCGTAGTGTTGTTCAGTGGCCCCAAAAAGGTGACCAAAGCTTCAAAAAGTTCCATTACCTGATGGATTAGGGAAGCAATTTGTGAGGCTTACAGAACGTCAGGTCACACACCTCCTTCCAGAATTACAGCTCATTCAACAAGATCTTTGGCCGCATCATGGGAAGAAATTCCTAAAGCTGGTTGGTCCTCCTCTCGTGTGTTTATCAAGCATTATGGAGTCCAGATGCTTTCCAACCAGGACCTCTCCTTTGGTAGGAAAGTACTTGCTTTTGTTATAGGTATAGAATCTTGCTTATCCTCTCAAGTAGCTGTCCTGGTAGATGAGGGAAAACCCCAGTTAGACATACCGGTAACAGTATTTCCATGAATCTTCCAGGACAGCGGCTATATTCTCACCCTATTCTGTATTCACTGCTCTCCTTTTGTTTATCTGGTGGTAGTGTTTTAGTGAGTTTCTGTTATTCCTCTGCCGAGTGCACTTTTGGTGGAGGTTTACTTGATCTTCAAACAATTGATGGTCAGAGGAGAGGGAGGGGCCTTTTAAATTGTCTGATTTGTGTTTCCTGTAAAGGGCAGAGCCAATCATCTCTCAAGTAGCTGCCCTGGAAGATTCATGGAAAAACACGGTTACCGGTAAGTCTAACGGGGGTTTTCGAGCGGTCTCTAAAATTGCCTTGAACAGGGCTTGACAAATTTGCTTTGAATCTAGGAGCCAGTTTAAAAAGTTAGGAGCCATTTTTTTTTTTTAGAGTGGTATGGATTGTCAGCTCCCGGGGTAAGGCCAGTCATTTTCACCCCCTAACCCTAACTCACAACGGAGCACCCAGTCAATAACTCCAATGTAACGCTGTTACATCAGGGATATGGGCTGACCAGAAAGAGAAAAAGTTGGCAACAGATGGAACTGGTTGTCTCTGGCAGGTGCCGCTGGTTGGCTTAGGCAGGTGGCACTGGATTGGAACTGGCAGATGGCACTGGTTGGTGGCAGTGGCAGGTGGCACTGGTTTGGGACTGACAGATGGCACTGGTTGCCACTAGCAGGGGGCACTGGTTGGCACGTGGAACCGACAGATGGCACTGGCAGGTGCATTGGTTGGCACTGGCAGGTGGCACTGATTAGCATTGGCATTGGTTGGCACTGATTGTCAGGTGGCACTGGTTTGGAATTGGCACTGGTTGGCACTGCCAGGTGGCATTGATTGGCACTGACACGTGGCACTGATTGTCACTGGCAGGTGGCGCTGACACGTGGCACTGGTTAGGAACTGGCAGGTGGCACTGGTTGATGGCAGGTTGCACTGGCAGGTGGCACTGATTGGCGGTGCCGCTGGTTGGTGGTGGCAGGTAGCACTGGTTGGCACTGGTAGGTTTCACACTGAGCACTCCGTAACTGTGTGAAACTGACAAGTAACAGAGAGGAGCTGTCAGAATTGAGCTTGATGTCAGGGGTGAGCGGGAACCAGCAGCTATCAAACACCAGCCAATGATTGGGCTGCTTAAGAAAAGGAGCGAGGCCACATACATGTAGCGGCCTGCCCAGATACCATTGGCTGGTGTTTGATAGCTGTTGTGTTCCGCTCACCCTCGACATCAAGCTCAAATCTGACAGATCCTCCTCTCTCCTCTCTGTTACTTGTCAGTTTCACATACTCAGCGGCTCTGGCAAGCATCAAGTGCCGCGCTGAGTGTGTAGAAGGGAGGAGGAACGGCGGTCAGTGTTAATGCACTGCATGTCTGGGGCATCGGGAGTTATAGTGAGTGTACTGGTGGCAGCCTAGGCCAGGGCTCGACAAAACCCAGGCGCCAGGTCGCATTGGCGACTAGAAATAGCGACCTCGCGCCTGGGGCAGCACAGCTGGGGGTATCCTGTCTCTGTGGACCCCCCCAGCGTGATCGCGTCGGGCCGTTCCGCCGGCGGACGAAAATTTAGGCCGCGGCTTTGAGGCCTTCTGCGGTCCTATGATTCCTTATGGAATCTGGCGCCCTCTTGTGGTCGCCGTTGGTATGACAAACCAGCAATGCTAATGACTGTTTTATATTACCTGCCTCTTCTTCCCTTTATTTAGAACCCCCTAAACATTATATATATTTTTTATTCTAACACCCTAGAGAATAAAATGGTGGTTGTTGCAATACTGTCTGTCACACCGTATTTGTGCAGCGGACTTACAAGCGCACTTTTGTTGGGAAAAATAATTTAGTTAATAAAAAAATAAGACAACAGTAAAGTTAGCCCAATTATTTTTTATATTGTGAAAGATAATGTTACGCCGAGTGAATTGATACCCAACATGTCACGCTTCAAAATTGCACCCGCTCATGGAATGGCGACAAACTTTTACCCTTTAAAATCTCCATAGGCGACGTTTAAAAAAATTCTACAGGTTGCATGTTTTGAGTTACAGAGGAGGTCTGGGGCTAGAATTATTGCTCTCGCTCTACCGATCACGGCGCTACCTCCTATGTGTGGTTCGAACACCGATTTTATATGCGGGCAGGACAGGGCGCGTTTAAAAATTATTATTTTTCCTGCTTATTTTAACTTTTTTTTTTTCCACTGTTCTTTTAAAAAAAATGTTGTGTCACTTTTATTCTTATTACAAGGAATGTAAAAATCCCTTGTAATAGAAAAAGCATGACAGGTCCTCTTAAATATGAGATCTGGGGTCAGAGAGACCTCGGATCTCATATTTACACTAAAATGCAATTGAAAAAAAAATTGTCATTTGAAAAAAATAAATAAAATGTCCCTCTAAGAGCTATGGGCAATGACTTGGAGACGGGGGGGCGGCGACGGCGCTGCTATCTTCCCCTCACTCGTCTCCATGTCAGGCCAGGGACAGGTTCAGATCATCGTCACGGACCTGGCTCCTAACTTTTTAAGCTGGCTCCTAGATTCCAAGCAAATTTGTCAACCCCTGGCCTAGGCGCCTGTTTTTTTTTCGAGCCCTGGCCTTGAATACATCCTTACTACAGATTTATGGTAAAGTGTATGTATGTCTGGCAAAAAAATAAATGTCTGCAGTATATGCACACTTCCCCAAGTTTTATTACTGTAATGTTCTAACTTACAGGAAACTACCTGTTTAATCCTTTCAGAAATCCAAAGCTGTGTTATCGGCCTTACAAGGTTATTCTATTCTTCACTACAGAAGAGGGCTGACAACACTGCTTGGGTTTTCAGTGCAGCGGAGATAGCGTTTTCAGCTTAAACGGGAACTTAAAGGCTAAGTTGACCTTTGGGAGCATGTTACATGTTGTACTCGAATTTAGAGGGTAAAATGCTCTTAGTGACCCACCTCCCTCTGCCAGCACTCCTTGCTTTGTGACAGCAGACTGGGAGCTATTCCCCCCCGCTGTCACAATGTGAAAACACTGCATGGCTCCACCCACACAGCCGCATCATTCATTCAGAGTTTTCTTGTGAATAAATTAGACCAGTGTTTCTCAACCTTTTTTCAGTGCACCCTTTAAAAATGATGGACAATCTCTAGGCACCCTTTAAAAAGTATGGACAGTCTCGAGGCATCCAATTCTAAAATGTAAGACCCCTTTCACACTAAAGCCCCGTACACACTATCAGATTGTCTGCTGAGTTTTTCCTTCAGATTTACCAAAACCATGTAGTAGAAGGGCCTGCCTGATTGCATACACATTGAAACTCCTAAGGTTTGACCTCATATTATATGGTTTTGGTAAATCTGAAGGAAAAACTCAGCAGACAATCTGATAGTGTGTACAGGGCTTTAGACGTTTTTTCAGGAGCTTTTGGGCTAAAAATAGGGCCTGTAAAGCACATGAAAAACTGCTCCTCTGCAGTGTCATTGTCTGAGGGCTTTCACACTGAGGTGATGCGCTGGCAGGACATTAAAAAAAAACGCCTGCAAGCAGCATCTGTGGAGCGGTGAAGGAACGGTGTACACCACTCCTGCCCATTGAAATGAATGGGCACCGCTGCTAAACCGCCGGTAAAGCGCCGCCGCAGTGCTCGTTTTAACCCTTTTTTTGGCTGCTAGCAGGGGTCAAAAGCGCCCTGCTAGTGCCAAACGCGATGGTAAAGCGCCACTAGAAATAGCAGTGCTTTACCGTGGCCGGTGTTCTGCCTAATAGAGTCCGCCCATCAAATGGTGTCCGCTCCGTACTGCGCATGCGCAATACGCAGCAGACAAAGCTTCGGAAAAAGGCCGAAGCTGAACGGCGCCTGCGCCGTGAGTGGAGGTGGTAGCCCCACCATCCAAGCGGACCTTCGGGCTCGGCCTCGCTCCGCTCGGCTCTTTTTTATTCTAACTCTATGTCCACTTGGATAGTGGGGATAGAACCTGGACTCACGGCGCAGGCGCCGTTCATCCTCAGCAATTTTCGGAATCTGTGTTCCTGTGTACTGCGCATGCGCAGTACGCAGGGGACACTATCTGATGGAGGACACTATTTTACAAGACACCGGCTTAGTGTGTAAGGGGCATAAAAGCTATTCTAATAGTTTTTATATAATGCAACAACATTCACAAGTCCCAGTAGGGCACCCAACATTACAGGTGACTTATTTTTCCAAAGAAAATACATTTTGCAAACTGATACTGACTAGTATTCCAATGTTTCTTTTCTCCCTAAGTTTTTCTCCCATCACTCAGCTAATGGGGACCCGCTGATGGAGAAGGGCAGGGGAGGGTCAAATAAGGATGCTATGTAGGCGACTGACATCCTCTTCATCAACTGATGATGCTATTGGTTATTAGGACACCGTTACCTAGGAGGTTGTAATAGTGCACAATGAAAACCTGTGACTTGGTGTAACTAAAAATGTGCAGCGTTCATCCACACGCCAACTTGTTTACAATTTTTGGGCAGTTTTTAGGCATTTTACCTGGGCACCCTGGTTGAAAAAGGCTAAATTAGACTATAAGCACCATTGAGCTCTGCGGCCAAAGGCTTGTAGTTCTCAATGAACTGTGAGGGCTCTGGTGAACTTCCTTGTAGTCCATTGATTCTTCCAGCCAATCAGTAACTGTGTGTCTGTATCAGAGATATGGGCAGACAGTTTACTGAGTGTCTGCAGGTTCTCTCTGCTGATTGTGGCTACAATGTAAAAAAAAATACATTTACATTTTTTTTTTACCTGCAAAAAAGATGTGCATTTAATACTGTAATGTTTGATACAAGTTGCATGCAGGTTGTTTTTTTATATAGTTTTTTAGCCATTCCTGAATGTTAATACTGTATATCCACATTTTTGTATTGGAACTGCCCGACTCTTCATTTTATGAATAAATCTAGTTCTGTTCAAGGGATATATTTCTATCATTTTCCTCTTTCTCTGTAATATACAAAGGTGTAAAGAGATGTTTGTATGCATAGTAATGCATGTTATTTATATACATATATTGCTATGTATTTTTACACATCAGATTAGTTAAAAAAAAAAAAAAAAAAACACAACTGCAAATAAACATTTCTGCAGAACTCTATAGTTATGCAATATTAAAAAAAAAAAAAAAGTGTAAAGATTATACAGTAGATGGGTATATTACCAGAAACGAAAGCAATATCTACATCATTCAAGTCCCAGCATTGCCTAAAACACTGTAAATGGGGATATATAACAGTAATGGTAAAATCAAAGGACCATTGTGGCCTTAATCCAGGGCTTGACAAATTTGCTTGGAATCTAGGAGCCAGCTAAAAAAGTTAGGAGCCAGGTCGGTAACGGCGATCCGGACCTGTCCCTGGCCTGACATGGAGACGAGTGAGGGGAAGATAGCGCAGCCCGCAGCCCCCCCCCCCCCCCTGTCTCCAAGTCATTGCCCATAGCTCTTAGAGGGACATTTTATTTATTTATTTATTTTTTTCAAATGACAATTTTTTTTTTTAATTGCATTTTAGTGTAAATATGAGATCTGAGGTCTCTCTTACCCCCGATCTCATATTTAAGAGGACCTGTCATGCTTTTTCTATTACAAGGGATTTTTACATTCCTTGTAATAAGAATAAAAGTGACAGAAAATTTTTTTTTTAAAAGAACAGTGAAAAAATAAAAATAAAAAAGTTTAAAATAAGAAAGAAAAACCTTTTTTTTTAAACGCGCCCTGTCCTGCCTGCATATGAAAGCGGTGTTCAAACCACACATAGGAGGTATCGCCGTGATCGGTAGAGCGAGAGCAATAATTCTAGCCCTGGACCTTCTCTGTAACTCAAAACATGCAACCTGTAGAATTTTTTTAAACGTCGCCTATGGAGATTTTAAAGGGTAAAAGTTTGTCGCCATTCCATGAGCGGGTGCAATTTTGAAGCGTGACCTGTTGGGTATCAATTTACTCGGCGTAACATTATCTTTCACAATATAAAAAAATAATTGGGCTAACTTTACTGTTGTCTTATTTTTTGATTAAATAAATTATTTTTCCCAAAAAAAGTGCGCTTGTAAGTCCGCTGCGCAAATACGGTGTGACAGACCGTATTGCAACAACCACCATTTTATTCTCTAGGGTTTTAGAATAAAAAATATATATAATGTTTAGGGGGTTCTAAATAAAGGGAATGAGATAGGCAGGTAATAGAAAAACAGGCAGAGAAAGCTCCATTAACATTGCTGGTTGTCATGCCAACGGCCACCACAAGCGGGCGCCAGATTCCAGAAGGAATCATAGGACCGCAGAAGGCCTCAAAGCCACGGCCTCAATTACCGGCCGCCGGCGGAACGGCCCGACGCGATCACGCTGGGGGGGTCCACGGAGACAGGATACCCCCAGCTGTGCTGCCCCAGGCGCCAGGTCGCTATTTCTAGTCGCAAATGCGACCTGGTGCCTGGGTTTTGTCGAGCCCTGCCTTAATCAACCTCCAGGGAAAACAGAGTTTAAAAGGAATTCTGTAGAAATATCAGGAAAGGAGCAAGTGTACTTATTGAGTCCATTCTCAGTCTGGGAATAATTCAAGAGTTCCCTGAAGTAAGTCTTTAACTGCTTGTCGATTAGGATATTTCAAGAAGGCGGGTTCAACCTGGTGTGCAGAAGAGGGCGGTTGTTTGGTGGCTGTATAGACTAAACTTTTGTTTTGCATTGGATGTTCGCATTGTGCATTCCTATGGATAATTCAGTGTGAGAAGAAGATTGAGGTATCAAGAGGGCAGCAAGCATAAATTCTATGCCAGGCAAGCCAGTTGAGGATTTGGAGACATCAGAGGAGGCAAATGCTCTTTGTGGAAGTGGAGAGCATAGGCTAAATTAATATGCGGTAAAACAATTTGGTCAAGAAAAAAAATCTGTGTACAGTGATGTACAATGAATCCAATCCCTATTGTGTCTTGGAATAGAAGCCAAATTACACCGTTCACACTCAAATTCAGTCTGCCATTGATAGGGTGCTGCTGTAAAGAATGAAAACTAATAGTCACACTTCTTCCACCCCAAAATAACTTTCTGAATGGCCTGTAAAGACTGCTCCATTAGATTAGGAAGGGCTTGGGATGTTTAAAAATGTTTGGGTAAGCTACAGTTTTAATGAAACTAGTCCTTGTAATCCTATTTATTAGGTCTTTATGGTGGCCATATTGGCAAGGCCATGGCGAACGAGCAGCTCAGAGATGTTCTGGAACTTGCTTTAATTAACGAGCCAGAGGCAGTAACAACGGATCTGCTTGACAAGATGTTCGAAGTCCCTTTCAGAGAACGATATCGTAGGCTGGATTTACCAAGTCTTCTTTCAGGAGGGGAACAGGTAAATGTTAATTACCGTATTTATCGGCGTATAACACCCCAAGTTTAAGAGGGAATTTAAAAGGAAAAAACTTTTAGGAGGGAAGTTCAAGGAAAAAAACGTACATTTAAATGCCCATCAATGCAGCCTTATCAGTGACAAGGCTGCAATGCAAGGCTGCAAATGACTGACAAGGCTGCAAATGAGTCATTTTGCAGCCTTGCATTGCAGCCTTTTCAGTCATTTGTAGCCTTGCATTTAGCCTTGTCAGTCATTTTCAGTCTTTTCAGTGTGTTTGCTATTTAAAAATGGCGCCGCTGAGATACAGAGCGGATGTCCTGTGTATCTCGGCGGCGCTCGGTAGTTCTCGGCGGCTTTTGGCTATTTTTGGTCACATTCGGTCCTTCTTGGCTATTTTAGGTCGTTCTCGGCTATTTTCGGCCACACTCGGCCATTCTCTGCAGCTTTCGGCTTTCCAAAAGCCGCCGAAAACAGCTGAGAATGGCCGAAGATAACCGAAAATACAGGGGAAGCCTATTATACGCCAATAAATGCGGTATATTCTTTTGTCCTTCATATATACCAAGAAAGCTTGAACCCGTGCATTTTTACTGCAAATTGCATCCATGAAGATTCACTTATTCTAACAATTGCTGTGTTTTTTTCCTTCAATATGGGCTCAGGGACCAGCTCTGCGGTCTGTAATCACAGCTCTCAATATACTAGAGAAATATGGGAAGAACCTTCTTTCACCAAATCGACCCAAATTCTGGAGAAGTGTCAAGTTTAATAATCCCGTATTCAAGACAACAGTGGATGCTGTTGAGGTGATATTTTTTTATTATACTAAAATGATGTAATTTGCAAATGGGGAAAAAAGCGTCTTTTTATGAAATGATTGCACATTAAAAAATACACAATGGTAACAAAAATAGAAACAATAATAAAAATAGCTAAGGGGATATAAGGGGTTAATTAGGCCTGATTAGTGTTAACTAGGGGTTCAATCAGAAATACATTTTATTTATTTTACCACGTTACATTATTGTTCAGAAATTTCCTATTCTTGATGTATCCGATATTAAATCTTGATCCAATCTCTTGCAGTTTCTATGGGCAGTATGGGGCTGTTCAATAAATTTTAGTTCTGGTTCACACCAGGATCCCAATGGAACACGGGGCACAAGTTCCTGCACGTACTTGTTGGGCTGAAATTGCACTACTTTACAAACAAAACTGTGTACTGTGGCACCATTCGATTTTGGTGTCCGCAAGCGCACTGCTTTTGTGATCTGCCTTTGGGGTGCTGTGGCACCCACAGCAGATCACAAAGGCAGTGCATTTTGAGGTGTAAACTGGCTCTTACAGAGTGTGGGACGTAAACTTGAGCACGTAGTATGAAAAGGTGTAAGGTCCTGAATTGTATATTATCTGCTCTCCTGTTTTAGGAAAAGTAGCTAATTATTTTTAATTAAACGTGTAATTTTAAAGGACAACTTCACTAGAATCAAAGTTATACTTTTTAGAAGTGGGTTTAACTAACATTCATGTTTCAGTTCTGACAAAGCTGGAAGGTGACAAGGGAGTCTGGGTCGTTAGGTATACCATGTGTGGGAGGCACTACCCCTTTGCCCTGAATGGGCAGAGTGACAGTACTTTTATTTTATTTTTTTTAACACTTTGACAAGTGTGCTAAACATTAGACATATTCAGCAAAAATGCTCAACGTGAGCACAATGAGATGTATAATGCAAGTAAACCTTCATATAACAAGATATTGGAGAATACAGATAAAGCATTGCTTGGATCATAAAACAAAAAGGAAACGTAAAATAAGTCAACGTTGTACACCTGGGTACATAGAAACAGCAGTTGGAGTACAATGTTTTAGAAAGTTTAATATACCATATCCCTAAATCAGTAGACCCAGCAATATGTTTTCTTGGTGGAAATAGTAAGAGTGGAGAAACACCACGCATCCCATATTTTATTATATTTCTTAGGGCAACCTCTTTGTTCGTATGCTAGTTTTTCAAAGGGCAATAACTGATTTACGATCTGAATCCATGTTCGGACAGATAGATGACTGGGTTTAATCAATTTGGAGACAAATCCTAGGAGTGCATGGTACAGAAAATAGAATAAGAGATCCGTCACCTGTTTCCAGTAGCGAGCTCTGACGGGACACACCAAAATTACATGTATAAAATCAGCATTTGTGGTATTGCAACTCACACAATTGGAGGTGGGTATGCTATGCATAGCATGCAACCCGAGCCCATCCTTTTTTGAAGCCAGTTAGAGCCTCAGGCCCTAATCCTGTGTTTCTAACCCCCCCCCCCCCCCCATTGGAATCCATGCAATGTAGATTATAGGCCAGGCGCATGGATTGGGGTGCAACACCCCTGTCCCCATATGGATGGACTTCCACTGAGTTAGAAAGTAGGTATATATCTCAGAAATTAGTCCTACAGTGCATTTTTAAGTAGATAAAGTCATGCTATGGATGACCCCATTATGCAGCTCATTGGTTAGTGGAACTAAAGTCTTTGGTGATTACCTCTCCTTCAATGGTCCAATATCCCTTACTGGCATCTTTACCTGTCTTCTCCTGGGAGTCGTGCTGAGGCTGTCTTCATTGCTTGATGTGGGATGATGTCATTTAGCCATCCCAGCAAACAGGATCTGTGTCAGAATGTAAACCGAGCTGTGCTTGCGCAGCTCAGTGTGCATTCCAAAGAAGACTGCAAACAGGCAAGCAAGTGGAGTTATTTTATTGTGGAATAGATATTGCATCTCTCTTCAGCAATAAAGAACCTGCATACTCACTGTTTTTTTTAAACTGAAGCTTTAGTTCCGCTTTATTGATGCTATTTGTTTGTACAATTCATTTTTACTGAGATTTTTTTTGTAAAATAAAGAAGCAATAAGAGGTGAAACATGACTTTTGTAATATATAACATTGTCGAGCAGTGTGAGATTCCAGTGAAATCGTGGCTGAGGGGCCTATATACAACTAATGACCCCTGGGACACCAAATTATTTGAAAGCCCATGTGGCCTGTAGTAGTTTTCTTTCAGTTCCTGAGGAATGTTATTAGGTTTAAAGAAATTACAAGTTTACTTTTATTAGGTAGCCCATCACAGCAATGGGCCAATAAGGATGTGAGGTAGGGGATTGGGTCAGCTCAGGGCTAAACCAGGAAGTTTTGTGGGGTGTGGGAATTTTACCTTTTAGGCCATCCCAGGATTTAAATCCTCTAATGCATTCCTTATCTGAAGCTATCTGCAGACACTTTCTATTGGACATATTTATTTTTTTGTCTGTCTTTTCTTTTATCGTTAATACCCCAGTTTAATGTCCTATAGGGTGGACGCCATGTTTTGTCATTGTATGGATACACGCACTCTCTTCCGGATGGCCTCAGCTTTCCAGATTCAGTGGCTGAGCCAGATACAACTAAAGTTGCTGCAGTAACTGCTGATGTCCTTATCCTCCATCGGGAACTTAATCTTCTGATTTCGGTTAGTGTTGCATTATTAAATCTAAACATTGTTATTACTATTCATTTTTCAAAAATGTAATACTCCCATTTTCTTTTAGTTTGCTGATATTGTTATGGGTTTCCTTTACAGAATTCTCACCCACACCAGGATGAAGCTGCTCAAGAACTATTGGGAGCAAAACTGTCACAGGTAGGATGGCATGACCGTGTAGAGTAGATCATGAGGATATGCTGTGCTTAGGCTTAATGTTATGTTTATTTTGCTTAACGCAGTTCTGTCATAGGGAAATGCAGTGCTGTCAAGCATAAAGTGCAGGCACATTTTTCAAGTGGTTGTAAATGTCAGACATGAAATATGAACAAATCATATCCCTCTATAGTGTGTCTCAATCCAGAGCACTAAGTGTAATTTCTGTCTGATGTCTTGTTCCTTTACTAGCTGCATGAGTCACAAAAAAGATGCCAGAAGAGGGATCTCCAGTACACAGCCTGTGATTGACAGCCTTAGCTCTATTCCTGTGCTGTGAGAAGGGGGGGTTTTACCCTCCCCAAGCAACTTTGAGCTCTCCTCGCTGAGCTCTGCAGTGTCTGATGTTAGCTCCCTGTTTTCTTACAGCTCAGACAAGCTTTATAAATACCGGACTTTGAACGAATGTAGAGAAGAGAGGACTGCAGATAAGCAGGCAAAACTTATTTAGGAAGATTTTTTTTTCATCTCTGTTTATCACCAGTCCAGTCACTTCACTGTGAATATGTAAGGGTTTACAACTCTATGTTCTGTAATGTCCAAGTCTCCACTGTTGGGCAAGTCACACTTGCTGATTGCAGTAAAGCTTGAAACGAAATGGAAGGCTATATATAGATGCATCATCCAAATAAGAATTTAAGAAAAAAAGAGAACAAATGTACGGACTTTATCAGTATCAGAATGAGATGCAGCAACCAAAATTATATCAAAAAAAAGTATTACAAAAATGTAAAATTAACACATTTTAAAACATTCAGAGCAAAAGTTCATATAAGAATGTAAACAATTGGCCAAACTGTGTTAGCTTGTACTGTTCTGTCGATGTCGACGTGGTTCACAATCTGCTTCCTCTGGACCGTTTAATCTTGACAAACAGTAGGCCTATCCAAAAGAAATACAACATAATTAAACCTAAACATGCAAGGTAGACAGCATCGCATATACAGCACAAATAAATATATTGAAATAAGTGAAGAAAGAGGGGCGAAAAGCATTTACATGCCTCCAAAGTTAGGGAAGATAGTGGATAGTGCAGATGTAGCTCTGTATTTAATAGCATAACATCATAGAGAAAGAGAGAACCCTTTCAAAATCATCCTGGCAACACAGGAAAAGTCCAGGTGGTTAGCTGTCTTGTCATATATAATATATATATATTATATATTATATATATATATATATACATACACCTTTTTGAACTTAATCAAAAACTTAATGGGGCAGAGGGGAAGGGGGGCGGACACATAATGAAAATCAGGGGTCTCACCCCAAACTGACTAGAAAGGAGAAAAAAATCAGATCAGGATGTGGAATCAACCACACCTCTATTGATAGAAGCTATATCCTATGATGTTAAAAATATCTATATTAGATATCATATTCATCATATGCTCCTTCCCACAAGTTGCATAAAAAGCCATACATCCACATAGCCTATTACAATTACCATAATAAGTAGGTCAAACAGCTCGGTATCTGCAGAGTATTAACCTGTACAGGTAAATTATAGTGCCGGATATGCCTAGTATCTAAAAAAACACAATAAGTGTCCTCCATTTAGAATCCAGCAAATATATACAGAAACAGAAGGGTGAATAAAACATCCAATACCAGCTATATCATAAAAGGGGAAGAGTATATATAATATATATATAGATCCACTTAGTCTGATATGTGGTTTTCTTAAAGCAGGTCTCTCTACAATTAGTCTGACCCCACTTCAAGCAGACCTCTGAAAACAATATAGAACCATTACTTTAATCCAATATTCAAAACCATCAATCCACCAGCCACAGCCATCCAATGCAGCTTACCTCCAAGACTGTCCTCTTCTGCATAGCATCAGCCACCATTTTCACTGAAAATCAACAGTCTTAAGTATCTGTGTTTGGCGCCAAAAAAAAAAAGTGTCTAATCACCTAATATACCTGTGTCACGCAGACCTGTCCTACCTTTAGTTGTGGTGATGACTCATGAAAAGAGGGTCACGCCCGTTGGCAGTGAAACCTGCTTTAAGAAAACAGCATATCAGACTAAGTGGATCTTCTCATATACAGTATCTCACAAAAGTGAGTACACCTCTCACATTTTTGTAAATATGTTGTTATATCTTTTTATGTGACAACACTGAAGAAATTACACTTTGCTACAATGTAAATTAGTGAGTGTACAGCTTGCATAGCAGTGTAAATTTGCAGTCTTCTCAAAATAACTCAACACACAGCCATTAATGTCCAAACTCCTGCCAACAAAAGTGAGTACACTCCTAAGTGAAAATGTCCAAATTGGGCCCAATTAGCCATTTTCCCTCCCCGGTGTCATGTGACTCGTTAGTGTTACAAGATATCAGGTGTGAATAGGGAACAGGTGTGTTAAATTTGGTGTTATCACTCTAATGACGCGTACAGACGATCGGAATTTCCGACAACAAATCTTTGATGTGAGCTGCTTGTCAGAAATTCCGACCGTGTGTATTCTCCACGGACATTTTGCTGTCGAAATTTCCGACAACTGTTTGAGAACAGGTTCTCAAATTTTCCGACAAAGACTTGTCGGAAATTCCAAGCATGTGTACACATTTCCGACGCACTGGCTATTGAACTTAATTTTTCTCGGCTGGTCGTACGCATTGTACGTCACCGCGTTCTTGACATTCAGAATTTCCGCCAACATTTGTGTGACCGTGTGTATGCAAGACAAGTTTCAGCCAACATCTGTCGGAAATAAATACAGGGTTTGGTTGTCAAAATGTTCGATCGTCCGTACGGTGCATTATTTTCTCATACTGGTCACAGGAAGTTCAACATGGCACCTCATGACAAAGAACTCTCTGAGGATGTGGAAAAAATAATTTTTGCTCTACATAAAGATGGCCTAGGCCAGTGAGGGCGAACCTTGGCACCCCAGATGTTTTGGAATTACATTTCCCATGATGCTCATGCACTATGCAGTGTAGTGGAGCATCATGGGAAATGTAGTTCCAAAACATCTGGGGTGCCAAGGATCGCCATCACTGGCCTAGGCTATAAGAAGATTGCCAAGACCCTGAAACTGAGCTGCAGCATGATGGCTAAGACCAATACAGCAGTTTAACAAGACAGGTTCCACTCAGAACAGGACTTTCCATGGTCGACCAAAGAAGTTGAGTGCACGTGCTCAGCGTCATATCCAGAGGTTGTCTTTTGGAAATGGATGTATGAATGCTGCCAGCAATGCTGCAGAGGTTGAAGGGGTGGAGGGTTTAGCCTGTCAGTGCTTCAACCATACGCTGCACACTGAATCAAATTGGTCTGCATGTCTGTCGTCACAGAAGGAAGCCTCTTTTAAAGATAATGCACAAGAAAGCCTGCAAGCAGTTTGCTTAGGACTAAGGACATGGATCAGTGGAACCATGTCCTGTGGTCTGATGAGACCAAGATAAACTTATTTGGTTCAGATGGTGTCAAGCGTGTGTGGCGGCAACCAGGTTTGGAGGCAAGCGTGTCTTTCCTACAGTCAAGCATGGTGGTGGGAGTGTCATGGTCTAGGGCTGCATGAGTGTTGCCGGACTGGGGAGCTACAGTTCATTGAGGGAACCATGAATGCCAACATGTACTGAAGCAGAGCATGATCCCCCTCCTTTCAGAGACTGGGCCACAGGGCGATATTCCACCAAAACTACCCCAAACATACTAAAGAAGGTGAGGGTAAAGGTGATGGACTGGCCCTCCAGACCTAAACCCTATTGAGCATCTGTGGGGCATCTTCAAATAGAAGGTGTTGGAGCGCAAGGTCTCTAACATTCCACCAGCTCTGTGATGTCATCATAGAGGAGTGAAAGAGGACTCCATTGGCAACCTGTGAAGCTCTGGTGAACTCCATGCCCAAGAGGTTTAAGGCAGTGCTAGAAAATAATGGTGGCCACAGAGAATAGTGACACTTTGGCCCCAATTTGAACATTTTCACTTAGAGGTGTACTCACTTTTGTTGCCAGCAGTTTAGACATTAATGGCTGTGTGAGTTCTTTTGAGAGGACAGCAAATTTACACTGTTATACAAGCTGTACACTCACTACTTTACATTGTAGCAAAGTGTCATTTCATCCGTTTTTTCACATGAAAAGATATAATAAAATATTTACAAAAATGTGAGGGGTGTACTCACTTTTGTGAGATACTGTATATTGGTATGTAGCCTCTACCTCTTTTATGATATAGCCAGTATTGGATGTTTTATTCACCCTTCTGGGGAGTGCATCTGTATATATTTGCTTTATTCTAAATGAGGACACTTATTGTGTTTTTTCAAGATGCTAGGAATATCCGACACTAAAATCCACCTGTACAGGTTAATACTCTGCAGATACTCTGTGAGCTGTTAGCCTATCACAATTACCATAATAAGTAAGGCAATGTGAATGTATGGCTTTATATGCAATTTGTGGGAAGGAGCATATGATGGTTATGATTTTCTAATATAGATTATTATTTTTAACATAGGAGATATCTTCTATCAATAGATGTGTGGTTGATTCCACATACTGATCTGATTTTTTTTTTTTTTTCTCTCCTTTCTCCTCTTTTCATTTGGTTTGGGGTGAGACCCCTGTTTTTCATTAAGTGTCCGCCCCTTGGCAGCCCCTCTTCCCCTCTCTCACTTTATGTTTTTTATTAAGTTTAAAAAGGGGTTATATATGACAATACAGCTAATCCCCTGGTCTTTTCCTGTGTTGCCAGGATGATTTTTGAAAGGGTTCTCTCTTTCTCTATGATGTTATCCTGTTAAAAAGCTACAGCTACAGTATGCATGGCACGACATTACCTTACCTAAGTTTGGAGGCATGTAAGTATTTATTTTTCTCCCCTCTTTCCTCGTTTTATTGAGGCTATGCTGTATATGCAATGCTGTCTACCTTGCATGTTTAGGTTTAATTATTTTATGTTGTTTTTCTTTTGGATAGACCTACTGTTTGTCAAGATTAAATGGTCCCCAGGAAGCAGATTGAGAAATGCGTCAACCTCTTAAAAGAACAGTACAAGCTAACACAGTTTGGCCAATTGTTTACATTCTTATATCAGTTTGTGCTCTAAATGTTTTAAATGTGCTACTTTTACATTTATGTAATAAACTTTTTGCTATAATTTTGATTGCTGCATCTCCTTTTGATACAGATAAAGTCCGTACATTTGTTCTTTTTTTTTTTTTCTGGTAGTAGAGCTTGTTCTCTTCTTCCTGTCTGCCATACTTTCATGTTGGCCTATTACTATGATGTTAGATATGATGTGTGTGTGTTGGGGGTGAGGTAATCAAGCTTTGACACTACTAGGAAGCATTGTCTAAGATTTGCACCAGTATTCAGCATTTAAAAGGAAAACCTGGAGATTACTTCTTCTGTAGGTGGCTGTACTACCCAACGACAGCATTTTTTTTTGGTTCTTTTGAATGACATTCACTTTAAATTTCTTTTATGAACATTTTATTCTTTCTGTTCCCATAGCCATCTTTCGTTACAGATGCCATTCCCTTCACTCAGCCTCACTCCTCAGGTAACCATGTTGCATATTTGTAGTTATAATAATTTCTGTCTTCAACTTTTGTTGCATACAATATGCTCATTGCAAAGTTGTTGAAATGCTAGTAATCCAATTTTATAGGAAACGGTTATGTTTTGGAAAGGTTGCTGTTTCTACTGATTTTCTGCATTCTGATACCAGGGTTTGTAAAAATCATCCTATTCTTTTTTTTATTGGAAATATTGGACAGGTTCTGTGATTGGTAGATATGAATAACAGACATCGCTTTAATATATTGTCATATCGGATATACTATGCGCTGCTTAGCTGTAAGCATGATGCAGATAGCCCTTTGTGAGCAGTGAAAATATATATTGATAGTGCACACAACATAGTAGATACCTTTGTTCTGTTACTGAAAAACTAACAGTAAAAAAAGTCAAATAAGCAGTTTCTGAAAAATAGTGGCCACAAATATGTGCTGTTGATCCTGTCTTAAAATGGCTATTCAAACAACATTATTTTTCATTCGTCCAGCAGACTGAATGAAAAAAATCGTACAAATTCCTCCATCCACACAAACGAGGTAAATTCCTCCCCTGCCTGGCCATTATTTTCTGACAGAGGCACCCGCCACTGTCAGAATACGTCGGTCAGTGTCTATAGCTGAAAAGATTTTCAACGTGATCCTTTGTCAGAAGTCGATTTAAACAATTGGCTTCTGTCAAGTGGAGGAATCCCACACACTAATCGGATTTCTATCAGTGTGTTTGGCAAGCTTTATTTGTCACTTGCTTGCATGGATTTGTTATGTCTTCTACTGATTAAACAGTCAGTTGATAAACTTTGTTTTTTTTCTCAGAAGGCATTTCTGCTGGATGCTGCCTTTGTGGGGTGAAGAATATCTCTGTATTGTGCACTTCATGTAATGAAACACTCTGTTCGGCATGTGATCAGCGAGTACACTCTCACCCCAACCGATCACATCACCTGCGCACTCCTTATGGTATTTCTACTACTCACAGGTACTGGCCACTTCTTGGTTTTAATTATTGTAAGGTTAGCAAAAGACCATTTAACAGATGATTTTTTTTTTTTTTTTCAAGGCTTAAGGAGGAGGAATTTATTTCACACCTCTCCTCTCGTCCTCCTTGGGAATGTATGACTTGTAGTACTTTAAACAAAGGTGGTTCGGTGCTGTGCATCACTTGTAAACGTCCTCGTGGCTGTAACAACATCATGTCCAGCATGTTACAAGAAACTTCCTTGCAGAAGGATATATGGGAGTGCCAAGCATGTACCCTACAGAACCCCTCTTCTGCTGTGCTGTGTGCAGTTTGTGACCGGCCTCGACTAGCTCGGAAACCATCTAGAGAAAATGCTGAGTCCTCTGTGTCATCTAAAGATGGCACAGATGCTAGGGATCGCTACAAAACTATGCCCCTTCCTCAAAAGACTGGCCCTTTGTTGACGGAGAAAGAAATACAGCAGTCATTTGCATTTGGTAACAAAATGGAGAGTGTGGAATGCGCTAACCAAATATCAAGGATCTGCGTTGCAGGAAATATTGGTGCTTTCCCAAAGAAGGATATCTTGGATAACACATACACATCTGAGAAATCCATCAATGACCCAGTCCACTCTTTAAGAAGCAGTCTGGCCAGTGTTGCTGAATCATCAAAAGGAAGCCTTGAGCAAGGAATAAAAGTGAGAAAACTAGAGGTAATATATGGGGCAGCTAGCAGTCAGTTTATGTGTCATGATATGTTCAGATTTTTTTGCGTGACTATTGTTCTATGATCTACAGGGCTGGGAATGCTCCCACTGCACCTTTTACAACAAACATAGTGGACGTGTCTGTGAGATGTGTGACCGCACAAGTGGAGTGGCAGGTCCTGCCGGAGATAAAAAGATACTTGACGCAAACAGGCAATTACTAAACCAGGAGGAGATGAGGCAGAAGCAGCTAAAAGAAGATGGTGTCAAATTGGTTGCCTTAATTAAGGTAATGGTAATTTATCACTGTATCTTATACATTGCATGACTTGTTATTACAGATCTGTACGTGAGCACCAGCCACTTCACAATGTATTTATCACTGCCAGATTTATAAGCTGTATGGAGACACCGAATATACAAAGAAATTACTATTTTTTTTTTTTTTTTTTTTTTTTTTTTTTTAAGCATTCTTTAAAGAAAAATGTTTTCATATTTTAATAACAAAGTACAGCAAAATACAAGCCACCTGAAGAAGTACTGTATTGTTAAATACTGCCCAGCAAATGTACTCCAATACTACTGCATGTTTTTTAAACCAGCTTAGTGGTGGACATGTATTTCTGGTAAGCTGTTCTTAAATATCACTGCATAAAACACACATGGCTAATGCGTACATGAATGGCAGTGATCTGAGCTGTTGAGAGCCCCAGGTTCTGTACCAATGATCAGGACACGGGAAGTCTGATACCTGATCGCTGTGACAAGCAAGTCCTTTTGTAAAAATAATTAACTAAAAAAAAACATAGGTAGATCAAAGTTTGATCTAGGTCAGTGTTGGGGTCAGAGTCCATGTATTTTAGGTAGGATTTAAACATTTTTTTTTTTAAATTTGTATCAGTGTCAGTATGTTTTAGGTAGGATAGAAAAATGTGCACTATTCTGGGCCTTATTATGGGTACAAATAACATACACATATGTGGTATTGTTGCAATTGTCAGGAGCAGGTCAGTTTATTTTTGGTGGTAGGTTTTGATAAGAAATATTCAACTATATTTTAAAACATTCCAATTTTTTTTTCTTTACTACTGCCAGTTTTCTTTTTGGTAATGAAAATAAAAATCAAGATATATCATTTTATCACCAAATGAAAGTCCATTTTTGTCCTGAGAAAAACAAGATATAGCACCCCTGGATACACTAAGTAGATAACTTGTACAGTCGTACTAACACATGCCAAAGATGCAAAACTGTGTTCAGGTTAGGATTTGTTTTACCCTCCTCATTAAAAGGTTAAAGTGGTTGTAAACCCTTACAAACCACTTTAACCTACAGGTAAGCCTAGATTAAGGCTTACCTGTAGGTCCAAGAAATATCTCCTAAACCTATATGGTTTAGTAGATATTTACAAAAAGACAGCCACCGCTGTCTATGGTGCATGCGCCGTAGACAGCGGCGTGCAGGCGCACTGGGCAGGCCGCAGATCGCGGCGATATGCCGCGAGTGTCGGCTACCGTGCGCATGCGCGGTAGTAACGTCATCGCTGCTCCGGTTAACCACAGCACCAGAGCAGCGAGACCCGGTAGTCCTTCCGGGATCCATGGCAGCGGCGGACATGAAGACGGAGGACCGCTTCAGGGGCTTCATTCTCAGGTAAGTTATTCATAATGAGCTAGTATGCTATGCATACTAGCTCATTATGCCTTTGCCTGGCAGGTTCCTTTTTTTAATTTTATTTTTTCAACTGCCTTTACTTCCTCTTTAAGGAGCCTTAAAGTGGTATTAAAGGAGAAGTATAGCCAAAGCTTGTTTGGCTGTACTTCTATGGATCACAGGAGTGCAGTTAGTTCTGCACTCCTGTGACCTGTTTTCGGCAGCGAGCTGGGTGAAGTCCACTCTCTGCTGATGTCACAGAAGTTGGTCCCGGCACCGCGTCATCCCCACAATGGAAGTCGGAATTCAAGCTGCTGAGGCTGAGCTGGCTGCTCCACCCCCTCCATAGCCCGTGCTCCAGTGAGTGAGGAGGGGGTAGAGCAGAGAGCTGTGACTGATTGTCTCCAGCTCTCTGCTCAGGAAGCTGTCAGAACCAAGCGATTGGCGGTGTTCAATTGCTCGGTTCTCAGGGGAACAGATGCAGCATCGGACCGATGCTGCATCCACCTAGGTAAGGTGGCTAGGCAAAATTACATCTAGATATTTCCAGTGTAAATTCACTCAGAGCTGAGGTGGGCATAGACATACTCCACACATCCAAAATATTTAGATGGAGCTATTTTGGCATGCTTGGCACACCCATAATATCCTTTTAACTTTTTTTTCCCTGCAACTAACAGGAAGGAGAGGCTCATGGGGTGTCCCCTGAAGAGGTGTACAGTACCGTTCAATACTCTGGAACAGAGGTGCCGTTAGGGTGGCTGCAGACAGAACTTCCATATGTACTGGAAAGGGTGATTGAAGCTGCCCAGAAAGCAGCACCTGACCTGGGGGCTTTTACAGCAGAAGAGGCTCGTACCGCATGGGTAGCTAGTGGAGGTGACATGGAGGATGCTGTGCACTTATGCATTATACAGCGGAGGAGTAAGGTACAATGATTAAGACAAGCATGCTCTTTGATCTCTCATTTATTAATGTTAAAGAAGTTAAGACTGACCATCCATCATCCGTCTTTGTTTTTTTAATGTCCATCCTTAGGGCCCTTTCACACTGATCATTATTCCCTTTAAATACTATGGGACTTTTCACACCTCATTACAGATGCAGTGCGTTTTGAAAAGTCCTGCATGCTGCATCTTTGGTGCGGTTTTTGAAAAAAGCTTCCCATTGAAATGAATGTTAATCAAGGTAAAAACGCACTGCGATTTTGCGTTTTTGGTGCTTTTTTGAGTCACATGTCTACTTTTCACTGGTGCAGGCAACTTAGAAATGCACAGCAAATGCATCTGAAGCACAGAAAAATTGTGGTTGTGCATATGCATTTTTAACGCGATTTTGCTACAGAGTACCCTAAGCTAAGTCCCAGCAATGCTACTTTGTTTTCAAACTATACTGACAAACTGTATGTTGTCTTTTATTTTTTTTTGTTTTTGTTTTACTAACCGAATGTTGCACCCATTTTCATTGTTAAATCAAAAAATAAAATGAGAGTTAAGTAAGATTCTACCAGTGGTATTGGCTAGGGCAGATCTGCATTAATTAGTGTCCTGCACTAATTATCTTGCTTGTGAGGAAAATGGGCAACTATTAACATCTCTCAAGGTGTTTAGCACTGCTGTTCTGTTTTTTTTTTTTTTTTTTTTTTTAAGGCACCACCAGCCTTTTTCTGTTTAGGCTCCGTTCACATCTAGGACTTGCTATTTTACAGGCGTTTGACGGGTGTTTTTGCAGCGTTTTTGTACAAGCGTTTTTGAAGTTTAAAAGTTCATCAATGTAAAAGCAGTAAAACGCCAGTAATTTGCCAAAAAAGAAGCTCATGTACTTTTTTGAGGAACAGGCGTTTTGCTTTAGGTGACAGAATGCTCAGATGTGAACAGGGGTCATTGAGATGAAAGGGATTTGTCTTGTTGGGCGTTTTTAGAGCTTAGGCTTAGAGCAGAAAAACACCCAAAAATGCCTAGATATGAATGGAGCCTTAGAGAAGACCTGGTATGTCTTATTTAATTGGAGTATCCAAATTATAACATACAGTTGTTTTCAAAAATTTAATGCAGTGGCTTTAACCAGTGCCCAGAACTGTTCTACTCATTACTGGGTGTGTGCTCCACTATCAAAATGCTGCTGCCTATAGACATACTATCAGCCTGATGCATCAACTAGATGGAAAAAATGGAGGTGCTCTGCTGGCTTCACACAGTCAGATTTTGTTCCAAATTTGATAGTAGAATTATCCTAGAAAAAAAGAGGGCATTATTTATGATTCATTCATGTTAGAAATAATTAGTGTTGTAAAGAGAGCAACATTGGTTTAGCAGTACGTTGAGTCATATATTAAAATTCAAAGGCCTAGGTCAAATTATATACAGAGAAAAATGGCTCCTCCCGTTGGCCATCAGAGCATGCCTGATGGCTGTTTGTTGGGCAGGAAGTCAAGTGAGAAGAAGATGGCCCCCACTGGTCTCTATGCCCTTGGAGGAGCGGCACAACCTCTAACACCCCTTCTGGTTCTCGAGCATGCAGAAATTATTTTTTTATTATTAAATAAAAAAATTTTGACCCCCACATGTCTCAATAAAGAGGACCTGTCATGCTTCTTCCTATTACAAGGAAAGTAATCAAAACAAATAAAGGCACAGTGTAAAAATGTGAGAAAGAAGTGAACACACGTGTAAGTCGCATCCACATATGTAAACGGTGTTCAAACCACACTTGAGGTATCACCGTGATCGTTAGAGCAAGAACAATAATTCTAGCACAGGAATTCCTTTGTAAATCTAAATGAGGAAACCTGTAAAAAAAATGTAAACCGTCGCCTATGGAGATTTTTAAGTACTGTCATTTGTCGCCACTCCTCGAGCATGCGCAGTTTTAAAGCATGACATGTTCGTATCCATTTACTTGGCATAACATCATCTTTCACATTATACAATAAAATTATTAAATTATATTACCATATAGCTGGCCATGGACCACACACACAGTCCCCAGCCATGGTCCTGAGATGGAAGCGTTGGCGGTCCTGGCAGATGTAAAAATTGCCCTTTCCTTTTTTTTTGAGATTAATGATTTCTTTATTTTTTTAAATCTATTCAGGGATAGGGATGAGCTCAGGCGTGTCCGCATGGTCCACGTGCTGAGCCTGTCAGGAAGTGGGCGCAGTGCTGTGCTAATCACAGGCAGTGAGACATTGCCCAATCTATGCAGTCGCACATCGGGACAATGTCTCACTGCCTGTGATTAGCGAAGCGCAACGCTGCGCCCACTTCCTGGCGGGCTCAGCACGTGGACCATGCGAACGCGCTTGAGCTCATCCCTATTCAGGGATAAGGAGAGATCCCTAAAGAGGACCTGTCATGCCTTATTTCGATCACAAGGGATGTTTGCATTTTTTGTGATTGCAATAAAAGAGACCGTGAAAAAAAAGTTTTTTTAAAGCGCCCCCATGCTCACAAGCAGCAGCCAACGCATATTTAGGTTGCACACACATATCTAAACCGTGTTCGCACATGAGGTATCGCCGTGAATGCTATAGTGAGCGAAATAATTCTAGTGCTAGACCTCCTGTGTAACTCTAAACTGGTAACCTGTAAACATTTTTAAAGCCCGCTTATGGAGATTTTTAAGTACCAGAGTTTGTCGGCATTCCACGAGTGTATGCAATTTTTAAAGCAGAACATGTTGGGTATCTAGTTACCATAACATCATCTTTTACATTTCACAAGAAAATTGGGTTCTGTACTATTTTTTGTTTTTGCATTAAAATATATTAAATGTATTTTTTTCCCAAAACATTGTTTGAAAAATCGCTGTGCAAATACCATGTGACACAAAAAATGCAACTCCCACATTTTATTCTCTAGAGCCTCTCCTTAAAAAAACATATTTAATGTTTGGGGGTTAAAAGTAATTTTCTAGCAAAAAATGCAGATTTTTAGAAGTATGTGAGAAGTGTCAGAAAAATGCCTGGTCTTTTAAGTGGTTAAAAATGCCAGCTGTTTATATGAAGTACTTAGAAATATAGTTTCTTAATAGCTGTAGAATGCTTGTAAGTTGCATCTGGTTTGTGGTATTGATCAGAAGACTTTGTTCAGCATTGTGGTCTATATGCTCTGACATCCAGGTAGAAGAACTATGTACATTGGGTTTCCAAAACCGCGATAATGTGGTTGCTGCCCTTTTTGAAACTGCTGGGGATGTTGGAAGAGCACTCTGTACACTACAAAAAGCACTTTTAGAGCCCTTTCTTCAGCGTGTGTGGGAAGACACAGACGTTCCCTTGCAGCTGGATTCAAAAGATAAGCAGGTATGTATGTTGTATAACTTTAAACTTGTCTTCCATACCTGAGTTGATCACTGTGGCATTAGGCTGCTAAGGCTTTATGCTACAATCATGGAAAGGCTGTAGTCTCTTAAAGTTGTTCTAAAGTCAAGTATAATATATATTATTTTTATTTATTTTTTTACCTTAATACATTATTTCGGAGTTATTTTTCTCGATCCAGCGATGTGCCTGTCTGCAGCAGTGCTGGTCTTTCACCCAGCTCTCAAAGGACAGATTGATAGCGGTGGGAGCCATTGGCTCCTGTTGTCAATCAGATCCAGTGAGGAGGGGGCGGAGGTGTGCAGTGTCTGTCTATGGATGCACACAGCCCGACTTTGGAGCATGCCACCACAGCACATGATTTGTTATGGGGGCACATTCAGGAGAGAGGGAGCGGAGAGCACTGGTGTGGAACTCCAGAGGGGCTGCTCTGTGCAGACCACCTCTTCTTTTTTTTTTTTTTTTTTATTCTAGGTTAAAGGGATTGTAAAGTAACATTTTTTTTTTTTTTTTTTATTATTTTTTTTTTTTTTAAATAACAAACCTTATATTTACCTCCACTGTGCAGCTCGTTTTGCACAGAGTGGCACTGAACCTGCTCTTCTAGGGTCCCTCAATGGCTGTCTCTACTTCTTCCCGCAGCTACTTCTCACGTTCATTCGAGCTCCCTCGCATGGTGAGAAGCACCTGTGGACGCGCATCCGTGATACAGTTGGCGGCTATAGCCGCTCATTGTATCACACGGCCTCACCCCCCGGCGCGCCGTGTCATTGGATGTGATTTGACTGCAGCGTGAGCCAATGGCTGCGCTGCCTTCAATCCATCCACTACAGCCAATCAGCGGCGAAGAGGACGGCGGGGGCGAGTGCGGGACTTTCGAGGGGTGAGGTAATAAAACGGGGGGACTGGGGACGCGACGACACTGAGATTTTTTTTTTCACTTTAATGCATAGAATGCATTAAGGTGAAAAAACATTTACCTTTACAACCCCTTTAAAGAATTCCAGTCTTTAATATCACAATAACTATAATTTTGTAACTTGTGTCAATAAAAGGCCCTTACCACATATTTTGTTCCAATCAGAAGGGGTTTAGCTCACAGTTCCCCTGCTGATTGGAGCAGAGCAGGCTGATGACACATCCTTGTCCGCTAAGTTTCTGCAGAACGGACATGGCTATAGCCTGCTGTGCTTTATGGGTGGCTGGGAGTAAATAGACTCCACTGTCCATTTGCACCTGACTATCCTCCAGTCCACTACGCTTGAACATAAGCGAATGGATCCCTTTCCGTTTTTTTTCCCTAGCAAACCTGGAGGTAGACGGGTGTAAAGGGACACACATCTGTCCATAGGGATAAATGGATGTGTAAAAGGGGCCAAAAAGGGTGTAGTTGTAACAGTTTGTGATCCCATAGGCACTTCTACGAAGATTGCTTGCAGAACATTCTCTACACAGTTGGGGCCGCGCTGAACTGGCTTTGTCGCTGCTCCAGGAGGGTGAAGGACGCTTTAGCCTGCAGGATGTTGTTGAGGCGGTAAGAGAATCTCAGGACCGTGATTTCATCAAGAGGATGCTAACTCAGGAGTGTGCAGTCTGCGGATGGGAACTTCCCCGCAACAAGGTGAATTCTCCAACTTTTTTTGCAATGCAGCTCATCTGACTGTCATTTCCTTAGGCCCCTTTCACACTGGGGCGGGAGCGGCGTCGGCGGTAAAATGGTGCTATTTTTAGCGCCGCTTTACCGCCATTTTAGCAGCAGTATTCGGCCGCAAGCAGAGGGATTTTGCCCCCCCCCCCGCGCTAGCAGACGTGAAAGGGTTAAAACCACTGCAAAGCACTGGTGCAGCAGCACTTTGCCGGCGGTATAGACGCAGTGCCCCATTGATTTTAATGGGCTGGAGCGGTGTACACACCACTCCAAAGATGCTGCTAGCGGAACTTTTTTTTACCATCCTGCTAGCGCACCGCTCCAGTGTGAAAGCCCTCAGGGCTTTCACATTGGAGAGACAGCAGCTGCTGTTTCAGGTCGTTTGCAGGTGCTATTTTTAGCGCAATAGCGCCTGCAAAACAACCCAGTGTGAAAGGGGTCTTAGTAGGGGTGGCTATAGTTAGTGAATATTATAATGCACGTAAAGCAAATTTCCCTTTTTTGTTGATAGCTGCATATAAATTGCTGCAAAATGCAGTGCTTCACTTTTACAAATTATTGTATAGTAGAACTAACAACAGGAAGCATTGCAGACTTCCTGTATGGATAGAAGCATCCCACACCACAATTATCTAGCGATAACTGGCTCTGTTTATCTAGCTTGAGGTGATTATCTAAAAAGGAAGAGCAGATAGTGTTGTCCAAACTTTAAAGCGGTTGTAAACCACTGCACTTTTTTTTTTTTTTCCTTGCCTGCAAGGCAAAGACATAATATTCTACTGTGCATTGCATACTAGCACATTATGTGAAACTTACCTCAAAACGAAGCCTTCCACCGAGGCAATGTCATCGCTGGAGACAACATCCCATCTTCACCGGGTCTTCCTTCCGGGTTCGTGGACTCGGGCTTTGTGACTAGATGGAGCCGCGATGACATAACTCCTGTGCTGGACTGGAGCAGCTGGTCACGGCAGGGGCGGCCATTCCTCCAGAGCGCATGAGCCAGTGATTTCACTGGCTGCATGTACATTAAATATCTCCTGAACCGTACATGTTTAGGAGATATACCTAGAGATAAAACTTGGATGGAAGTTTACTTCCTCTTTAACTAGTAAAGTATGGAAAGAAGAAAGTATAGATAGAATCTGGTTGTTTGCTACAGGCAACAAGTTTTTCAGACACTTTGGCGAGTGTATGTATGTGTGTGTGTATATGTATGTATATGTATATATAATATAGTTGGTAAGGTTGAAAAAAGACTCAAGTCCAGTGTGTGTGTGCTTTTATGTCAATATTACATTGTATATCCCTGTATGTTGTGGTGGTTTAGGTGCCTATCTAATAGTTTTTTTAAATTATCTATACTCCCTGCTGAAACTACAGCTTGTGGAAATTCTTTCTGCTCTTACCGTAAACAACCCTCTATGCTGTTTTTCCGGTTAAATCGCTTTTCCTCTAATTTTAGTGAATGGCCACGAGTTTTTTTAAATGCCCTTTAGCAGAAATGTTTTATCCCTATTGTGGGGTCACCAGTATGGTATTTGTACATTGAAATCATATCCCCTCATAAGTGTCTCTTCTCCAGAGAGAATAAGTTCAGTGCTTGTAATCTTTCCTCATAACTAAGATACTCCAGTCCCTTTACTAGTTTTGTTGCCCTTCTCTGTACTCTCTCCATTTCCAGCACATCCTTTCTGAGGTCTGGAGCCAAGAACTAGATGACATACTCTGTCTGGCCAGACCAGAGTCTTGTAGAGTGGGAGAATTATCGTTTTATCTCTGGAGTTAATTAATGCATGCCTATATTGTTATGGCTTTGCTTGCAGCAGTTTGGCATTGCATGCCATTGCTGAGCCTATCATCTACTAGGACCCCCAGGTCCTTTTCCATCCAAGATTCCCTCAGAGGTTCTCCCGCTAGTGAGTAGATTGCATTCATGTTTTTGCCACCTAAATGCATTATTTTACATTTTTCCACATTAAACCTCATTTGCCATGTAGTTGTTCATCCCATTAATTTGTTCCGATCTTCTTGCAAGGTTTCCACATCCTGCGGAGAAGCTTTTACCCTGCTTAGCTTAGTATCGTCCGCAAATACTGAGATTGAGCTGTTTATCCCACCCTCCAGGTCATTTATGAATAAATTAAATAGGCTTGGCCCCAGGACAGAACCCTGAGGGACCCCACTTTCCACATTGGACTATTGCGAGTACTTCCCGTTTTTCACTACCCTCTGAACTCGCCCTTGTAGCCAGTTTTCAATCCAGGTAATCGCCCTTTGGTTCATGCCGACAGACCTTAGCTTGTATAGTAGATGTTTGTGGGGAACTGTGTCAAATGTCTTTGCTAAATCCAGATACAGTAATACCTTGATTTGCGAGCATAGTTTGTTCCAGAAGCATGCTTGTAATCCAAAGCACTCATATCAAAGCATATTTTACCATAAGAAATAATGGAAACTCAGATAACTTGTTCCGCAACCATTTATTCATATAAAAAATATCAAAATATGAGCAAAAGCTCATATGAATACTATACCTCTGTGTTGAGGAAAAAAAAAGAATCGCAGTTTTAATGTAAAACAAAAAAAAAAAAAAGAATTACACTTACCATGTTAAAGAGGAAGTAAAGGCTAATAAAAAATAAAAAAAAGGCAACCTGCAAGGCAAAGGCATAATGAGCTAGTATGCATAGCATACTAGCTCATTATGAATAACTTACCTGAGCACGAAGCCCCTGAAGCGGTCCTCCGTCTTCATCTTCGTCGGTGCCATGTATCCCGGAGTGACTTCCGGGTCTCGGTGCTCCGGCACTGTAATTTGCCGGAGCTGCAATGACCACACTCCCACGCATGTGCACGGGAGACGACACCATTTATTCATATAAAAAATATCAAAATATGAGCAAAAGCTCATATGAATACTATACCTCTGTGTTGAGGAAAAAAAAAGAATCGCAGTTTTAATGTAAAACAAAAAAAAAAAAAAGAATTACACTTACCATGTTAAAGAGGAAGTAAAGGCTAATAAAAAATAAAAAAAAGGCAACCTGCAAGGCAAAGGCATAATGAGCTAGTATGCATAGCATACTAGCTCATTATGAATAACTTACCTGAGCACGAAGCCCCTGAAGCGGTCCTCCGTCTTCATCTTCGTCGGTGCCATGTATCCCGGAGTGACTTCCGGGTCTCGGTGCTCCGGCACTGTAATTTGCCGGAGCTGCAATGACCACACTCCCACGCATGTGCACGGGAGACGACACGAGTGGCATATCGCAGTGATCTACGGCTGGCTCAGTGTGCCTGCGCGTCGCTGTCTACGGCGCATGAGCCGTAGACAGTGATGCCTGTCTTTTTGTAAATACGGTTTAGGAGATATTTCTTGGACCTACAGGTAAGCCTTAATCTAGGCTTACCTGTAGGTCAAAGTGGTTTGTAAGGGTTTACAACCACTTTAAGGAGTCTGACACTCATCCATGTAAAGCCGCTGTGTATATTACAGTAAAGCCGCTGAGGTTCGGGGGCGATGGTGGCTCCCAGTGCTTCTTACATAACTCGAAGACACTCTGGAACCGTTGACATCACTTCTGGCTGCTCCGAACGCACGTTAAGCCCATCCCACCCAGCTGGGAGTGTTTCTGGCTGTCTCTGACAGCTTTACTGTACATGTACACAGCGACATTACATGGATGAACACCATACTTTTTACAGCTGCTATGCTAGTTACACACACTGTAATTTTACGGCAGCTACCTTCAACCAGTTCTGTAATTCAGAAATTGCTGAACAAATCAGTACAATCTACCACTAACTATTCTATTGAAATGTAAAACTATCAGATCTGTTGGTTTATAGGTTAAGTTCATCCAATCAGTAACGTTTGCAATTGAAACTTATATTGCCTGATGATTGCCCTATAGATGAATTGATATATTGCAACTTCTCTTTTACAAAGGTTTTTATTAACAAACAGTCATACCAAGCCAACTGACTAAGACAAAAATCCAGAAAGTACAACATAAGTCAAAGTACAGCTCAAAAGACAGTGGAATAAGGGGGAATTACAATGAGAAAATTATTGTAATAATCAAACTGATCCACAGTATGAAAGTGAAGTTCAGATGTTCTAAAGGTTAGAATATAATTGTCAATAGTAACAAAAAAAAAAAAACCAGAGGATGTATAACCTCAAAACCTGTGAGGAGATTTACTGAGCCACATTGTGTTGTCTGCCACTGAAATGGAGGAGAGCCAGTGAACTGAAGTTTACAAAGGAGTAAAGGCAAAGAAGACCTCCCTGGTAGAATAAGAAGAGGCTAAAGATGCAGGAAAAAAAGAGAAAGTGAGGAAAAAGAGTAGAAGAAAGAAAAGAGAGAGGAAATGGTCTCAGAGGACAATGTACCTAAAAAGTATCATGATGTCAGTAACGTATGGTCAAAGCATGAAGGATGAGCATAACGATATCCAGGGTTGCCAAACTTGCAGAAACTGGCCATGGGAATCAGACAGTATAGATTTTAGTTTCTCACTGATCATAACATCGTTCATGCGATGTTTCACTGCTTCAAAACTGAGAGGCCTTCGCTATAGTGAACTTAGTTGCAATGAAGAGGTGCCTTTCTAGTTTGCGTTCTGCAAGTAATAATTAGTCTATAGGTTTAAAAGAGGGTTTTGCAAGGTTTCCTCTTCACATCTGAGTGAAGTAATGTTCGTAATATTGTGTAAACCCGGATTCATAGTCTAGTTGCCATAGGGCAATACCACCAGATATGGGCCATCGACCCCAGCTGGGACGGAAGCAGGCTGATGGATATTGGGGAACTATATATGGGCCAAAATAGGGTGTTGAAAAAGACCTACGGATCTTCTAAATAAAATGACAGAGCTGAAGGTAGCAGAAATGTTCTCGCAGTGGTATCTCATGCGACAATTGGAGTGCATTGAATGTCCTGATTCTAGTTGGGGTGAGCAGGGAATGAACCCGCATTGATACAATGCCTAATGCTCTAGTTGCTATTTAGTTGTAAGCCTGAGTGTCTCTATTTTCTTTGAAAAGGTACAGTAACCACATCTGGCTGTCTTTTTACCCTTCTTCTTTATTCCATAGATGCGCTCTCTCACTTCATGTGAGTGTTGTATCTGCCCTGACTGCTTTCGGATGCACTTTACGGTTGCAGTAAAGGAGAAACACATCAGAGACATGGTGTGTCCAGCATGTGAGGAGCCTGAAATTAGCGATGAGGGTGAACTCCTGCATTATTTCTCTACGTTGGATATCTTGGTAAGTTTAAGGAAAAGGCTGTTCTTATGTGACAGCCTATCTAGAGCCACTGAGAAATTGTGCTGAGTGTTTTAGTCCTCCAGTTCGGTGCTCTAGAAGATACACGGAACAAAAGTGATAAGCAGAAATATAAAATTAATCGTAAAGCTGCATGTAGGATGCTATATGTTGAGTTTATTCCACCCCTCACATTTTTGTGAATATTTTATTATATGTTTTCATGTGAAAACATTGAAGAAGTGACACTTCGCTACAATGTAAAGTAGTGAGTGTACAGCTTGTATAACAGTGTAAATTTGCTGTCCCCTCCAAAATAACTCGACACACTATAACTTCTAAACTGCTGGCAACAAAAGGTGAGCACACCCCTTAGAGAAAATTTCCAGATTGGGCCCAATTAGCCATTTTCCCTCCCTGGTGTCATGTGACTCGTTCATGTTACAAAGTTTCAGGTGTGAATGGGGAGCAGGTGTGTTTAAATTTGGTGTTATCATTCTCACTCTCTCATACTGGGCACTGGAAGTTCAACATGGCGCCTCATAGCAAAGAACTTTGAGGATCTGAAAAAAAGAATTGTTGCTCTACATAAAGATGGCCTAGACCACAAATAGATTACGAAGACTCTGAAACTGAGCTGCAGCATGGTGGTCAAGACTATACTGCGGTTTAACAGGACAGGTTCCACTCAGAACAGGCCTCGCAATGGTTGACCAAAGAAGTTGCACATGCTCGGCGTCATATCCACAAGTTGTCTTTGGGAAATAGACGCATGAGTGCTGTCAGCATTGCTGCAGTGGTTGAAGGGGTTGGGGGTCAGCCTGTCATTGCTCGGACCATATGCTGCACAGTGAATCAAATTGGTCTGCATGGCTGATGACCCAGAAGGAAGCCTCTTTTAAAGATGATGCACAAGAAAGCAAGCAGTTTGCTGAAGATGAGCAGACTAAGGACATGGATTACTGGAACCATGTCCTGTGGTCTGATGAGACCAAGATAAACTTATTTGGTTCAGATGGTGTCACGTGTTGTGGCCGCAACCAGGTGAAGCGTACAAAGACAAGTGTGTCTTGCCTACAGTCAAGCATGGTGGTGGGAGTGTCCTGGCATGGGACTGAATGAGTGCTGCCGGCACTGGGGAGCTACAGTTCATTGAGGGAACCATGAATGGCAACATGTACTGAGACATACTGAAGCAGAGTATTATTCCCTCCCTTTGGAGACTGGGCCGCAGGGTAGTATTTCAACATAACCCCCAAACACACCTCCAAGACCACCGCCGCCTTGCTAAAGAAGCTGAGGGTAAAGGTGATGGACTGGTCAAGCATGTCTCCAGACCTAAACCCTATTGAGCATCTGTGGGGCATCCTCAAATGGAAGGTGAAGGAGCGCAAGGTCTCTAACATCCACCATCTCCATCATGTCATCATGTCATCATGGAGGAGTGGAAGAGGACTCCAGTGGCAACCTGTGAAGCTATGGTGAACTTCATGCAGTGTTGGAAAATAATGGTGGCCACACAAAATATTGACATTTTGGGCCCAATTTGGACATTTTCACTTAGGGGTGTACTCACTTTTGTTGCCAGAAGTTTTAGACATTAATGTCTGTGTTGTTATTTTGAGGGGACGGCAATTTGAAACTGTTATACAAGCTGTACACTCATTACTTTACATTGTAGCAAAGTGTCAGTTCATCAGTGTTGTCATATGAAAAGGTATAATAAAATATTTACAAAAATATGAGGGGTTTACTCAAGCAAAAAAAAGGGGAAGAAGGAGAGAACGGACTATACCGGTACCTGAACAAGAAACGCGTCAACCAGTATCTATGATTTTGACTACAAAAGTATATTAGAACATATGTTTTTTTTTAAATAAAATGAATTTTATATATGTATAGTGTGGACTTTGTATCAATAAAATTAAAAATGTATTACAAATTGTTTGTTATATCTTGTTCAGGTACCGGTATAGTCCGTTCTCTCCTTCTTCCCCCTTTTTTTGCTTATGCTATTTAGGATGAGGTACCCCCTTAGCTTTTTTCATATATAGAGGGGTATACTCATTTTTGTGAGACACTGTGGGTTGGAAGCACATTTCATGACAGTTTACATAAAATCAGATTAACACAGCTCACCACAGGTCTATAACATAACAATCTCTGCTACAGTCAGGTTCTCTGCTGTTAAACCATCCAAACAGGTTATCACATTCTGTGGAACCAATGTCAGGTTGGCTCTGACAGAGTGATCACATGCAGTTTGAAGACTTCATTTACAAAAATGAAAGCCTTTGGCCTGCAGATTAACGCTGTCAATATGACCTGGGCATCTAGGTATCGGTGACTTTTGATCACCAAAGGGATAGACACAAGTTACTGTACATATTGTATTTGGATGTTCTGTGGTGTAGACTCGGGTTGAGTGAAACTGATGTGGTTTACTGAAAGATTTGGAGATTCTGGAGAAGTACTTTGATGGTGCCTTCTGTTTATCTTAGTTACGGGATACTCTGGATCTAGATGCATACGATTTGTTCCACAAAAAGCTGACAGAGCGAACCCTGATGAAAGATCCAAAGTTCCTCTGGTGCACTCATGTGAGTATTTGCTGAATAACTGCTTTAATAAAGACCTAACTGATGGGCATTAGGCTTTTTTAGAACCACTTCAGCCACCACGACATATCTGTACATCACCAGGTGGAAGGTGATGATGGCTGCAGCTCTTATTCTCCTTTTTAAAAAAAAATCATGTTTCATTAAGGTTTTACAATACAAATAAGGTAAAGCAAAAAAAAAAAATCGTCATAGAAATCGCATCCATGAGAAGTAGGCTGTATAAAATCACAATAAATCAAGATAAATGTCATATAGTATACATTTTGCCTGGTCAAATACATTATAGTATAAATAGCAGATAAACATGTAGCGCCGGGCTCCTGAAGTAAATGTCGTTTTTCCTAAGACCATAGGTTGGTCTTAGGGTTAATTTCAGTAAATTATGTTCTTGGCATCAATTTAGCTGGACTGTACTATGTTCTGCCTGGTCATGGGTGTAGGTATCATCTTTGACAGGCATTGCAATGTAGTCTGGTTGGACGCATTGGGTACCAATCAGCGGGTGCTTTGTCTCGCTGTGTATTCCTGGAGAGGGTACTTAAGGTGCTGAGATCACGTAGTTCTGAGTTCCGGTCCAGAAGTATGTTCTGACTCCTCTGGTCCTGGTCCTCCTGACCAGCCCCCAGAGGCCCTCATGGCCTGGGGTACGGATCCATCCGTTTCCCAGTCTCGGGGCTGGCTAGCCCGAGGCACAGTAACTGGAAGGAGGGTTCCAAGGTGGTCCGGTGCCGTCTCGGGTTTGGAGAGGCCCAACAACTGAAAACGCAACCAGGGAAGGACTCTTAAGAAGAGGGCCACGCACGAGGCTGGCTGCTCGTTAAGAGCCTGGAAGCTGAGCTGAAAGGACACCAATTGAATCTGCATTCTTACGGTATCTCTAAACCGGCTGCAAGTTACTGGTACTGTAAGAGAGTTCCTAATTTCATCCTTCGGTTACAACTAAGTTCTGTGAGAGACTTTCTTGTTCTAGTCTAAAGTTCTACAACCAAGTCTGTGGTAGAGACTTTAAGTTGAAATCGCCTGTCGTTGCTAAATTCACTAAAGGGGATTTATTCGATAGTTGAAATATGCAGTTTGCGAATGGCTATTCCCTGGATCACTTAGAGAGAGACATTTCAAGTGTCAGCAGTTCCAAGAGTACCTGAGCTTTACTACCCATACCCTCTATTCCCTACTGAGAGACTGTGTTCTGTTCAACATTTTTTTGTAAATAAAAATTCCCAAAGGGATTCAAGGGCTGGCACCTGCAGTTTATTGGGCCATCAACCTCGGGAACCCCTAGACAAGCAACGAGGTGGAGAAGGTAACGGTAAGCCCAGCAAAACCAGACGCTCCTTTGGGGGCCAGTGCTACAAAAAACAGAGCACAGTCATCAAACCAGCCAATGTAATGACAGTAACAAGATTTCTCAAAGGTGGTATGGCACCCACATGAGAAAATAGAAACAACGAAAGACACATATCCTAAAAAAAAATTAATGAAACGTACATGAAGGCTAAACCGGTGGCTGCAGCTCTTTAAGCTAGCGATGCTTTGTAATGTAAAAGCACTTCTAGCAGCTAATTAGTTATTGGATCACTTTTACAGGCAACGGAAGAGGGTCCCTCCCGTCAACTTTCTGAGCTCTCCCTTCCCATCGGGGACCCCAGGACTGAAGCCAGCCGACTCTAGAGATGACTGAGGACTGGAACGTCCTGATCATCTCTATGGTTTAGGAAAGCAGAAGTAACGAATAGTTTATCACTTCCGGTTTTGGTCCAATGTAAACAGGCCTGTAAAAGTATCAGGTCAAACCGATCTTGATTGTTACCGGTATACGATAGCTGGGTATCATGTTATCCCTATGGTTGATCATAGCGATCACATAACAATGTAAACAACCTGTCATTAATAGCTTTCCATCCATGAACGGCTTGCTTACTGTTGTGATCGGCCCAAAGCAATCACATGGTACAGGGCTTACCTTAGCCAATCACAGATCACAACCATAAGCAAGCTGATAATCAATGGTTAACCCATTCATGACAGCCAAAACTATTGCTTATAATGTGATAATCACTGTATAAGCAATAAGTGTTAAAAAAAAAAACCTGATCACCAACCCGGAGTAGTACAGTGGTGACACTGAGTTACTCTGATGACAGGATGTAAAAAACAGAAACAAATATTTAACCACTTCAATACAGGGCACTTTCACCCCCTTCCTTCCCAGCCCAATTTTCAGCTTTCAGCGCTCTAGCGCTTTCAGTGACAATTGCGCGGTCATGCTACACTGTACCCAAATGAAATTGTTATCATTTTGTTCGCACAAATAGAGCTTTATTTTGGTGGTATTTATTCACGACTCCGCGGAAAAAAGCGGAAATTTGGGAAAAAAACAATATTTTCTTTTTTCTATTTGAAAAGAAATCCAATAAAATCAAATTTTGTCATAAATTTAAGCCAAAATGTATTCTGCTACATGTTTTTGGTAAAAAAAATTCCGTTAAGTGTATAATAATTGGTTTGTGTGATCACGGACATATGTACGCAAATGATCATGTACATATGTGTGCAGGTGATCACGTACATATGTGTGCAGATAATCATTGGGACATGTGATTTTAGTGGGACATATGTGGGGGACATGTTTTTATTATTAGGGACATGTGTTTTTATTATTTGGGGACATGTATGTTTTGGGGACATGTGTGTTTTGGGGACATATGTGGGGACTGTGTTTGTACTGTGTGGTGTGTTGTGTGTTTACACTACACTGATGATCAGTGAGTAAAAAGCTGTAAAAAGCAGCCCATACTCACTGATCATCAGCCGGCTGCAGCGTTCTGCTCTCCTCTCCTCAGCGGTGACTTCCGTGTGAGGAGAGGAGAGCCGATTGCCTAGCAACCAGCTGTTTGTTTACATCACATGACGGCCGTGATTGGACACGGCCGTCATGTGATCAGGAGGGCCAATCACAGAGCCCTCCTGCCGATCTGAGATGTGCCGTGTCCGGGTGACACGAGCACATCGGGATCGCGCCGCTGCACGGGCGCGCGCGCGATCCCGCTACTCCTGAAGGACGTTCCTGAACGTCCTATCAGGAGTAGACGGCTCCCACCCGGCCGTATATATGCATTGGCCGGGTGGGAAGTGGTTAAAAAGATTGAATAACTTTTTTTTTTTTTTTTCTGTCACCAGTCTGTATCCCTGATTACTGCCACACCAGTAAGCTTTTATTTTTTGCGCTATAAACCAAGAAAGACCGTCAATTTTGAAAAATATAATTTTTTTGCTATAATAAATATCCCCAAAAAATGTAAAAACAATTTTCTTCATCAGTTTAGGCCAATATGTATTCTTCTACATATTTTTGGTAAAAAAAATCGTAGTAAGCATATAGCGTTTGTGCAAAAGTTATAGAGTCTACAAAATAGGGGATAGATTTATGCCTTTTTTTTTTTTTTTTTTTTTTTACTAGCGGGCGTGCATGCCCACAGTGGCTCGTGCACTAAACTATGTACGGGTATGTCATTTTGCTAAGTGGGGCTGCCCTGCCGCAGTATATATGCGGTGGGCAGTCCTTAAGTGGTTAAAGTGGACATTTCAATAACTTTACAAGTCTGCGTAAATAAATTCCTGACATGCCACAATATACAGCGACTGTTTCAGGAAATCTCCACCTCATTAAAAAACAATCATTGGTCTTCAAACCAGTGACTTTGCCTAGATTGAGATGAGGCCATCAATCTGCTTCAGGCAGGAGGAATCATTCTCTCAGTCCCCTTTAGTTTGTACCAAGTCACAAGGTGTAAAGCTGCAACAAGGGGCAGATCTGTGTCAGACATTTATGAACACACAGGTACTAGGTTTTACATGAATTTGTCAGCTCTGAACCATTTTGATTGAGGGAGCAGATGCTGAACCTGAATGATGCCTAAAGAAAAATGGCTCCATCCTCCTACAGAGAAAACACAATGCACAAGGCGTACTGTGAACTTTGCAAGAGGTAATACATACCTAGAAGTGTTATACTCACACACTATCTACACATGCATCCATTTAAGGAAATGTATATAAATCTTGGTTCATTTTAAATAATATAATCCAAGTCATTGTGCTGAACTAAGTAAGTAAACTGCTATTTTTCTATTTCAGTGCTCATTTGGATTTATTTATGAACGAGATCAACTAGATGTCAAATGTCCTCAGTGTAAATGTAGTTTCTGCAGGAACTGCAAGAGACTAGTAAGTGCTTCAAATGCATGGGAAGATGGGCTATAAGATGCTATGATATATGATTTATGATAGTTTGCATGCGTTTAGATTCAAAATACGTTTCTGAAGGAGCATCTACCTACTATTGAAAAAGTTAACAGTTATTAGATAATTATTTGCACATTGTATATTGATAGGTATACCCATATTTATTTTATTTATTTGTACTATTAGTGGAGCGCAACACCATGCAACATATATACAGTTTATCAATTTAGGGGAGGGTTTGAACCCCTGGCGGTGTTTTGCTGCAGCTACATTCTCTTTTTTTATCTTGCTGTACTTTTCTTTATTTGAAACATTGTGGCGCGAGGATAATCTATAATTACTATAAGATGCTACTGTTGCAGACCCAAGCTACTTTCTCACTGTTTAAGCCCTTCCCATCCAGACCCAGCGTCCATTTAAACTGGATTATAATGTCGGGTGGGGGAGGGCAGGAAGGTGCCCCATTGCATGACCACTGTCAACTTTGCTGCAAACATGCTGTAACTTTGTGTTTTGCCGACAGTTGCAGCATCGTTAAAACTGGAGGCAAAGAAGCAAAATATTGCTTTCCAACTGGATCACTTTTCAAGGAGGTGGTGAACACCATAGGAAAAGCAAAGGTCAAATACTAGGAGTCAGATGTGAGGAAAATGCCCACAGAAAGAGAGGAGAATGTTGACCTCATTACTGTGCTCATTGTCCATTTATACGCTGGAGGCAGAAGCAGACCTATTTGCATTGCTTAAAATGTATATCAGGGGTCAGAAACCTGTAGATCGTGATCTACCAGTAGATTGAGGACAGGTGACTGGTAGATCGCAGTCTGGGCATGCTGATCCTCCGTTCAAGGACATCAAACAGAGTGCAATGCAGAGAGACTACTTGTAAACTTAGAGCTATAGAAGGGAGCAAGGCACGCCTAAGCCCCCTCTGTAGTGCTGGCGCATGTCCCATGCGGAGTAATACCAACTGCACTCCACCTCTTATCTCGTCTAGTGGTCTCCAGAAAAGGGCCAGCAGCAGGAAAGAAGAGATCTTCAGGTCAGTGTGAAGCAATACACTGGGCATAGTAGTATAGGGCTGCTTTCACACCAATGTGTTGCAGTTTACCCACACTGTGGGTGCAGTCCAGTGTGCGCTTAGCCATAGAGTTGTATTTTATCATGCTGTTTTACCACCCCCTAACTTTACGTGTAACGAGCACAAGTGCTGCTCCTCTGAAAAGCGATCCAAGTGTGTGTTGCTAGGTGGTGAGGAGGCGATATATTGCCTTCTCAACACCTGATTTAAACCTATGATTGCCATGCACACATATATACGACACCTGCACATCTCCACCTCTTTAAGGTTGCCTACCCCTGATGTATATTAAGGCAAATAAAAAAACATATTTACAAAAAAAAAACCACATATACAGATACTGTAGCTGCTGACTTGTAATCTAAGGACACGTCCCTATCCAGAGATCCAGCAATGTCCTCAATTGGCTTGATTCTTCAATCGGCCTGTGATGTGTCCCAGAAGGCTGCAGGAGCAGGGGGGACACACACGAACATCTTGTGAGTGAGGAAAGAACTGCCAATTATGTTTTTTACTGCTGCCTGTCCCTTCTTGTTCTAGTAACAACCATTCTCCCTATTTCTTGTCTTGGTGTTGTAGGAACAGGAATTCAGGGATAAACGCCCCCCCCCCCATGGGCTCACAGGCAGAAATAAAAACCTATCCAACCAATTGTTGACTAGAGTTAGGCTTAGAGTGTGGGTATTGCAGCATCATGGTCCCAAAAGTGCCAGTGAATTAATCTTCAAACAGTGTATAAAGTAATTTCTATGAGGTAATTTTGTACACATGTAAAGTCCTTTTAGAGCATTTCATCACCAAGTATGTCAGAGCTCCTGTATGTCTTTATCTGCCTTGTCTAAGTAAACTCTTTTTGACCTGACTTCAATTAACTAATTTCCCCTTATTTTTCATTCATCCTTCACTACCTAACTCTTTGTAGTGGGAGGAGCAGCACCGAAATCTGAGTTGTGAAGATTTCCAGAATTGGAAGAGAGAAAATGATGCTGAATATCAGGCGCAAGGCTTGGCTGTATACCTGCAAGAAAATGGAATCAGTGAGTAGATTATAAAATTATTTTCTCATCCTCATCATGGCTGGAATCTTGTATAGCTTTAAATATTGCTTATGTTTTTTTTCCAGCATGCCCACACTGCAAATTTTCCTATGCCCTTGCACGAGGTGGTTGCATGCACTTCATTTGTTCTCAGTGTCGCCATCAGTTCTGCAGTGGATGTTACAATACATTTCACCCCAAAAATGTGAGTAATTTGTTTAGTGGTGTAATATGTAACTTACTGTTTTATCAGTAAATAGTTTGATCGTAGACTCCATGAGGTTTATTAGCATTTCTGGTATAATCATTTTTTATTGATGAATTTGAGAATGACAAAACTTCTGGTCACCAGCACAGGGGGATCATAACGAAGGAGCATAAAGTACAATATGGCAATTTTGAAATATAAGATATCAGCAGGTTGGCTTCGCAGAGTAAGCTGTGGGTCTGCATTTGTGACCAACATCCAGGCACCTAGGGGTGAGCAGGAAGAAACAGGAGGGGGGGGGGGGGATAAAGTAATGGGGTAGGGGGGAGGAGAGGGGTCAGGTGGGGTTTCTGCAGGCTTTGGTGTAGATAAAGTCAATTATAGGTTGCCCAGACTGGTCAGATGCAGGGATAGGAGAGCATACAACCACCAAGGTGCCCACACTTTAAGAAATTTGGCATGGGAATCATGTAAAATGTTATTAATCTTTTCCTTTAGTGGTCAAACTGCTCTTCACCACAACAAACGAGACAGAGGGTTCTTCCAGGCCCTAGCTATGGCACATTTGATGGCAACAAACAGGCCGCAAGCTTTTTTTGGTATGAAAATAGGCAATGTAGTAGGGCAAGCTTAGCATTGTTGTGGATGGGCACATGAAATAAGTTGTAGAGGAGCCCAAAAACCTTGAACCAGAACTCCCTTAAAATGTGGGCAGGACCACCAGAAATGAACAAAATCCCTGTGTTGGCCATGGCCCCTAAAGCACCTATCACTGTATGATGGGTTCGAACTTGCTATATGAGCCAGGACTCCATACCATCTAAAGAGGACCTTGTATGCTGTTTCTAAGGTAGTAGTGTTAACAAAACAAAAAAAACATTTTAATGTGGAAGATCAGACCTTACTCCACTCCTCAGGGTCACTAGAGGTTGCTAGATGATGATCCTACCAGGATTTATAAGAGGGGGAATTTGGAAAGTCGATAGCATTTAGGGAGGAGTATATCATCAAGATGGTGCCCAGGGAGTCAGGAGAATGTAAGCAGGTATGTTCAAAGGCTGTTTTTTTGAAAGGGTTCATATGAATTGCATCGTAGGGAGGACACACGGTGGCAGAGTTGGGTGTAACAAAAAACTCCTGAGGCAGTGCTTTGTGAGTTTCCTGGACTGAGGGCCAGGAGGGAAACTTGTAGGACTTAAGGAAATGGTGGACCTCTATGAAGCCATGAGATGACCACTGGGAGAATGCTGTTGGTTGTTCAAGACCTGGTGGAAATAAACTGATGTTGAGAAGGGGGAGGAGGGGTAGGAAAGGGGACATAAGGTTGTACAGAGTCTCAAACTATTTAGAATAAGGGGCTTGGGGAGGGAGGGTGGAGTCCTTTGGGGGGGCCACAGTATGGCCAACACTGAAATTGCCACGTAATTGGGGAGCTCCAAGAGTACCCTTAGCGGAACGCCTGTGGTTACATGGAGCAGAGCTAGTTGGGAGTTTTGTGCGGCCATGTAGTAATGTTTATTAGCATTTCTACAACTAGACAGACTCTTAGTTGTTACCCAACTAAGGCTAACACAGCTGGTTCATACTAGCAGCTGTGTTAGAAAGCAGCTGCTGGTGTGTGCCGTTTCAGTATCGGTGCTGAGGCACTGTAAACAGCACATTTAATTCAGTTCTATTCAGTGGTGCAATGTGCTGCAGTGGCAAACAGTACAGCATGCAGCAGAATGGTGGCCTGAACTGACTCATTTGTCAACGAGACAAATTGCAGCCCAACACACCTGGTGTAAACAGGCCCTGAAACAGTTGTAGACAGCATAGACGTGTACCAGCAGTTCCCTATAAGCGAATGATATGTTTGTGGGCAGGCAAATGGTACTGTGGCCTAAATTCTTTACGTTTACACCCTTCGCTTAATGACTTGCCCTCTGGAAGATTTACCCACCTCCATGACCAGGCCATTTTCTGCGATACGGCACTGCGTTACTTTAACTGACAATTGTGTGGTCATGCAACACTGTACCCAAATAAAATATATGTCCTTTTTTCCCACAAATAGAGCTTTCTTTTGGTGGTGTAAACAGTTTGCTGCACTTAGGGTTGATCAAATTTAAACATGCAGAACACACAAAACATTAATAAAGTCCCATTCGGTGATGATACAAATTGCTGGTGCTTGAATTGACATCTCTTGTGCAATGTTGCTCAGACTGGGTGCCTCACATAGATGTGGATGTTGACCAACTATCGCTAGTATGGTTGGGATGACTTCACATTCAAGAATGTACCTCATTGTGATGGATGGAAATGACAAAGGAAAACCTTCATTACGCATTAAAACTGATTTATTGAGTACACAAATGAAAATAATTCCACTCACATTTATAAGTGCCTTATAGGCCTGGCACCCGGCATGTATAGTAGACGATTATTGGGGGTAATCAGCCCTGATAAGGGAATCCACTGCTTGCGGCGTTCTGCTCGATTTCCGGGTGGTTACGTATGGGCAGAAGTAACACGATGGCGGGGTGTAACCTTCAACATTTTGGCCTATCACAAAGCCATCAGGATGTAGTCAATCCGCCATGTTGTGGGCATATATACCCTTCGGATCTGATTGGTTAGTTAAATATAACACCCGCTACATACTTGGGGAGCGTACAGTGTGTATAAGGACTAAACTAACATTGATATCTACAAACAATGATTTGTATAAATATATTCATCCGTATGGGAGGAAAATAAAAGTTAAAAAAATGGAACATAAAAATAAGGAAGGTGGGATGGGGAAAAAATACAAGGCCCTCTGCTGGTCATAGGCAATAAGTATAGACTCTTGCTCGATCACATTTAAAGGGGCCATCTAGTGAAGTAATAGGATGTTACATTAAAAAGTGATAAAGGTGGATATTGCAGGACAAATTACTAGGTAAGTATCGGTGATATGAACGTGATATAATAAATATGGTATATAAAGTGATCAAACAATAGGTTGGTTAAGTTAGTGACTTATATGAACACTAAAAGATTTATTAAATATTAACTTATTAGAAAGGTAAGAGTGGGAAAAAAATATAAAACTTAAGATGACCAACCGGACATGTATAACACATTCCATTTGAATACAAATGATTCAAAATGGGGGAAAAAAATTGAATCAATAAAATTCAGTTCATAAATGATTGTACTAAGGGAATTTAATAATGATAAAATCGTAGGAGCTGACGTTAATAATCTGTGATGAAACTGTTTAAATCTAGTTCTACATTTAACCCTAGTGGTGTCAAAGTTTCTAATTTAAAGATACATTTAGTTTCATTCTGGGATATCTTCTGGATCATATTGGCACCCCTCCAGGGTCTGTTGATGTCAGTTGCATAAAATGATAAACCAGCTGGAATAAAATACTTTCAAATCCTGGTTGGAGTTTTTGTAAGTATTTGATTCCAGCTGGTTTATCATTTTATGCAATTGACACCATCAACAGACCCTGGAGGGGTGCCAATATGATACAGAAGATATCCCAAAATTAAACTAAATGGATGTTTGAATTACAAACTTTGACACCACTAGGGTTAAATGTAGAACTAGAGTTAAACTGTTTCATCACAGATTAATGTCAGAGGTTACCTCCTACGATTTTATCATTATTAAATTCCCTTAGTGCAATCATTTATTGTTTCAATTTTTTATCAATTCGAAAGGGAATGTTTTATATATGACCAATTAGTCATCTTACGTTTTTATATTTGTTTCCCACTCCTACCTTTCTAATAAATTAATATTTAATAAATCTTTTTAGTGTTCATATGAGTCACTAATTTACCCAACCTTTTCACTGATCACTTATTATATCACGTTTGTATCACTGATACTCACCTAGTAATTTGTCCTGCAATATCCACCTTTATCACTTTTTAATGTAATATCCTATTATTCCACTATATGGCCCCTTTAAATGTGATCGAGAAGGTCTATACTTATTGTCTATGACCAGCAGAGGGCCTTGTATTTTTTCCCCATCCCACCTTCCTTATTTTTGCTTTCCACTTTTTTACTTTTATTTTCATCCCATATGGATGAATATATTTATACAATCATTGTTTGTAGATATCAATGTTAGTTTAGTCCTTATACACATTGTCTAACATAGTTTGTGCACTCCCGAGTATGTAGCAGGTGCTGTTATAGTTAACTAAGCAATCAGAGCTGAAGTAAGGGTATATATGCCCACAACAAACATGGCGAATTGACTACTTCTTGATGATGGCTTTGTGATAGGCCGAAACATCGAAGGTTACACCACGTCATCGCGTCACTTCTGCCCATACAAAACTGCCTGGGAATCGAGCAGAAAACCACAAGCGGCGGCTTCCCTTATCAGGGCCGATTACCCTTAATAACCGCCTGCTATACACCCCAGGTGCCAGGACTATAAGGTTTTTATTTTCTATGTTTCTTTTGGTGGTATTTGATCACCACTGCATTTATTTTTTTGTTTTTTGCGCTATAAACAAAAAGAGACCGTTTTGAAAAAAAAACAACAATATTTTTTACTTTTGAGAAAGGAGGGGGAAGGGGAACATGTGGGACTTTAACCAGTTCCCGACCGGCGCACGCAGATGTACGCCGGCAGAATGGCTCGGGCAGGCATATTGGCGTACAGGTACGTCCATTTTTAAATGCCGCCCTGCCATCGCATGCGCACCGCCGGCGGCGCTCTTGCGTGCCGGTCGGGACCCCCGTGAGTCCGGGCGCGGGTACCGCGATCGTCTCACGGGGCTGCTGCCTTTGTAAACGGCATCTCCCCATTCTGCCTAGCAACAAGTGACGCTGATCTCTGCTCCATGTGATTGGAGCAGAGATCATTTTTCACTAACACAAAGCCCAGCCCCCCACAGTTAGTAACACGCCCCTAGGAACACTTAACCCCTACACTGCCACCCTCTGGTTAACCTCTTCACTGCCAGTGTCATTTACACAGGAATCAATGCATTTGTATAGCATTGATTGCTGTATAAATGACAATGGTCCCAAAAATGTCCGATGTGTCTGCCACAGTGTCGCAGTCAAAATAAAAATCGCTGATCGCCGCCATTACTAGTAAAAAAAAAAATTATTAATAAAAATGCCATAAAACTATCCCCTATTTTGTAAACGCTATAACTTTTGCACAAACCAATCAATAATCGCTTATTGCGATTTTTTTTTTTTTTTTTTTTTTTTTACCAAAAATATGTAGAATACGTATCGGCCTAAACTGAGGGGAAAAAAAAATGTATATATATTTTTGGGGAATATTTCTTATAACAAAAAGTAAAAAATTATGCGTTTTTTTTTTTCAAAATTGTCGCTCTATTTTTGTTTATAGCGCAAAAAATAGAAACCGCAGGGGTGATCAAATACCACCAAAATAAAGCTCTATTTGTGGGGAAAAAAAGGACGTCAATTTTGTTTGGGAGCCACATCGCATGACCGCGCAATTGTCAGTTAAAGTGATGCAGTGCCGAATCACAAAAAGTGGTCTGGTCTTAAGCCAGCAAAATGGTCCGGTCTGAAAGTGGTTAAATGAAATTTAAAAAAAAAGGATACTTTGCCATCCCTAATATAATAAAAAAAAAAAAAGCAGCAAGGTAGGACTTTAAATGAGGCATTTTGACAGTAACAAACAGTCTCATATTGAATTACAAAAATTGATAAACATACAGAAAATATATTAAAGACTGTTGTCCTAAAAATAGATCATAACATAAAATATATGCCCGACATGTTTCGTGGAAAAAAAACACTTCCACAGGGGCGGGTGCATCTAAAGTTGTAGAGAAATATAGAAATACTAGCTTATCTATATTTCATGCTAGCTTGATATAATATAAACAGGAAACACGATTAAATAATATGTAAGAGATAGTGGTAATCTATTCCCAAATATACTCTCATGAGAACAAAGCCTGGAACCTGCAAGACCAAAACCTGGAGGCTTCCTAAGGTGTCCATACCGGGAACTGTGGCAGAATGGTTCTGCCAGAGAGTCAAATGCACACACAAAAATACTTTTTTGTATGTTTATCAAGTGTTGTAATTCAATATGAGACTGTTTGTTACTGTCTGGATAATAAATACATATATTTTTTTATTATTGACTCATTCTTTGGCCACATTGATCATGCCTCATTTAAAGTCCCACCTTGCTGCTGTTTCATAATATTTTTTACTTTCTGCTATAAAACACATCCAATAAAAAAATTGAAACAAATTCCAATTTCTTCATAAGTTTAGGCCAGTATGTATTCTGTTAAATATGTTTGTTGAAAAAAATCCCAATAAGTGTATATTGATTGGTTTGCGCAAAAGTTTTATAGAGTCTACAAACTATGGGATATTTTTTATTTGTTTTTTTACTAGTAATGGTGGCGATCAGCGACTTTTAGTGGGACTGCGATATTGCCGCGGACATTCTGACACTAACTGACACTTTTTGGAGACCAGTGACACCAATACAGTGATTGTTGCTAAACATTTGCACTGTCACTGTACTAATGACACTGGCTGGGAAGGGGTTAACATTAGGGGCAATCAAAGGGTTAGGATTTAGGTGATGCCATTTTTTATCAATACGTAAATATTCATGGCTTTATTTTGTTCCATAGAAATGCACAGTCCAGTCCTGCACAGTAAGAATGTCTCTTCATGCCCATCATCCCAGAGACTGCTTATTCTATCTGCGAGACTGGGAGGTGCCTCGTCTACAGAGACTTCTTACAGTGAGTAGACCTTTCTTTTTCAGTTTTACACTTTTTGTTAAACAATTCATCATCAAACCCCACTGCATTGGTATGAACTTAACTTATAGGAGGCATGGCTGCAAACTGCTACAGTGCCTTGCGAAAGTATTCGGCCCCCTTGAACTTTTCAACCTTTTGCCACATTTCAGGCTTCAAACATAAAGATATAAAATTTTTATTTTTTGTGAAGAATCACCAACAAGTGGGACACAATTGTGAAGTGGAACGAAATCTATTGGATTTTTGAAACTTTTTTAACTAATAAAAAAATGAAAAGTGGGGCGTGCAAAATTATTCGGCCCCCTTGCGTTAATACTTTGTAGAGCCACCTTTTGCTGCGATTACAGCTGTTAGTCGCTTGGGGTATGTCTCTATCAGTTTTGCACATCGAGAGACTGAAATTCTTGCCCATTCTTCCTTGCAAAACAGCTCGAGCTCAGTGAGGTTGGATGGAGAGCGTTTGTGAACAGCAGTTTTCAGCTCTTTCCACAGATTCTCGATTGGATTCAGGTCTGGACTTTGACTTGGCCATTCTAACACCTGGATACGTTTATTTGTGAACCATTCCTTTGTAGATTTTGCTGTATGTTTGGGATCATTGTCTTGTTGGAAGATAAATCTCCATCCCAGTTTCAGGTCTTTTGCAGACTTCAACAGGTTTTCATCCAGAATGGTCCTGTATTTGGCTGCATCCATCTTCCCCTCAATTTTTACCATCTTCCCTGTCCCTGCTGAAGAAAAGCAGGCCCAAACCATGATGCTGCCACCACCATGTTTGACAGTGGGGGTGGTGTGTTGAGGGTGATGAGCTGTGTTGCTTTTACGCCAAACATATCGTTTTACATTGTGGGCAAAAAGTTCGATTTTGGTTTCATCTGACCAGAGCACCTTCTTCCACATGTTTGGTGTGTCTCCCAGGTGGCTTGTGGCAAACTTTAGACGAGACTTTTTATGGATATCTTTGAGAAATGACTTTCTTCTTGCCACTCTTCCATAAAGGCCAGATTTGTGCAGTGTACGACTGATTGTTGTCCTATGAACAGACTCTCCCACCTCAGCTGTAGTTCTCTGCAGTTCATCCAGAGTGATCATGGGCCTCTTGGCTGCATCTCTGATCAGTCTTCTCCTTGTCTGAGCTGAAAGTTTAGAGGGACGGCCAGGTCTTGGTAGATTTGCAGTGGTCTGATACTCCTTCCATTTCAAAATGATCGCTTGCACAGTGCTCCTTGGGATGTTTAAAGCTTTGGAAATCTTTTTGTATCCAAATCTAGCTTTAAACTTCTCCACAACAGTATTACGGACCTGCCTGGTATGTTCCTTGGTCTTCATGATGCTCTCTGTGCTTTCAACAGAACCCTGAGACTATCACAGAGCAGGTGCATTTATACAGAGACTTGATCACACACAGGTGGATTCTATTTATCACCATCAGTCATTTAGGACAACATTGGATCATTCAGAGATCCTCACTGAACTTCTGGAGTGAGTTTGCTGCACTGAAAGTAAAGGGGCCGAATAATTTTGCACGCACCACTTTTCAGTTTTTTATTTGCTAAAAAGTTTAAAATATCCAATAGATTTCGTTCCACTTCACAATTGTGTCCCACTTGTTGGTGATTCTTCACAAAAAATTAAAATTTTATATCTTTATGTTTGAAGCCTGAAATGTGGCAAAAGGTTGAAAAGTTCAAAGGGGCCGAATACTTTCGCAAGGCACTGTATATCTATGCACTGGGACTGTGTTGGACAAGACTGCACAGCAGAGCCCATGGCGTATGGTGTGAACAGGTCTTTAGAACCATTTAGCTGGTTGAACGCTTGGGGCAGCCAGGGAGCATCTTCATGGCTGTGTTTTAAAACACAGGCTTCTTGCAAAGGTAATGTGTAAATATGAAATATTGTTAATGAGAGTGTTTTATTTTTATATTTTCAGCACAGAGAGCTCTCATTTTTTCATGTTTTCAAGGCTATCCTTTTCTGCTTTGCTTGAAGAAAGTCTGTTTACAACGCTCAATAACTTGTGTGGTGACTCCTACTTTCTGTATGCTAATTCAATCATAGTAAAACACCTTGTCCTGTTCTCTCTTTTTGGAAAACCCATAATTCTCTGTGAATCATCTGCCACGGGTTGCACCCAATATTAAAGGTTTTTTGAAAAGAAAAGATTTTATAAAAAAAAAAAAAAAAGTAAAAATACACATTTAAAGAGTGTTAAAATCCTTTTAAAATTTAGTGTTTCTCATTATCAACAAGGTTTTACTGGGCATGTCGGAACAAAAATTATGTTTACATACAGAGTTACACATGCCTGGTCGGTACTTAAAGCAGGGAATGTTTAATATAAAGTGGACTGAAGCTGATGGGTAATTGAAGGAAACTGCATACACGAGAGGAGAATAAGATAGGAGAAAAATGACAAATTACATGTGCAATACTGATCGTTTTATAGAGGGTGACTTCCAGCTATTGCCATGCTTGTTTTAGCTGAATATTACAGCTTTAGGTTACTAGGCTATAATGGTCCATTTTCCTTTGACCATTGATCTGTAATGGAGTGTTTTAATTTTCTACATAACTTTTTGTTCCTTTCTTCTTTTAGAATAACTAGTAGTAGTTTCTATATATTTAGAACAAGAACAAATATTCATGACTGACCATGTGACATTTCTGTCTTGTTTTAAGATGTCCAATGTGCAGTTTAACACGGATCCTCCAACTGGAACACAAGCTGGACCTGGAGGTGAAGAATAAATAAGAGATCTTTTACATTTTTACAATGCATTGAAATACATTAACTTCTTGGTGCCGGCTGCACCCAAATATGCAGCCTCTCGGTGGGTGAGCCTTGGCGCAGAGCGGCCGCATATTTGCGTGCATCAGTGCACATATAGCTGTGCGGAGAGCATGCACCCCTTGCGTGCTTCCAACACAGTTATCTGTGGTCACATGATCGTAAACCCCTCCTCCCAGCATCCTAAACCACTTAAAGTGTGTTACTAAACCCACAACAGCAAAATCAGTCTGTATATGCAGTAAAGCATGCTTGTTATACTCTCTGTGGAATCTAAGTGATTAATTCTCTGCATTGTGTATAAAAGCTGTGTGATCCTGTCTCTCTGATCCTCCTCCTTTAACTGACTCCAATCCATCTACTGGTAGAACAGAGTATTAGGAGTCGGGATGCACATGCTCAGTTTGGGAGAGTGTATGTGATCAAGCACAGGGCCAATCAGCACTGTCCAGACAGGATCAGGGGAGAATGAAAAGGCCTCCTACACGCTTTAAGCTGATACTGAGAGAAATCACAAGAATGCTCTAACTGCTGATGGAAAAAAAAGTTTTAAGCAGTTTATATTTACTAAAATAATTGCATTTCCATGTTCTGTGTACTGTGGGAGACCAGATATAGTGAAAGTAGGGCCCTGGGTTTAGTAACACTTTCAGGCTGCGTTCACATATTTTTTTTTTTTTTTAATTAGTTTTTATTAAAGAGAAGGAGTACATACAAGTCATCGCAGACATAACATCAGAGGAGCAATACAACCAGTAAGCAACAATCACCCAACGAACTACTTAGACTCCAACATGGGTAGCTCAAAAAAAAAAAAAAGTACATGACTCCCTTCAGTTTGTAACCAGAAGAGAAAAAAGAAGAAAGGAAAGTCCAACTAGAAGGAAGAAAGCAGGGGGGGGGGAAGGGGGCCCAACCGCCAGACTGAAATTTCAGAGGCTAAAACATGATATACATAGCTCATCGAAATACATCAAAACAAAAACCAAACATGGCTACAGCATATTACATTACACAGGACTGGATACCATAGCTGCATACGGGGGTGTGTACTTAAAGGCGACCCAGCAGGCCCAAATCTTTTTTGCAAGGTCTGACTTGCCTCTCAGGGAGAGTGTCATATCTTCCATGTAATATATATGATCAACTTTGAGCAGCCAGCAACGGAGCGTGGGAATCTTCCTCTGTTTCCAATATCTCGGGATAAGAGTCTTTGCCGCATTGAGAAGATGGGGCGTAATAGAGCGTTTATATGAGCCTGCCGGCTGTTCCGAACAGTGGAATAGCACATGCCACGGATCATTAGGAACCTCCTGACCCTGAATCTGCTGGATCCAATGCAGAACTGCGAGCCAAAACGGGCGTATACGTGGGCAATACCACCAGATGTGGGCGTGGGAGGCTCGCTCACCGCACTCTCTCCAGCAGAGCGGTGAGGTCTGGGGGAAAAACCGGTGTAGCGTTACAGGCGTGTAGTGCCATCTGGTCAGAAGCTTGTAGGACATCTCAGCTGTTTTGGCCGACCCCGAAGTGGCGTGTGCCCTGTGAAGAATAGTAGACACTTGGGCAGGAGTGAGTGTCTTATCCAAATCCAGCTCCCAGTTGCGGATAAAAGTAGGTGTCCTGTGAGATTCTAGGGATAGTAACAGGTGGTAAAAATAGGAGACAGGTCTCTCCACAGGTAGGTCACCTGAAAAAGCAGACTCCAGTGGTGTGAGCTCGGATACGGAGCGTAGTGGTTTAGGAAGAGATCGAACAAATGCCGACAGTTGGTAGTATTTCCACTGATCCATAGGTGAAATAGGCGATTCCCCCAAAATGGTGGGGGGAGGAAGGACCCCGGAGGGTCCGGTAAGCTGGTAAAGGAAAGTCTTGTCCCCGAGGCTCCAAGGGACACGTGAGTTAGGCCCCACATTACCGGGCGGGAAATAGTTGTGGCCTGACAAAGACAGTAAAGGTGAGTTATAGAGCCCGGAGCTTTTTTTGTACAAAGAGTCCCACACTGCCAAAGAAGAGGTCGTTAAAGGTGAGGAATCAGCAGACAGAGTCCTATAATGCTTTGGTAGCCACATAAGGTTAGAAAGGTCAGTCCCACCCAACAGCGTTTCCAGCTCGACCCACAATTTAGTATTCCTACCATACTTCCAGTCCGAGAGCCTGGCTAGCACAATAGCCCGGAAATAGAGTCGAAAATCCGGCACCGCCAGGCCCCCCGCGCTCCGCGGACGCATAAGCAGGGACCGTGGCAGTCGGGGTTTCCTCCTATTCCAGATATACCTGTAAACCATTGAATGTAATATAGTGAAGAACCCCACCGGCACCCCAAAGGGGATCATTTGCAGCAAGAAGAGCACCCTGGGCAGCAGGTTCATCTTCACCACCCCAATCCTACCCATCCAAGAGTGACCCACCTGGGACCACCTCTGTAGGTCTGACCTTAGCGTATTAAGAAGCGGGAGAAAATTGGCTCGGAAAAGAGCAAGTGGGTTGGGCGTCAGGTAAATACCTAAATATTTTAGGCGCCGTGTCTGCCAAGTAAAGGGGAAGGATTGCTTGAGAGACGTGGCTACAAGGGGAGGGACCGTGAGATTTAGAATTTCGGATTTGGACATATTTATTTTGAAATTCGAAACCCTGCCAAAAGCTGTAAATTCGGCTACGAGGTTAGGGAGAGAAATCAGAGGCTGTTGCACATAAAATAAAATATCATCGGCATAGGCCGCATATTTGTGTTCTGTCCCACCCACTACAACCCCGTGTATGTTCGGGTTACGACGGATAATAGACAGGAAAGGTTCCAGCGATATTGCGAAAAGTATGGGCGAAAGCGGGCAACCCTGGCGCGTACCGTTATATAGAGTAAAAGGGTCACTGAGAGTTCCGTTAACCCTCAACTGGGCCGTGGGATGACTGTAAAGAGCTAAAATTTGCGATCTGAGGGAAGGGCCGACCCCGAGACGGGACAACGGCGCCATAAGAAACTCCCAGTCCACCCTGTCAAACGCCTTCTCAGCATCCGTAGAAAGCAGCAGGGTGGGCTGGGACCGACGCCGTACAAGCGACATCAGTGTGATGGTGCGTAAAGAATTGTCGCGAGCCTCTCTCCCTGGTATAAAACCGGTTTGATCCCGCGTAATCCATTGTGGGACCAGGGGCAATAATCTATTCGCAATAGCCTTGGCGTAAATTTTTGCGTCGATGTTGAGCAGCGAGATAGGGCGATAGCTTGCACAATCGGCCGGGTCTTTCCCGTCCTTCGGTATGACCGTAACATGGGCATGAATAGTCTCCGGGCGGAGAACCCCCCCGGACGAGGTCACATTAGCGTAATTAGAAAGGTGGGGGAGCAATTTATCCGCATATAAGCGATAATATGCTACTGAAAGGCCGTCCGGGCCGGGTGCTTTGCCCTTCGCCATAGCTCGGAGTGCTCGCAATAATTCCGTCGACGAGAATTCCCCTTCCAGAGCAGCCAGGGCCTCAGCGGAGAGCTGAGGGAGGGCAGCCCGGTCTAGGTACTCCCGAATAAGCCGCCGCCGAGCTTCCCCGTCTGAGTCTATGCGACGAACATGATACAGCTGCTGGTAGAAATCCTGAAATTCCTTAGCAATCCGGGGAGTTTCATAGGCCATGGACCCCCCCGAGGTTCTAATTTTAGGTATAAACGCATCGGCTCTCCGTCGCCTAATGGAAGCCGCTAACAGCCTACTAGGTCTATCCCCCCATTCATAGAAGCGCTGGGCTACCAGCCTCGATCTAGACTTCTGGTCCAAGTGCAGGAGGGACTTCAGAGTTTCTCGCTTCGCTGTAAGGGTATGCAGAATGGGGACTGAGAGGCTCCGTTTATGAATCTTCTCTAGGCTCCTAATCTCCTCAACTAACTGAAGCTGCTGTGCCACCCGTTCCTTCTTTTTCCTGGCCCCCAGTTCAATAAGTTTACCCCTAATAAAGGCCTTGTGCGCTTCCCATAGCACGCCCGGGGAGATCTCGCTACCCATATTAGTCTGAAAGTAGAAATCTAGTTCCTCACCCAAAACTTTCCTGTCCGCCTCCTCGGATAAAAGGGTCTCGTTCAACCGCCAAGTAGCAGCCTTGGGCGGCAAAGATTCAACCTTAAGAGTAAACGAAGTCGGAGCGTGGTCCGACAGGGGAGATGTTTCAATGGCCGATTTAACTAAGAGTGGCAGGTGCTGGTGATCGAGAAAACAAAGGTCAATTCTCGAGTAGGTATGATGCACTGGGGAGAAAAAGGTAAAATCACGTTCGCGGGGGTGTGCGATCCTCCAGGTGTCCATCAACTGCAGCTCATGCAGTTTTGTACGTATGCATTTCAGCTGTTTATAGGACAAAGGCGAACTCCCCCTGGAAGTGTCCAGAGAAGGTTCCAGAGCCGCATTGAAGTCACCCGCCAGGACCACACAACCCCTCGCGAAGTCTCCTAATTTAGAAAGTGTCGAGGCGACAAAGGAAGCCTGGTGTCTATTGGGGGAGTAAAGAGTAGCTAAAGTGCATGACATGCTGCCCAGAGTGCCCCGGAGAAACAAATAACGGCCAGCCGGATCACACAACATATCATCCAACTTAAACGCGGTACCCCTCCGAAACCCGATGGCTACGCCCTTTGCCTTAGCAATATCCGAGAGACCATAATACCAGGTAGGGTATTTGGGGGAATACAATTTGACGGAAGTGGTGTGGGTGAGATGGGTCTCCTGTAGAAAGACCACATCCCCCCGGAGGCGATTCAGTTCCCGGAACAATTAATGTCTCTTCCCAGGGGCATGAAGGCCTCTAACATTAAACGAGATAAAGTTCACCGCAGCCATCGGGTCACAGAAAGGGGGCACCCACCTCCCACACCCCCCAACAGCGAAACAACCAAGGCAGATAGGGCCCCCCACACCCGGGGGAAAGGGATGGGCAGGGGAGGGACGGGGACAAGAAGGAAAACCAAAGGAGAGAAAAGAGAGTAGGGAGAGCGACAGGGAAAGAAACAGAATAGTAGCAACAAAGAAAGCAGCATAGCAGCAGAACTAACCGCACGCAGAAAACTGCAGTGCATCGGCGGGTCGCGCACCCAGCCCGCGACCCCCGCACCCCCCCCGCAAAGCGGGGCAAGGGCACCGGGACCCCGGGCAAGGCGGCATCCACCAAGAGGGGGGGCGGCGGAAACCAGGCCACCGAGGACAAACCACGCCATCGAGGGCTAGGGTCACGCCACGGCAGTCCGGCACCGGCGCCGCAAATAAACTCACTACATATACATAAACATTTCCAGTAAAAAACAGTTAATGAGGGAAACAACGGCAAAATGTAAATTACAGTGATCCAAACAGGGTCGGCAAACAGGGTTCAAGTCCAATCAGGAACTGAGTACGGAGCCAAGAGGCAAGCGATCAGTGTCAGGGCCAGAGACCACAGGGGGTCACAGATATGTCGCACAGCCCGGCAAAAGCTCAGACAGCTGGCGGGGTAGAACCGGGGAGGGCCCCAGAGATCAAGCCTTGATGGGTATCCGGGACTGCAGCAACTAGCAAAAAGGAAACAGCAAGAACTTGGGAAAACAGAGAAGAACAGCGTCCCGCTGTGGCAAAACACGAGCAGCAGGGAAAGTAATCCAGAGGCCAATAAAGGAAAACCAAGTCAGTGGCAAGTACTAGGGAATCAGCTTCCCGATAGCAGGATCCAAGGTGTCTGTGAGGACCGGAGGAAGAAAGGACACAGGGATAACCACACATTACGCCGGTCAGGGGTGCCCCTGGGAAGCCAGATCCGCAGCCAGAGGCCTCCGGCCCGCTCTTTGCCATTGACGGTCAGGGAGCTTCGGTGGTGGCGGGAGGACATCAGTCCAACCCGGTAACTCAGGTACTTCAAGGTTCAGGTCAGCACAGAAGCGTGGTAAGTCTTCAGGAAACCTTAGGACAGAGGTCTTGCCGTTAACCGAGGCGATTAAAGCAGCAGGGAAGCCCCACCGGTACCTGATAGAGGCAGACTGTAGAAGCTCCGTGAGGGGGCGCAAGGCTCTACGCCTATCCAAAGTCTCTTTGGCCAGATCCGGATATAAGGTAAGAGAGGCGCCATGGAAATCAAATGGCGTGGCATCCCGGGCCTTCTTCATAATTAGTTCCTTATCCGGGTAGTGATGAAGTCTACAGATAATCGTAACCTCCGTAGTCATGGAGCGAGGTCGGAGGGCCCTATGGACCCGATCAATCTTCAACGGCGCGTCAGGCGCCTTGCCGAGAAGGGTGTTAAAAATGCCCCTGACTGAAGGCAAGAGGTCGTCGTCTCCGGTCGCCTCCGGAAGGCCACGGATCCGAACGTTGTTGCGTCGGTTTCTGTTTTCCTGGTCCTCGATTTTATATAGAGCCGTACGGTGGGCGATCGTAAGTTGACGGGTAGTCGTCTGAAGCGATCGAATAGCAGACGCGTGTCTATCCAGTCGTTGTTCCGTCTCTTCCACACGTACCAGTACCTGTGATAAGTCCGAACGGACCGCCGACACTTCCTTCCGAATCGCTCGTTCAAGGTTCAATAGCATCGAGGCAAGGTCGGCCTTAGTCGGGAGATCACTCACCCTGGTAGCTATCTCGGCAGGGCCGGCCAATTCTCTCTCATCCTCCGATTCGGCCGAGGTATCGGGCGAGCGGGATCTACTCTCCGGCCTAGCTGAAGAGGCGGGGGTGAGTATCGGCAGCATGCTGTGCGGCGTGCGGCCTAGGCCGTCATGGTCCGGGGCCTCCTCGGACTCCGCGGCCAAAAAACGTTTGATGTTGCCAGAAGCTGAGCCCTTCTTGGGCAGGGACTTGCCCGTTTTCCTCCCCATGCCTGGGGCAAGCAGTAGTGAGGGGGATCTAGTCAAAAAAGATCAATAATCCGCGCCGATGCCGGAGCTCCCGCGAAGCACGTCCGCTCTAGTGCATCGCTAGGCCACGCCCCAGGCTGCGTTCACATATGAGCATGCAGCAGCTCACAGCAGGAGTCCGGTGCGTCCTCGTTCACTGCTTCAGGTCAGATTTCAGCCCGATATTTTGTCTGAATTTGGATCTGAAACAGACCAAAAGACACACATCACCGCAGCGGCTCTGGTGCGTTTTGCACAGGAGCCCTGTCAACCGGCTCCATAGAGAGCCGGTCACGATCTCTTGCTGTATGAATTGGATGCAGGGAAATCCGTATCCAATTCGCACTAGTGTAAACCCAGCCTAAAGGGCTGGGAGGCACCGTATCCAAGGGATTTCCTGAAAGCCTGTTGTGAAAATATGGGGAACCTCTGTTTTTTGTAAATGCTAGCTACATGGCTTTCATGTTATTCTAAAAAACAAAACAAAAAAAAAAACGTTCTTTAGCAAAGAACTTGCATTCTACATTAATATTTATGCAACCAAAACTAGTGTGTAAATTGCCTCCAGCATTGCTCCTGTTTATCGCTTTTTTTTCTTTTCCCCCCCTTACTTTTTGCTGGTGGCTGCCATTTTGCTGCAGCCCAGAACCCCAGAGCTGCAGTATATACTATAGACTGTTTAAAACCTCTGTGACTGCTTCCTCAAATGTCTCAGCGTCATGGCAGTTCCAACGTCAACAGGGAACTAGGGCCAGGGGTAAGCCACAGGGCCAGAAGTCCTGGGTCCGAAATTCTTCTGAATCCAGCACCAAGCCCTCCTTTTGAGGAGAGTGGGGGGAAGGCTACTGCACTTTGCGACATTTGGAGAACAATAATCAGGATGAGCGGGTCAACTCAATTATATCTCAAAGCTAAAAGCTGGAGTTGCGGGGCCTCCCCCCCCTGGAGGTTTTTAAGATCCAGCGTTCCCTCAGATCCTCCAAAAAGAAACATTGCTTCAGGCACTACATCATCTAGTGCATCAAGGAGTGATTGTAGAGGTTCCGGTATCCGAATGGGGCACTGGGTTTTACTCAAACCTGTTTACAGTTCAGAAATCAAACGGGGACACAAGACCCATTTTGGACCTAAGATCCCCGAACAAGTATCTACTGATACAGTCCTTTCGAATGGAGTCTGTCCTCTGGGTAGTAGCCTCACTCCAGAGGGGAGACTTTCTAGCCTCCATCAATATAAAAGAGGTGTATTTACACATACCAGCATTGGGTATGGCTAGAGGTCGACCTGTTGGCATCCAGGTTCAACAACAAGCTACGGCAAAAGGCCTGGTTCCCGGAGATATGAGACTGACAATAGATGGACCATGGACGCTTCCACATCACCCCAATCTACTGTCTCAAGGTCCTATATTCCACCCCAATTTACGGTCTCTAAATTTGACCGCATGGCAATTGAAGCCAGGGTGCTGAAGGACCACGGCATCTCTGGACCAGTAGTGTCTACCCTAGTGAATGCTAGAAAAGCTAGGAAAATTTATCATAAGGTCTGCAAGACTTATTGCTTGGTATAATGCCAGAAAATGGCATCCTCGGAAATACGTGATTGGGAAAAATCTCTTTCTTTTACAGTCAGCTGTGGAAATCAAGTGGAAGTACAATCGGAGGTCAAGTTTCGGCCCCATCAGTATTCTTCCAAAGGCCTTTAGCCTCCCATTTACTGATCCAAACTTTTATGCTGTGGGTAACTTGCTTGCTTCCCCCCCCATTGGGTCACCTATGTGTCCTTGGGACTTGAACTTGGTGTTGTCTGTCAAGGAAATTTCACTAGACTTTCTGTCACGCAAGCTAGCCTTCCTGATGGCCATCGCCTTGGCTTGAAGGGTGTCCGTAATGGCAGCCCTTTTGTGCAGGGTACCATACTTTTTTTTGCCAAAGTGGTGTCGGCCTTTCATTTAAATAAGGACATTATTTTGCCTTTTTTTTCTCTGCACTCATTGGACTTTGTCCAGGCAGTCGAGGTTTATTTGTCTAGATCTGCGGAGATCCGAGGATCAGACTCCTTTTTTGTTTCACCAAAAGGACCCAAAAAGGGGCAGACAGCTTCCAAGGCTTCCATTGCCAATTGTGTCCGTCAATTTATCATTCAGGCCTATGGTCTGAAACATAAAGCTCCTACCTTTAGGGTGAGAGCTCATTCTACCAGGGATGTAGGAACCTCCTGGGCTTTTCGCCATGAGGTAACTGTGGCTCGGATTTGTAAAGCTGCTACCTAGTCTTCAGTGCATACGTTCACAAAATGTTATCAAGTAGATGTTCGAGCAGCCAAGGATTCGGCTCTCAGCCGCAGTGTACTGCGGGCTGCCGTATAAGTTCTGTTGGCTATTTTTTGGCAGGGTGTCCCCCCCAAGGCTATTGCTCTGGGACTTCCCAGCAGGTAATGAATATTAGCCTGACTCTGTGTCCCATGATGTATGAAAAAGAAAAAAATATATTTTTTAAATGTAGCCATATATTTTTTGCTTTTATCATAATATACCACCAAAGAACAATAAAAAATAAATAAATTCTGCTCCTGATGATTGCAATGATACGTGTATGTTGTTTTTTGTTTGTACCCATAGTAGGGCTCAGAAACAATTGTGCATATTTTTTATCCTACCTAAAACACACTGACACGAATACTAAATTTAAAAAAAAAATGCTGTGGTGTTGTGTGTGTTTATTTTTTTATTTTTTTTATTTTTTTAAATCCTAACTAAAATGTGCAGATCCTGACCTTTGACCGTGACCACGACTTTTGAAAATGAACTAGATCAAAACCCTAATCTAGCATTTTTTTTGTTTATATTTTCTTTTTCTTTCTTTTTCCTTTTTTTTTTTTTTTTTTTTTCTTTAACACACACACTTCTTTATTCTTTTCTCATCTAGCAAGGAGATAAAGATGCAATGTATTGTTTTCTCCATTCAAGAAGAGAAAAAACAGACAAAACATCTGGGTGAACAGTGACTGATCACTGTGATAGCCTCTGATTGGCTATCACAGTGATCAGGTACCAGGCCTCCTGGTTCCTGATTGTTGGTATAAGACTTGAGGCTCTTGGTGAGAGCCTGGTCTCTGTGCTGGGAGTGTGCTGTATATATGCATATGCTTGTTGTGAAGTAATTTATGTAATGTACCTTCTTTTTTTAGGTGGATGTCGGGTCATGGAGCAGAAAGAAACCCTGGATGGAATGAAGGATGAGGCATGTGGAAAACAAACAGCAGTGGGCTATGCTGGTTTGTGTGAGTGAGTATCACTCTATATTTTATCCCTGGATGGACATTGATCTACTATGTTTTTTTTTTTTCTTGAAAAAAAATATTATTTTGAAAACATGATTTAAAGTATGATTTATGCCATCTCTTTCTAGCATATATCTGTTTGTAAGTCATTAGCGTCTTATTAACAACTTGAGCTGCTGAGAGCCTTTTTCTCTGTTTAGCCCTCTTTGAATTTCGGTTCCACACCTTGAGTCTCTATTCCACTCCTTTATACCTCTTAACTTTTCATAGTCTTCCCTTACATACCATAAATTATTTTTCTCAGGACAAAGAATGGCGCGTACACACGATCGGACTTTCCAACAGACTTGGTCCGGTGGACCAGAGTCCGTCAGACAATTCGATTTGTGTGTGGGCTCCAGCGGACTTTTTCTTCCCCAGCATGCCCCAGGACTGTGAAGTCATAAGGGTCACCGTGTCACATATAAGTCGCCGTGCACCGTGTCCACAGCATTACAGCGGGAGAGAGTGTCGCGTCAACATCGGAAGAACAGAAGAAGGAAGAAGAAAACGATGAAGGAGAAAGCCAAGCCACTGCTAGCAACAGAGCGGCAAAAGAGCAGAAGATAGCTGAGGAGGCCGGCGAGAAGAACTGGAAAGCGCGGAGAAGTCTGAAGAAGACCCTGGAAGACGGAAGAAGAACCCCGGAGCTGCCTAATAAACTACTTTAAAAACCTGTGTGTAGTGTGTTTTTTTGTTTTACACTTTTTCCCCCAGGTGAATGGGTAGGGGTACGATGTACCCCATACTCATTCACATAGGGTGGGGGGCCGGGATCTGGGGGCCCTCTTGTTAAAGGGGTCTCCCGGGTTCCGATAAGCCCCCGCGGACCCTGACAACCAACGGCCAGGGTTGTTGAGAAGAGGCCCTTATCCTCATCAACATGGGGACAAGGTGCTTTAGCGTGGTGGGCGTAGGGCGCCCCCCTTCCCAAAAGAACCCACCCCCCCATGTTGAGGGCATGCGGCCTGGTACGGTTCAGGGGGGGAGGGGTCACTCGCTCGTCCCTACCCCCTTTCCTGACTCGCCGTTTTTTTCGGAGTAGGGGGATACCCTTAAAATCCATACCAGGCGACGGGGCTCGCAAGGTATCAATCTTGCCGATGAAAGTAGCGAGATTGACTTCCTTCTCTAGTCCCGTCCTACCTGGAGTCACGTTCAAAATGAACGGACTTTAGTCTGTGTGTGGGCAAGTCCGTTCATTTGGAAAGTCTGTCGGACCTCCGCCAAAAGTCCGCCGGAGAGCCTGTTTGTGCGTGCACAAGTCCGCTCGTTCTGAAAGTCCGGCGCAAAAGTCAGGCAGATTGGACTTTCCGGCAGACTTTGTCCGGCGGACAATCGTGTGTACGCGGCATACGGCTTTGATTTCATAGCAAACTTGGGTACATGTATTTTTATTCAAAGCCTACTCCACATTTTAATTTCCCTTTTTAAATAGTTTGTTTGGGCCAAGCTGGCCCAAATGAGCTATTTGCTAAACTAACAGGTGTTAGATGGGCGTGCTGTATTATATAAATGAATGAGTACAAAGTTTCCTCTGATGGCGGAGATCATGACATGAGATTCATTCATATAATACAAACCTTCCCCTGAATAACTGAGCAGCGCTCAGCCTTACTGTCTTCTGTACTGGGAGTGAGACAGGAAGCCTTTGTCCCACTGTCAAAACACAGCACTGTGTACTATATTACTGTATGTAGATGAGGCTACATACAGGTAATACAGCATGCCCAGCAAGTGCACCTGTTAGTGCAGTAAATATAGTTACATAGGTTGAAAAAAAGACACAAGTACATCTAGTTCAACCATAAAAATATTATACAATCCAATTTACCCAATCCTATACCCACAGTTGATCCAGAGGAAGGCAAAAATCCCAGCAAAGCATGATCCAATTTGCTACAGCAGAGGAAAAAAATATTTCCTGATCCCCTAGAGGCAATCGGATTTTCACTGGATCAACTTTACCTATAAATGTTAATACCCGGTTATATTATGTACATTTAGGAGAAAATCCAGGCCTTTCTTAAAGCAATCTTCTGAGCTGACCAGAATCGCCTCTGGAGGAAGTCTATTCTACGTTTTTACAGCTCTTACTGTGAAGAAACCTTTCCGTATTTGGAGATTAAATCTTTTCCTCTAGGCGAAAAGAATGCCCCCTTGTCCTCTGTGTTGACTGTAAAGTGAATAACTCAACACCAAGTTCACAATATGGACCACTTCTGTTTTTATACAGGTTGATCATATGCCCCCTTGATTCCTTCTTTTCAAGGGAAAAAAAATTCAGTTCCCCGAGTTTTTCCTCATAGTTGAACACCTCCATGCCTTTTATCAGTTTGGTTGCCTTTCTCTGCACTTTCTCCAGTTCCCCGATATCCTTTTTGAGAACTGGTACCCAAAACTGAACTGCATATTCTAGGTGAGGTCTTACTAATGATTTGTACAGGGGCAAAATTATATCTCTCTCTGGAGTCCATACTTCTCCTAATACAAGAAAGGACACTTTGGAAACCGCAGCTTGGCATTGCATGCTATTATTAAAGTAGTTGTAATCCCTTACAACACACTTTGACCTACAGGTAAGCCTAGATTAAGGTCAACGGCGATATGTCAAGAGTGGCGGCTCCCGTGCACATGCACGGGAGTGACGTCATCGCGGCTTCGCTGAACGACAGCGGCGGAGCAGCGAGACCCACCGAGAAGATGGATGCGCCGGACTACAGCGGACAGCGGTGACTTCGCTGGCTCCTGTGTCAGGTAAGTGACACATACTGGACTACTATGCGATGCATAGTAGTCCATTATGCTTTACCTTTGCAGGGAATGAAAGAGGAAGTAAACCCATCAGACTTTACCTTATACCTTATACATTAGCCGTGTGGGGGAAACTGTATCGAACGCTTTTGCAAAATCCAAGTATACCACGTTCTCCCAGCGACCCCTCTGTCCAAGGTTTTACTTACCTCCTCATAAAAAGAAATCAGATTTGTTTGACTTGTGTCTTTCATGAATCCATGCTGTCAGCTTGACCAAAATTAACTATTTAGGGATATTAAAGGTGGAGTTAGGCTTTAATGGGTTTTAATTTTAGAATATATTGAAACTTTGGAAATAATGTATCTTCCTTTAGTTTTTTGCAATGAAACTTTAACCACTTTCAGACCGGACCAATTTGCTGGTCAAAGACCAGACCACTTTTTGCGATTCGGCACTGCGTCGCTTTAACTGACAATTGCGCGGTCGTGCGACGTGGCTCCCAAACAAAATTGATGTCCTTTTTTTCCCCACAAATAGAGCTTTCTTTTGGTGGTATTTGATCACCCCTGCGGTTTTTATTTTTTGCGCTATAAACAAAAATAGAGCGACAATTTTGAAAAAAACGCATTATTTTTTACTTTTTGTTATAATAAATATCCCCCAAAAATATATAAAAAAACATTTTTTTCCCTCAATTTAGGCCGATACGTATTCTTCTACATATTTTTGGTAAAAAAAATCGCAATAAGCGATTATTGATTGGTTTGCGCAAAAGTTATAGCGTTTACAAAATAGAGATCGTTTTATAGCATTTTTATTAATAATTTTTTATTATTTTTTTTTTTACTAGTAATGGCGGCGATCAGCGATTTTTATTGTGACTGCGACATTGTCGGGGACCCATCGGACATTTTTGACACATTTTTGGGACCATTGTCATTTATACAGTAATCACTGCTATATAAATGCAGTGATTCCTGTGTAAATGACACTGGCAGTGAAAGGGTTAACCAGTGGGTGGCAGTGTAGGGGTTGTGTTCCTAGGGGTGTGTTACTAACTGTGGGGGGGTTGGGCTTTCATTTAGTGTACACTGATCTCTGCTCCAATCACATGGAGCAGAGATCAGCGTCACTAGTTGCTAGGCAGAATGGAAAAATGTTGTTTATACAGCATTTCCTCCATTCGGCCGCTCCGTGAGACGATCGCGGGGATGCCCGCGGCGATCGAGGCCGCGGGTCCCGCGACCGGACTCACGGGGGTCCCGACCAGCGCGGGAGCGCGCCGCAGGTGGCGCGCTCCCGATGGCAGGGCGGCATTGAATATTGGACGTACATGTACGCCAATATGCCTGCCCGTGCCATTCTGTCGACGTACATCGTCGTGCGCTGGTCGGGAAGTGGTTAAGATAATTTGTGAAGACCCAAGTACCTACCCTAAAGTATAAATTACAAAGTCGTTTATTAAAAGGATAACAATTATTTGTAAGCAAAATAGTATGTCAAAGTGAACCTTTTACTTCAGCTGAGCATTTCTCCCCTTTTTTAGGATAAATTGCCACACACACACAAGAATAAAAAGTAATGGCTTATGTATACAGGCATACCCCACTTTCAAGTACACAAGGGGGTTTATTTACTAAAGCTGGAAATGCAAAATCAGGTTCACTTCTGCATAGAAATCAATAAGCTTCTAACCCCAGCTTGTTCAGTTAAGCTTTGGTAAAAAAAAACCTGGAAGATCATTGGTTTCTATGCATAAGTGAGCCTGATTTTGCACTTCCCAGCTTTAGTAAATAAACCCCATTGTGTACTTATAAGTGGGGTGTGCCTGTATTGTTAGAATGACATTAAGCTTAGCTAAAGTTAGGATGGAGAGGACACAAATCGGCAACATTATGACAGGTTTAATCGATAATTCAGAATGACATTGCGGTAGCTTATATGGGAATTTGAAACTTTGGCAGACGTCATTCAGATCATCCAATGTTTAAGTTAATGTTTTATTATAAAAAAAAACATGGATAGAACCTGTGGAAACGTTTGTATTTATGAATGTTACTTTCAGCTTCTATATATAAGGTTACCTCTATTTTACTGTAAAAGTACCTCTATTAGATTGTGCTTTGTGACACCTCAGACTGGACAAGATAATTGAATGGTATTGCAAATGTGTCATGATAGGTGATATTAAACAAAAAGGAAAAAAAGTGCAATAATAGCGCTGTTCAAGTCATTATTTTACTTCTTAAAAATGTTATGGAATATATTTGCTGTCATGTTTTCAGCCAGTTTTACAATACGTTACAATAAGTTTTTAGCTCTGTAATTTTCAGAAAATATCCACTTATATATACTGTATGTCCATTGATACATAATACTGGATGGTAAAGTAGTCGTGTGTGGTCTTTTCCAGATCTCATTATAAGGAGTACCTTGTCAGCCGCATTAATGCTCTCTTTTTGGACCCCTGTATACTTTATGACTTAGAAGAGGCTGTTACTGTGTGTAAACGCTACTTGCCAGGCTGTCCTCCCAAAGAAGAAAATGAAGATGAGGCCACTTACAAAAATCACCTTATTCATGTATGTTTTTAATTTCATTTTTTAATCTGTCATTATTATGCAGTAATAAGTACTCTCCTAATATCTGTTTGTGCTGGGATTCTTCCCATTTAGGTACTGATGACAGAGATCCCCCTGAATCTTCATATCCAAAGAAGTCAACACCCGTAACTGCCTTCTTTTTGCTTGCTTTATGTACAGTCATGGAAGCTTTACGTTTCTCAAACAGAATAAAAATATCTATATTGTTACTTTGGCGTTCATTGTTATTTATATGACTTGTCATTTTGGGAGGGCAGGAGATCCCACCAATGAATCTAGTCACTGAACCCTGCAGCTTTAGTTACATATATATTTGTTCTTGGCTGTCTCTGCTTTTAAATGCTGCATGTAAACATATAAGGCTTTAGCTAGACTGAAAAAATTGATATTTTTAAATCAAGTTATAATAAATTTTACCAGATCCCTCACCATTTATGTTGGGTAAAAAAAAAAAGTAAACCACCCTTTTTTTTTTTTTTTAAAACCCGGTATACGATCTGTGTTATATGTTGTGGTCTTGGTTTCAAGCCAAGAAATGCTCTATATGACACATTCTAAAATTAGTAGGTTGCTAATCTGATCTGGATAGAGTGCTGGGTGTGGGAGAGCACAGATCTATTTCAGATAGGTCGGAAGGATGCGTCAGTGCAACGTCAGGGTTGTGTTCTGATAGAACAAACTTAAACTGTAACTAAAGGCAAAACTTTTTTTTTTTTTTTGGAGGGGGGGAGGTTTGGATAGAGTGGAGAGAGATTAGAACATGTCGGCATTTATTGCTGCCTGTGCCCCCCGTTAGCGAGGTTCACACTCTCTATTTGTCTATCGTTATCACTGAAAGTAAAGTCACAAATTTTGAGTTGACACTAGAACACTAATAGAGGGGAAATCTTCCAAATGGGACACTAGTTCTGATGTCACCCCAGGATTCCATCACTTTGGATGAAATTCCTCTCACTTCCGTTTTTAGCTATGGGAAAGGAAGTAAAGGGAAATCTCCCCTAAGGGACATAGATGGCAAAAAAAAAAAGCCTTGCTTGTTTTAATTTAATCGAATAGAATACAAGTAGCTGGTTTTAATGGTAATTTCACCCACTATTGGTCATTCCAGTTTTTGGTAGATGCTGGAGTGTTAAACTACCTACCTAGAAGTTTCTTAAACAAAACATTTTTTTTTTAAGTTATGGATATAATGAAAAAAAGCTACGTGTGGTGCGATAACAACAAATGAGTTGACTTGGGCAGGAAGGCCCATACTGCAATAAAAAGCTCAAAGATTTTCTGTTTTTGTTTCTGCCTTTGTCCTTATTAAAAAAAAAAAAAATTATTTCTTCCTGTTCCTGACCTATGTTACCAGGACAGGGTCAAGGAAATCTCAGCCGACTGGAGAGGAATACAGAGGTTGATATCCCTTTCCACTCTATCCAAAAACTAAGGTTTTTCTGGTTTTGGGCTTCAACATCTATATACAGATTGAAATATGGCCAGTCTCTGCTGAATCAGATGTATTTTGATCAGTGGGTGGCCATCCATCCTCAACACAAGTCGATTGTTTGATCAACTTCTGTCGAAGGGATATATTGGAAAACGTTTCTCGATTAGTGGCTGCAGCCACTGATCAGTGTATTCTGACATAGTTTTTTTTTTCGTTCAACACAAATAAGGGCTAACAGTGTATGGCCAGCTTAAAACAGAAGTAAACCCATTGATTTTAAAGTTTCAAAAAACATTCCCGGCATGCAACTGTCACATTGGTTGTGCGCTCAACCAAACTGTCAAACCATGCAATGGCTGGTGTCATAACTGATTACATGTGCAGCATCATCGCAGTTGAAAATTAGAGAGGCCAAGATGGCAGCTTCCTTGACTGAAAACTATAGGTGGGTTTACTTCCACTTTTGAAGCTCCGTTCACATCTTGGCGTTCCGAATCGCGGGCAGAATCGACATGATTCTGCTTGCGATTTGAATTAGTGGCCAGTAGCAATCCCTGTCACTTCCAATGGCACCCCGATTGCCACAATTCATTGAGCGACAATCGAGATAAAATCACGCAAATAGAATCGTGGGACGCCTGTCACCCAAAATAAGTTCTTGTACTTCTTTTGGGTGACAGACGTCCTGCGATTCTGTTTGCACAATTTTCCACGATTGTTGGCTGAATCGTGGCAAGATTGCGCCACAATCGGGGTGCCTTTGGAAGTGTCAGAGATCAGACGGGCGGCCCTGCCATTTTCGAATCGTTGACAGAATTGCGGCAATTCCGAAAGCCGAGATGTGAACGGAGCCTAAAACGGTATATCATAATGATCAGTAGATCCAGAGATACAAGCAGTTGACGTTACAGTACAAATTTTTTCCTACCTCATTGGCTGACAATTATTGGAGTAAGCAAAATAAAAGCAGGAAGGAGTGGGGCAAAGTTTGACCTTTACAAAAAAAAAATATATAAAATTTTACCATCAGCAGTATAAAGTGTTTGTAGCTGCCCAACCCCCCCCCCCCCCCCACAAAAAAAATTAAATAAAAAAAATTGTATCCTGTTCCCTTAAAGCATGTATAACAGCACAGTGCTTACCCTGGCCCCCTTGTTTAACCTTAAAAAAAAAACCTGCCTGATCCTGCTTGGTTCTGCCCTCCCCTCTGTACAACTGACCACGGTTTATTATGGCTGCTGAGCCCTGACACTGTGGTCAGCTTATGTGCCTTCGTCAGCCACAGCTATCTGCAGCTCTCCTCTGTCCTCCTCCCCTCCCTGCCTGTCAGCTTGTCTGTGCCATTCTGCACCCTGCCCCTTCCCTTCCTGCTGCTATCATATCTGTATTACAAACATACCATTCCCTCTGTTAGCTAACATTATGTGTCCTAGCATCTGTGCTGAAAAAAAATGCAGATTTATACCTTATATCAGAGCGTCTCCCAGCGCTCATGTGACTGCTTGGCTCTCACCTCCTCTCCTCGGCCCCTTGCGCTATAGCTGTCAGCCTGGAAAAGAAGAGAACCAAGGAGTCACATGAGCGCCGGGAAACTCTTTGATATAAAGGTATAAATTGTCTCTTTTTTTTGTTTTGTTTTTGTTCAGCACAGAAACTAAGACACATAATGTTATTTAACAGAGGGGATGGTATGTTTATGATACAGTGACTTCACAACCACTTTATATCTCTGGATTCACCAATAGTTTTAACATACAAATTTCACCAAAGTTAGGCTTTATGTTGTATATTTTATTGTATGCTCAGTCTGAATTTCCCAGGCTTGTACCAGATGCTATGAACGTACAAATGGGGATCATCTTAAGAAAAACAGGTTAGTGAAATGGTAACAACTGTTGGCTGAACCAGGTGGTATGATACTGAAATATACAAAGTAACATATAACAGAATTATAGGAAACGAATACCACCAGCTGTGGTCTGATCCAAACCAGAAAAACACATGGACATTGGAACCTCTTGTGAGCTGGTCAACATGTTATATTTATTAACTACATATATAACCAAACACAACCAAATAATGAGGTGTAAGCTTTATGGCTAACGTACACACATTAAAGGATTCCTATTTCTTCAAATGCATATACCGTATATACTCGAGTATAGGCCGACCCGAATATAAGCCGAGGCCCCCAATTTACCCCCAAAAAAACTGGCAAACTTATTGACTCGTGTATAAGCCGAGGGTAAGACATGCCTGTCCATCCCTGTGTGTGTGTCCGTCCATCCCTGTGTGTCCGTCCATCCCTGTGTGTCCGTCCATCCATCCCTGTGTGTGTGTGTGTCCATCCATCCATCCATCCCTGTGTGTGTGTGTCTCCATCCATCCATCCATCCCTGTGTGTGTGTGTCTCCATCCATCCATCCATCCCTGTGTGTGTGTGTATCCATCCGTGTGTGTGTGTGTGTGTGTGTGTGTGTGTGTGTGTGTGTGTGTGTGTCCAGCCTACCTGTGTCCCGAGCCTTTGTCCCGAGCCTCCGTCCCGTGCCTTGCCTCCGTGCCTCGCCGCCGTGCCTTGCCTCCGTCCCGTCCCGTCCCGTCCCATCCCGTCCCGTCCCGTGCCGTGCCTTGCCTTGCCTCCGTCCCGTGCCCTCTTCGTCGGCGCCTCGGCGGCCATTGTAAAATTCAAAAGCTGCGCCGCCGCCTTCGCCTGTGATAGGCGGAACACTGAATTTCCCAGCAGCCTGTGTTCCGCCTATCACGTACATCGTATCATCCTCGTCCGTAGTACGAGGATGATACGATGTCCGTGATAGGCGGAACACAGGCTGCTGGGAAATTCAGTGTTCCGCCTATCACAGGCGAAGGCGGAGCCGGAGGCGCGGCTTTTGAATTATAGAATGGCCGCTGTCTGTCTGCTCGACACGCTGATCGAGCGGGCAGACAGCGATGACTCGAGTATAAGCCGAGGGGGGCACTTTCAGCCTCAAAAAAGAGGCTGAAAATCTCGGCTTATACTCGAGTATATACGGTACTATTCTTTGAACAAAGAAGCAGAAATCCCCAAATACTCATCATTTATATTGGTTCATGCTCATATTATTCCACCAAATTAAAATCTCAATCGCACCAAGTATGTTGCAGAGCATTTAGCATACATAAAAATAAAAATAAAATCCTCAAAAGGAAAAAGTGATACACAGGTAATGATACACAGGTAACAGAAAAGTAGCTTTAGGGGTCATTTACACTGGCATTGACAAATGTGTGTTTATATGACCTTTCTAAATACAATCGTTTTTGGCCCTTTCGCACCAGCAGTGGCCAGTCCAGTCAGCAGGGGATCAATGGACAGATGAACGGTTTTCCCAATAGGAATTGAGTCCGTCGGACAGATTTGAAACATGTTCTATTTCTAGGTTTTCGTCTGATTTTATTTTATTTTTTTTAAGAAAAATTATCGTACTATCCCACACACAACTGGACTATCTGACAGGAATGATTCAGTCGGACCTAGTCTGCCAGAAAGTCCGGTTGTGTACGGACTTATACGGTATTAGAGTTAATCACATGTAAATAGGCGCCTGTCCATTCACATGCGCCTGCCCATAGACTAACATGGAGCTTCCGTTCAGACTCCCCTGAAAAACCCAACAGACAGATCTAATCAGACCACCCACATGCAAGTTGTGCATTTAGGTGATTTCAGTTTAGCTGCTCTTAGGCCCCTTTCACACTGGGGTGGTTTTCAGGCACTACAGCGCTAAAAATAGCGCCTGAAAAAACTGGTCCCGTTTCCCTCCGGCTTTCACACTGGAGTGGTGCGCTGGCAGGACGGTAAAAAAAGTTGCGCTAGCCGCATCTTTGGAGCGGTGAAGGAGCGGTGTATTCACTGCTCCTCCCCATTGAAATCAATGGGGCAGCGCAGCTATTTTAACCCTTTTTCGGCTGCTAGCGGGGGTTAAAGCCGCCCTGCTAGCGGCCACATACCGCTGCTAAAATGACGGTAAAGTGGCACTAATAATGGCGGCACTTTACCACCGACGCCCGCACCGCCCCAGTGAGAAAGGGGAGAAAATAGAATTCTGTATGTCCCGGATCCAATTCAGAATTGTAAATACTGCTTAAACTCATGCAAAAGGCAGGTATAGCTAAACTTGATCTGGGCAGCATAAGGTTTTTTTTTTTTTTTTTTTTGTGCTTTCTATATCATTTATTTTGGATTTGAAGTGCTAGTGTGAATGTAGCCTTAATATTTACGTTTGTTTTTTTTTGTTTTTGTTTTATATCAAAGAAAAACTGGAATAGTGCCTCTCCAGGTATCACAAACTTTATTAAGTGCTACTGTTTAGAATAGTGCCAGCAGTGATTTATTACTAGTTACATATTTGTCCAGGAAAAATTCAGGCACAGAATCGGTCATACCCTCTACACCCCTATCCCCTGGAGCCCGACCCACCTAATTACCAGAACCCATTGTTGCCATACAAAGTCTAGGGCTGTTAACAAGTACCTTATATTTACATCCCATAAGATCTGAATCCTAGGCCTGTTGTGCTGCTGCTGCAAAACAAAAGGTCAGATGTAGGATTTGTTTACTGGGTGGATATACAAATTGTTCTATGAGTATTGTCAAAGATTGTTCAATGGTATCTACAGGATGGGGAAATGCATTCTTCATTATTTTGTCTTGTTTGCACACAAAACTGTTCACACCATTGCATTGTCATGCAATTTGACAGGTCCAAATCTTATTACAAGACTCCCACTATTGACGATGGAGAGGTTCAAAATCAGTGCAACTCTGACTTGCGGTGCAGCACCGGTTTAGAAAAAGAGGTTCCTTCACTTTTTTTTTTTTGCAATTTTAGGTGTGACTTACATAGACATCTGTGAAAGAAGTCACACAGATATCAGTCAAGTCGCACTGACCTGCAGCTTTGAAATCGTGCGACTTCAAGTGAAGGCTAAAGCTCTATTAAACCTAAAACAAAAAATGTAACATACTGCAGATTTTCAATCACTAGATGTGGTGGCTGCATTAGTTATCTTTTTTAAACTTTTTTTACATGGTGATCTGGCCAGTAGCATACCTGTATTAAGCTGGATTCACATCTATGCAGTTTTAGTGCTTTTTGCATTTTGCAGATTTGCACTACGGTCCATCTACCATGGTTTCCTATGGAATACGTTCTTTAGTGCAAATCTGCAAAAAGCATTAAAAACGCATAGGTGTGAATCCAGCCTTAGAGTGTCTCCACTCTGCATGAAGAAGCAGAAGGGGTGTTAGATGTCCTAGTAGATTTAGATACACTTACAAATTTAAATCAAACTCCAAATCACACTGCAGTTACACAAGCAGTTAAAGCAACAGGTTTTTTTGTGTTTTTTGTGATAAAGGTTTTCCATAAATAAAAGTTAATCATTTTAAGCACCACTGTCAGTGGTAAATGGTTTTTCTCAACACTATGATTAGCAGGGGAGCTTGTTCTGTTGAAAAACAGGTTTATTGGCCAGATCACCAGGTGAAAATAAAGGAAAGAAGGCCTAAAAAAAGAAAACAAATGCAGCCATCACATATAAAAATTGGTAAGCTGCAATATATTGTTTGCATTTGAGTTTAATACCACTTTAACATGACAGTTCACTTTAAAGCTTCTGAATTTTAGACTGACATCTGAAAGCAGGCACCTAAAGATGCCTGCAGGTAGGTTCATATACCTTATAAAGATCTTTGAAGCCATAAAGCTTGCTGAGCTCAGTTATGAAGGTATGGTGGACCAATAGTATAAGACTCATGTGGAGCAATGCAAGAAATGTCGATATATAAGCAGGCGGATTTAGGTACCTACTTTATATTTCTGCCTAATGTTTAGGAGATGTAAAGGAAACCTGTCACAAAAAAATCATAATGTCCCCTGTAGCAAAAATGCTAAGCATGTGGTGCCATGACTGCGAACGGGGTGTGCCTGGGCACACCCTAATCACCCCATGTGGAGCATATTTTGCCTGCTGCCTGGACCCCGGCTTGTTCCCCCAGCTGCTGCAGTGCTGCTGGCTTCCCTCCTCTCTTCTCCCCCACTAGCTGCGGGGGATATTTCAGGATTGAGCATGAGAGAAGGGGCCGGTAAATATGTTAGCTACCGCCCCTTTTCTGTTTCACAAAGATTTTATTGGATATTTCCAGGACAGCAGAAGAAAATACAGTAAGGGACAAAGAACATTGGGGTGTACAGAGGTGTATTCTGTAAAAGGTTTCCACCATAATCTGTACTGATCACTGTGTTCATTCATAACTGAAGCATAGTAAACTAATCACTCCCCATTCATTCACTGTCCAGTGCAGAAAAAAGGACTGGGGAATCTTTGTCCTTAGTCCCTTGCTCTGTCTCAAAAGTGCAACATTAGGAGTCTGTTTAAACGACTGGTATTTCACCACAGCCCCCGCCCCACGGCGGTCCAAAAAAATTGTAAAAACAAATTGTAAACAATATTATTGTAAAAAATAATAGAAAAGCCCGGAATCAATCCGATGCGGCCGTTGGCAAGGTATGGAGACGAGTGAGGGCAAGATGGCCTCCACTCTTTTCTATGCCCTTGGAAGACCGGAGCGACCTCTGGTTCTTGGACCAAAACAAATAACTTTATTTGTAAATCATAAAATTATTTTTTTTTCATTTGCTTTTAAAGGTAAATAAGAGATCTGGGGTCTTTTTGACCCCAGATCTCTCGATAAAGACCTGCCATCCTTATTTCTATTGCAAGGGATATTTACATTCCTTGTAATAGGATTCAAAGTGATGAAATAAAAAAATAAAAAGTGAACTAAATAAGAAACAAATCAATTTAAAGCACCTCATGCCTCTGATTGCACAGAGAAGCGAACACATATGCAAGTCACACACGCATATGCAAATGGTGTTCAAACCACGCGTAAGGTATCGCCGCAACAATTCTACTGCAAGACCTCCTCTGTAACTCTAAACAGGTAACCTGTAAAAATCTTTAAAGCGTCACATATGGAGATTTTTATGTACCGTAGTTTGTTGCCATTCCATGGCCGTGCGCAGTTTTAAAGCATGACATGTTGGGTATCTATTTACTCGGCGTAACATCATCTATTCTATTCCATTATACAAAAACATTGGGGTAACTATTGTTTTTTGTTTGTTTTGTTTTTAACCACCTCCCATCCGCGTTATTGCCGAAAGACAGCTGCAGCACGGACCTAATTTGCCAGGAGGGCGTCCTCCCGTGGTTGTGTGGCCTGCACTCATTTGTGTAACAGACTGTTACGCAAATACTGTGTGACCTAAAATATTGTAACAATCGCCATTTTATTCTCTAGGGTCTCTGCAAAAAAAATATATATATATATATATATATATATATATATATATATATATATATATATATATATATATATATATATAATGTTTGGGGTTTTAAGTAATTTTCTAGCAAAAAATACAAATTTAAACTTGTAAACAAAAAATCCCAGAAAAGGCCTGGTCTTCAAGTGATTAATATACTTTGAACTGTTAGTTTTCATTTATTTATAAGTGTGTGTGTGTATGTATGTATATATTAGTGTCTAGCACTGAGCAGTCTAGTAGTGTGCAGTCTATATCCGTGTGCAGTGTCTAGCACTGAGCAGTCTATATCAGTGTGCAGTGTCTTGCACTGAGCAGTCTAGTAGTGTGCAGTGTCTTGCACTGAGCAGTCTAGTAGTGTGCAGTGTCTTGCACTGAGCAGTCTAGTAGTGTGCAGTGTCTAGCACTGAGCAGTCTATATCAGTGGGCAGTGTCTAGCACTGAGCAGTCTATATCAGTGTACAGTGTCTAGCACTGAGCAGTCTATATCAGTGTACAGTGTCTAGCACTGAGCAGTCTATATCAGTGTACAGTGTCTAGCACTGAGCAGTCTATATCAGTGTACAGTGTCTAGCACTGAGCAGTCTATATCAGTGTACAGTGTCTAGCACTGAGCAATCTATATCAGTGTACAGTGTCTAGCACTGAGCGATCTATATCAGTGTACAGTGTCTAGCACTGAGCAGTCTAGTAGTGTGCAGTCTATATCCATGTGCAGTGTCTAGCACTGAGCAGTCTATATCAGTGTACAGTGTCTAGCACTGAGCAGTCTAGTGGTGTGCAGTCTATATCGGTGTGCATTGTCTAGCACTGAGCAGTCTAGTGGTGTGCAGTCTATATAGTTGTGCAGTGTCTAGCACTGAGCAGTCTAGTAGTGTGCAGTGTCTAGCACTGAGCAGTCTATATCAGTATGCAGTGTCTAGCACTGAGCAGTCTATATCAGTGTACAGTGTCTAGCACTGAGCAGTCTATATCAGTGTACAGTGTCTAGCACTGAGCAGTCTATATCAGTGTACAGTGTCTAGCACTGAGCAGTCTATATCGGTGTACAGTGTCTAGCACTGAGCAGTCTATATCGGTGTACAGTGTCTAGCACTGAGCAGTCTATATCGGTGTACAGTGTCTAGCACTGAGCAGTCTATATCGGTGTACAGTGTCTAGCACTGAGCAGTCTATATCAGTGTGCAGTGTCTAGCACTGAGCAGTCTATATCAGTGTGCAGTGTCTAGCACTGAGCAGTCTATATCAGTGTACAGTGTCTAGCACTGAGCAGTCTATATCAGTGTACAGTGTCTAGCACTGAGCAGTCTAGTGGTGTGCAGTCTATATCGGTGTGCAGTGTCTAGCACTGAGCAGTCTATATAGTTGTACAGTGTCTAGCACTGAGCAGTCTAGTAGTGTGCAGTGTCTAGCACTGAGCAGCCTATCAGTGTACAGTGTCTAGCACTGAGCAGTTTATCAGTGTACAGTGTCTAGCACTGAGCAATCTATATCAGTGTACAGTGTCTAGCACTGAGCAGTCTATATCAGTGTACAGTGTCTAGCACTGAGCAGTCTATATCAGTGTACAGTGTCTAGCACTGAGCAATCTATATCAGTGTACAGTGTCTAGCACTGAGCAGTCTATATCAGTGTACAGTGTCTAGCACTGAGCAATCTATATCAGTGTACAGTGTCTAGCACTGAGCAGTCTATATCAGTGTACAGTGTCTAGCACTGAGCAGTCTATATCAGTGTACAGTGTCTAGCACTGAGCAATCTATATCAGTGTACAGTGTCTAGCACTGAGCAGTCTATATCAGTGTACAGTGTCTAGCACTGAGCAGTCTAGTAGTGTGCAGTCTATATCCATGTGCAGTGTCTAGCACTGAGCAGTCTATATCAGTGTACAGTGTCTAGCACTGAGCAGTCTAGTGGTGTGCAGTCTATGTCGGTGTGCATTGTCTAGCACTGAGCAGTCTAGTGGTGTGCAGTCTATATAGTTGTGCAGTGTCTAGCACTGAGCAGTCTAGTAGTGTGCAGTGTCTAGCACTGAGCAGTCTATATCAGTATGCAGTGTCTAGCACTGAGCAGTCTATATCAGTGTACAGTGTCTAGCACTGAGCAGTCTATATCAGTGTACAGTGTCTAGCACTGAGCAGTCTATATCGGTGTACAGTGTCTAGCACTGAGCAGTCTATATCGGTGTACAGTGTCTAGCACTGAGCAGTCTATATCGGTGTACAGTGTCTAGCACTGAGCAGTCTATATCGGTGTACAGTGTCTAGCACTGAGCAGTCTATATCGGTGTACAGTGTCTAGCACTGAGCAGTCTATATCGGTGTACAGTGTCTAGCTCTGAGCAGTCTATATCAGTGTGCAGTGTCTAGCACTGAGCAGTCTATATCAGTGTACAGTGTCTAGCACTGAGCAGTCTAGTGGTGTGCAGTCTATATCGGTGTGCAGTGTCTAGCACTGAGCAGTCTATATAGTTGTGCAGTGTCTAGCACTGAGCAGTCTAGTAGTGTGCAGTGTCTAGCACTGAGCAGTTTATCAGTGTACAGTGTCTAGCACTGAGCAATCTATATCAGTGTACAGTGTCTAGCACTGAGCAGTCTATATCAGTGTACAGTGTCTAGCACTGAGCAGTCTAGTAGTGTGCAGTCTATATCCATGTGCAGTGTCTAGCACTGAGCAGTCTATATCAGTGTACAGTGTCTAGCACTGAGCAGTCTATATCAGTGTGCAGTGTCTAGCACTGAGCAGTCTATATCAGTGTACAGTGTCTAGCACTGAGCAGTCTATATCAGTGTACAGTGTCTAGCACTGAGCAATCTATATCAGTGTACAGTGTCTAGCACTGAGCAATCTATATCAGTGTACAGTGTCTAGCATTGAGCAGTCTATATCAGTGTACAGTGTCTAGCACTGAGCAGTCTAGTGGTGTGCAGTCTATATCGGTGTGCAGTGTCTAGCACTGAGCAGTCTAGTGGTGTGCAGTCTATATAGTTGTGCAGTGTCTAGCACTGAGCAGTCTATATAGTTGTGCAGTGTCTTGCACTGAGCAGTCTAGTAGTGTGCAGTGTCTAGCACTGAGCAGTCTATATCAGTGTACAGTGTCTAGCACTGAGCAATCTATATCAGTGTACAGTGTCTAGCACTGAGCAATCTATATCAGTGTACAGTGTCTAGCACTGAGCAGTCTATATCAGTGTACAGTGTCTAGCACTGAGCAGTCTAGTGGTGTGCAGTCTATATCGGTGTGCAGTGTCTAGCACTGAGCAGTCTAGTAGTGTACAGTGTCTAGCACTGAGCAGTCTATCAGTGTACAGTGTCTAGCACTGAGCAGTTTATCAGTGTACAGTGTCTAGCACTGAGCAATCTATATCAGTGTACAGTGTCTAGCACTGAGCAGTCTATATCAGTGTACAGTGTCTAGCACTGAGCAGTCTAGTAGTGTGCAGTCTATATCCATGTGCAGTGTCTAGCACTGAGCAGTCTATATCAGTGTACAGTGTCTAGCACTGAGCAGTCTAGTGGTGTGCAGTCTATATCGGTGTGCAGTGTCTAGCACTGAGCAGTCTAGTAGTGTGCAGTCTATATCCATGTGCAGTGTCTAGCACTGAGCAGTCTATATCAGTGTACAGTGTCTAGCACTGAGCAGTCTATATCAGTGTACAGTGTCTAGCACTGAGCAGTCTATATCAGTGTACAGTGTCTAGCACTGAGCAGTCTATATCGGTGTACAGTGTCTAGCACTGAGCAGTCTATATCGGTGTACAGTGTCTAGCACTGAGCAGTCTATATCGGTGTACAGTGTCTAGCACTGAGCAGTCTATATCAGTGTGCAGTGTCTAGCACTGAGCAGTCTATATCAGTGTGCAGTGTCTAGCACTGAGCAGTCTATATCAGTGTACAGTGTCTAGCACTGAGCAGTCTATATCAGTGTACAGTGTCTAGCACTGAGCAGTCTAGTGGTGTGCAGTCTATATCGGTGTGCAGTGTCTAGCACTGAGCAGTCTATATAGTTGTACAGTGTCTAGCACTGAGCAGTCTAGTAGTGTGCAGTGTCTAGCACTGAGCAGCCTATCAGTGTACAGTGTCTAGCACTGAGCAGTTTATCAGTGTACAGTGTCTAGCACTGAGCAATCTATATCAGTGTACAGTGTCTAGCACTGAGCAGTCTATATCAGTGTACAGTGTCTAGCACTGAGCAGTCTAGTAGTGTGCAGTCTATATCCATGTGCAGTGTCTAGCATTGAGCAGTCTATCAGTGTACAGTGTCTAGCACTGAGCAATCTATATCAGTGTACAGTGTCTAGCATTGAGCAGTCTATATCAGTGTACAGTGTCTAGCACTGAGCAGTCTAGTGGTGTGCAGTCTATATCGGTGTGCAGTGTCTAGCACTGAGCAGTCTAGTGGTGTGCAGTCTATATAGTTGTGCAGTGTCTAGCACTGAGCAGTCTATATAGTTGTGCAGTGTCTTGCACTGAGCAGTCTAGTAGTGTGCAGTGTCTAGCACTGAGCAGTCTATATCAGTGTACAGTGTCTAGCACTGAGCAATCTATATCAGTGTACAGTGTCTAGCACTGAGCAGTCTATATCAGTGTACAGTGTCTAGCACTGAGCAATCTATATCAGTGTACAGTGTCTAGCACTGAGCAATCTATATCAGTGTACAGTGTCTAGCACTGAGCAGTCTATATCAGTGTACAGTGTCTAGCACTGAGCAGTCTATATCAGTGTACAGTGTCTAGCACTGAGCAATCTATATCAGTGTACAGTGTCTAGCACTGAGCAGTCTATATCAGTGTACAGTGTCTAGCACTGAGCAGTCTAGTAGTGTGCAGTCTATATCCATGTGCAGTGTCTAGCACTGAGCAGTCTATATCAGTGTACAGTGTCTAGCACTGAGCAGTCTATATCAGTGTACAGTGTCTAGCACTGAGCAGTCTATATCAGTGTGCAGTGTCTAGCACTGAGCAGTCTATATCAGTGTACAGTGTCTAGCACTGAGCAGTCTATATCAGTGTACAGTGTCTAGCACTGAGCAATCTATATCAGTGTACAGTGTCTAGCACTGAGCAATCTATATCAGTGTACAGTGTCTAGCACTGAGCAGTCTATATCCATGTGCAGTGTCTAGCACTGAGCAGTCTATATCAGTGTACAGTGTCTAGCACTGAGCAGTCTAGTGGTGTGCAGTCTATGTCGGTGTGCATTGTCTAGCACTGAGCAGTCTAGTGGTGTGCAGTCTATATAGTTGTGCAGTGTCTAGCACTGAGCAGTCTAGTAGTGTGCAGTGTCTAGCACTGAGCAGTCTATATCAGTATGCAGTGTCTAGCACTGAGCAGTCTATATCAGTGTACAGTGTCTAGCACTGAGCAGTCTATATCAGTGTACAGTGTCTAGCACTGAGCAGTCTATATCGGTGTACAGTGTCTAGCACTGAGCAGTCTATATCGGTGTACAGTGTCTAGCACTGAGCAGTCTATATCGGTGTACAGTGTCTAGCACTGAGCAGTCTATATCGGTGTACAGTGTCTAGCACTGAGCAGTCTATATCGGTGTACAGTGTCTAGCTCTGAGCAGTCTATATCAGTGTGCATTGTCTAGCACTGAGCAGTCTATATCAGTGTACAGTGTCTAGCACTGAGCAGTCTATATCAGTGTACAGTGTCTAGCACTGAGCAGTCTAGTGGTGTGCAGTCTATATCGGTGTGCAGTGTCTAGCACTGAGCAGTCTAGTGGTGTGCAGTCTATATAGTTGTGCAGTGTCTAGCACTGAGCAGTCTATATAGTTGTGCAGTGTCTTGCACTGAGCAGTCTAGTAGTGTGCAGTGTCTAGCACTGAGCAGTCTATATCAGTGTACAGTGTCTAGCACTGAGCAATCTATATCAGTGTACAGTGTCTAGCACTGAGCAATCTATATCAGTGTACAGTGTCTAGCACTGAGCAATCTATATCAGTGTACAGTGTCTAGCACTGAGCAGTCTATATCAGTGTACAGTGTCTAGCACTGAGCAGTCTAGTAGTGTGCAGTCTATATCCATGTGCAGTGTCTAGCACTGAGCAGTCTATATCAGTGTACAGTGTCTAGCACTGAGCAGTCTAGTGGTGTGCAGTCTATATCGGTGTGCAGTGTCTAGCACTGAGCAGTCTAGTAGTGTACAGTGTCTAGCACTGAGCAGTCTATCAGTGTACAGTGTCTAGCACTGAGCAGTTTATCAGTGTACAGTGTCTAGCACTGAGCAATCTATATCAGTGTACAGTGTCTAGCACTGAGCAGTCTATATCAGTGTACAGTGTCTAGCACTGAGCAGTCTAGTAGTGTGCAGTCTATATCCATGTGCAGTGTCTAGCACTGAGCAGTCTATATCAGTGTACAGTGTCTAGCACTGAGCAGTCTAGTGGTGTGCAGTCTATATCGGTGTGCAGTGTCTAGCACTGAGCAGTCTAGTGGTGTGCAGTCTATATAGTTGTGCAGTGTCTAGCACTGAGCAGTCTATATAGTTGTGCAGTGTCTTGCACTGAGCAGTCTAGTAGTGTGCAGTGTCTAGCACTGAGCAGTCTATATCAGTGTACAGTGTCTAGCACTGAGCAGTCTAGTAGTGTGCAGTCTATATCCATGTGCAGTGTCTAGCATTGAGCAGTCTATCAGTGTACAGTGTCTAGCACTGAGCAATCTATATCAGTGTACAGTGTCTAGCATTGAGCAGTCTATATCAGTGTACAGTGTCTAGCACTGAGCAGTCTAGTGGTGTGCAGTCTATATCGGTGTGCAGTGTCTAGCACTGAGCAGTCTAGTGGTGTGCAGTCTATATAGTTGTGCAGTGTCTAGCACTGAGCAGTCTATATAGTTGTGCAGTGTCTTGCACTGAGCAGTCTAGTAGTGTGCAGTGTCTAGCACTGAGCAGTCTATATCAGTGTACAGTGTCTAGCACTGAGCAATCTATATCAGTGTACAGTGTCTAGCACTGAGCAGTCTATATCAGTGTACATTGTCTAGCACTGAGCAATCTATATCAGTGTACAGTGTCTAGCACTGAGCAATCTATATCAGTGTACAGTGTCTAGCACTGAGCAGTCTATATCAGTGTACAGTGTCTAGCACTGAGCAGTCTAGTAGTGTGCAGTCTATATCCATGTGCAGTGTCTAGCACTGAGCAGTCTATATCAGTGTACAGTGTCTAGCACTGAGCAGTCTATATCAGTGTGCAGTGTCTAGCACTGAGCAGTCTATATCAGTGTGCAGTGTCTAGCACTGAGCAGTCTATATCAGTGTGCAGTGTCTAGCACTGAGCAGTCTATATCAGTGTACAGTGTCTAGCACTGAGCAATCTATATCAGTGTACAGTGTCTAGCACTGAGCAATCTATATCAGTGTTCAGTGTCTAGCATTGAGCAGTCTATATCAGTGTACAGTGTCTAGCACTGAGCAGTCTAGTGGTGTGCAGTCTATATCGGTGTGCAGTGTCTAGCACTGAGCAGTCTAGTGGTGTGCAGTCTATATAGTTGTGCAGTGTCTAGCACTGAGCAGTCTAGTAGTGTGCAGTGTCTAGCACTGAGCAGTCTATATCAGTGTACAGTGTCTAGCACTGAGCAATCTATATCAGTGTACAGTGTCTAGCACTGAGCAGTCTATATCAGTGTACAGTGTCTAGCACTGAGCAGTCTAGTAGTGTGCAGTCTATATCCATGTGCAGTGTCTAGCACTGAGCAGTCTATATCAGTGTACAGTGTCTAGCACTGAGCAGTCTAGTGGTGTGCAGTCTATATCGGTGTGCAGTGTCTAGCACTGAGCAGTCTAGTAGTGTACAGTGTCTAGCACTGAGCAGTCTATCAGTGTACAGTGTCTAGCACTGAGCAGTTTATCAGTGTACAGTGTCTAGCACTGAGCAATCTATATCAGTGTACAGTGTCTAGCACTGAGCAGTCTATATCAGTGTACAGTGTCTAGCACTGAGCAGTCTAGTAGTGTGCAGTCTATATCCATGTGCAGTGTCTAGCACTGAGCAGTCTATATCAGTGTACAGTGTCTAGCACTGAGCAGTCTAGTGGTGTGCAGTCTATATCGGTGTGCAGTGTCTAGCACTGAGCAGTCTAGTGGTGTGCAGTCTATATAGTTGTGCAGTGTCTAGCACTGAGCAGTCTATATAGTTGTGCAGTGTCTTGCACTGAGCAGTCTAGTAGTGTGCAGTGTCTAGCACTGAGCAGTCTATATCAGTGTACAGTGTCTAGCACTGAGCAGTCTAGTAGTGTGCAGTCTATATCCATGTGCAGTGTCTAGCATTGAGCAGTCTATCAGTGTACAGTGTCTAGCACTGAGCAATCTATATCAGTGTACAGTGTCTAGCATTGAGCAGTCTATATCAGTGTACAGTGTCTAGCACTGAGCAGTCTAGTGGTGTGCAGTCTATATCGGTGTGCAGTGTCTAGCACTGAGCAGTCTAGTGGTGTGCAGTCTATATAGTTGTGCAGTGTCTAGCACTGAGCAGTCTATATAGTTGTGCAGTGTCTTGCACTGAGCAGTCTAGTAGTGTGCAGTGTCTAGCACTGAGCAGTCTATATCAGTGTACAGTGTCTAGCACTGAGCAATCTATATCAGTGTACAGTGTCTAGCACTGAGCAGTCTATATCAGTGTACAGTGTCTAGCACTGAGCAATCTATATCAGTGTACAGTGTCTAGCACTGAGCAATCTATATCAGTGTACAGTGTCTAGCACTGAGCAGTCTATATCAGTGTACAGTGTCTAGCACTGAGCAGTCTATATCAGTGTACAGTGTCTAGCACTGAGCAATCTATATCAGTGTACAGTGTCTAGCACTGAGCAGTCTATATCAGTGTACAGTGTCTAGCACTGAGCAGTCTAGTAGTGTGCAGTCTATATCCATGTGCAGTGTCTAGCACTGAGCAGTCTATATCAGTGTACAGTGTCTAGCACTGAGCAGTCTAGTGGTGTGCAGTCTATATCGGTGTGCAGTGTCTAGCACTGAGCAGTCTAGTAGTGTACAGTGTCTAGCACTGAGCAGTCTATATCAGTGTACAGTGTCTAGCACTGAGCAGTCTATATCAGTGTGCAGTGTCTAGCACTGAGCAGTCTATATCAGTGTACAGTGTCTAGCACTGAGCAGTCTATATCAGTGTACAGTGTCTAGCACTGAGCAATCTATATCAGTGTACAGTGTCTAGCACTGAGCAATCTATATCAGTGTACAGTGTCTAGCACTGAGCAGTCTATATCAGTGTACAGTGTCTAGCACTGAGCAGTCTAGTAGTGTGCAGTCTATATCCATGTGCAGTGTCTAGCACTGAGCAGTCTATATCAGTGTACAGTGTCTAGCACTGAGCAGTCTAGTGGTGTGCAGTCTATGTCGGTGTGCATTGTCTAGCACTGAGCAGTCTAGTGGTGTGCAGTCTATATAGTTGTGCAGTGTCTAGCACTGAGCAGTCTAGTAGTGTGCAGTGTCTAGCACTGAGCAGTCTATATCAGTATGCAGTGTCTAGCACTGAGCAGTCTATATCAGTGTACAGTGTCTAGCACTGAGCAGTCTATATCGGTGTACAGTGTCTAGCACTGAGCAGTCTATATCGGTGTACAGTGTCTAGCACTGAGCAGTCTATATCGGTGTACAGTGTCTAGCACTGAGCAGTCTATATCGGTGTACAGTGTCTAGCACTGAGCAGTCTATATCGGTGTACAGTGTCTAGCTCTGAGCAGTCTATATCGGTGTGCAGTGTCTAGCACTGAGCAGTCTATATCAGTGTACAGTGTCTAGCACTGAGCAGTCTATATCAGTGTACAGTGTCTAGCACTGAGCAGTCTAGTGGTGTGCAGTCTATATCGGTGTGCAGTGTCTAGCACTGAGCAGTCTATATAGTTGTGCAGTGTCTAGCACTGAGCAGTCTAGTAGTGTGCAGTGTCTAGCACTGAGCAGTTTATCAGTGTACAGTGTCTAGCACTGAGCAATCTATATCAGTGTACAGTGTCTAGCACTGAGCAGTCTATATCAGTGTACAGTGTCTAGCACTGAGCAGTCTAGTAGTGTGCAGTCTATATCCATGTGCAGTGTCTAGCACTGAGCAGTCTATATCAGTGTACAGTGTCTAGCACTGAGCAGTCTATATCAGTGTGCAGTGTCTAGCACTGAGCAGTCTATATCAGTGTGCAGTGTCTAGCACTGAGCAGTCTATATCAGTGTACAGTGTCTAGCACTGAGCAGTCTATATCAGTGTACAGTGTCTAGCACTGAGCAATCTATATCAGTGTACAGTGTCTAGCACTGAGCAATCTATATCAGTGTACAGTGTCTAGCATTGAGCAGTCTATATCAGTGTACAGTGTCTAGCACTGAGCAGTCTAGTGGTGTGCAGTCTATATCGGTGTGCAGTGTCTAGCACTGAGCAGTCTAGTGGTGTGCAGTCTATATAGTTGTGCAGTGTCTAGCACTGAGCAGTCTAGTAGTGTGCAGTGTCTAGCACTGAGCAGTCTATATCAGTGTACAGTGTCTAGCACTGAGCAATCTATATCAGTGTACAGTGTCTAGCACTGAGCAGTCTATATCAGTGTACAGTGTCTAGCACTGAGCAGTCTAGTAGTGTGCAGTCTATATCCATGTGCAGTGTCTAGCACTGAGCAGTCTATATCAGTGTACAGTGTCTAGCACTGAGCAGTCTAGTGGTGTGCAGTCTATATCGGTGTGCAGTGTCTAGCACTGAGCAGTCTAGTAGTGTACAGTGTCTAGCACTGAGCAGTCTATCAGTGTACAGTGTCTAGCACTGAGCAGTTTATCAGTGTACAGTGTCTAGCACTGAGCAATCTATATCAGTGTACAGTGTCTAGCACTGAGCAGTCTATATCAGTGTACAGTGTCTAGCACTGAGCAGTCTAGTAGTGTGCAGTCTATATCCATGTGCAGTGTCTAGCACTGAGCAGTCTATATCAGTGTACAGTGTCTAGCACTGAGCAGTCTAGTGGTGTGCAGTCTATATCGGTGTGCAGTGTCTAGCACTGAGCAGTCTAGTGGTGTGCAGTCTATATAGTTGTGCAGTGTCTAGCACTGAGCAGTCTATATAGTTGTGCAGTGTCTTGCACTGAGCAGTCTAGTAGTGTGCAGTGTCTAGCACTGAGCAGTCTATATCAGTGTACAGTGTCTAGCACTGAGCAGTCTAGTAGTGTGCAGTCTATATCCATGTGCAGTGTCTAGCATTGAGCAGTCTATCAGTGTACAGTGTCTAGCACTGAGCAATCTATATCAGTGTACAGTGTCTAGCATTGAGCAGTCTATATCAGTGTACAGTGTCTAGCACTGAGCAGTCTAGTGGTGTGCAGTCTATATCGGTGTGCAGTGTCTAGCACTGAGCAGTCTAGTGGTGTGCAGTCTATATAGTTGTGCAGTGTCTAGCACTGAGCAGTCTATATAGTTGTGCAGTGTCTTGCACTGAGCAGTCTAGTAGTGTGCAGTGTCTAGCACTGAGCAGTCTATATCAGTGTACAGTGTCTAGCACTGAGCAATCTATATCAGTGTACAGTGTCTAGCACTGAGCAGTCTATATCAGTGTACAGTGTCTAGCACTGAGCAATCTATATCAGTGTACAGTGTCTAGCACTGAGCAATCTATATCAGTGTACAGTGTCTAGCACTGAGCAGTCTATATCAGTGTACAGTGTCTAGCACTGAGCAGTCTATATCAGTGTACAGTGTCTAGCACTGAGCAATCTATATCAGTGTACAGTGTCTAGCACTGAGCAGTCTATATCAGTGTACAGTGTCTAGCACTGAGCAGTCTAGTAGTGTGCAGTCTATATCCATGTGCAGTGTCTAGCACTGAGCAGTCTATATCAGTGTACAGTGTCTAGCACTGAGCAGTCTAGTGGTGTGCAGTCTATATCGGTGTGCAGTGTCTAGCACTGAGCAGTCTAGTAGTGTACAGTGTCTAGCACTGAGCAGTCTATATCAGTGTACAGTGTCTAGCACTGAGCAGTCTATATCAGTGTGCAGTGTCTAGCACTGAGCAGTCTATATCAGTGTACAGTGTCTAGCACTGAGCAGTCTATATCAGTGTACAGTGTCTAGCACTGAGCAATCTATATCAGTGTACAGTGTCTAGCACTGAGCAATCTATATCAGTGTACAGTGTCTAGCACTGAGCAGTCTATATCAGTGTACAGTGTCTAGCACTGAGCAGTCTAGTAGTGTGCAGTCTATATCCATGTGCAGTGTCTAGCACTGAGCAGTCTATATCAGTGTACAGTGTCTAGCACTGAGCAGTCTAGTGGTGTGCAGTCTATGTCGGTGTGCATTGTCTAGCACTGAGCAGTCTAGTGGTGTGCAGTCTATATAGTTGTGCAGTGTCTAGCACTGAGCAGTCTAGTAGTGTGCAGTGTCTAGCACTGAGCAGTCTATATCAGTATGCAGTGTCTAGCACTGAGCAGTCTATATCAGTGTACAGTGTCTAGCACTGAGCAGTCTATATCGGTGTACAGTGTCTAGCACTGAGCAGTCTATATCGGTGTACAGTGTCTAGCACTGAGCAGTCTATATCGGTGTACAGTGTCTAGCACTGAGCAGTCTATATCGGTGTACAGTGTCTAGCACTGAGCAGTCTATATCGGTGTACAGTGTCTAGCTCTGAGCAGTCTATATCGGTGTGCAGTGTCTAGCACTGAGCAGTCTATATCAGTGTACAGTGTCTAGCACTGAGCAGTCTATATCAGTGTACAGTGTCTAGCACTGAGCAGTCTAGTGGTGTGCAGTCTATATCGGTGTGCAGTGTCTAGCACTGAGCAGTCTATATAGTTGTGCAGTGTCTAGCACTGAGCAGTCTAGTAGTGTGCAGTGTCTAGCACTGAGCAGTTTATCAGTGTACAGTGTCTAGCACTGAGCAATCTATATCAGTGTACAGTGTCTAGCACTGAGCAGTCTATATCAGTGTACAGTGTCTAGCACTGAGCAGTCTAGTAGTGTGCAGTCTATATCCATGTGCAGTGTCTAGCACTGAGCAGTCTATATCAGTGTACAGTGTCTAGCACTGAGCAGTCTATATCAGTGTGCAGTGTCTAGCACTGAGCAGTCTATATCAGTGTGCAGTGTCTAGCACTGAGCAGTCTATATCAGTGTACAGTGTCTAGCACTGAGCAGTCTATATCAGTGTACAGTGTCTAGCACTGAGCAATCTATATCAGTGTACAGTGTCTAGCACTGAGCAATCTATATCAGTGTACAGTGTCTAGCATTGAGCAGTCTATATCAGTGTACAGTGTCTAGCACTGAGCAGTCTAGTGGTGTGCAGTCTATATCGGTGTGCAGTGTCTAGCACTGAGCAGTCTAGTGGTGTGCAGTCTATATAGTTGTGCAGTGTCTAGCACTGAGCAGTCTAGTAGTGTGCAGTGTCTAGCACTGAGCAGTCTATATCAGTGTACAGTGTCTAGCACTGAGCAATCTATATCAGTGTACAGTGTCTAGCACTGAGCAGTCTATATCAGTGTACAGTGTCTAGCACTGAGCAGTCTAGTAGTGTGCAGTCTATATCCATGTGCAGTGTCTAGCACTGAGCAGTCTATATCAGTGTACAGTGTCTAGCACTGAGCAGTCTAGTGGTGTGCAGTCTATATCGGTGTGCAGTGTCTAGCACTGAGCAGTCTAGTAGTGTACAGTGTCTAGCACTGAGCAGTCTAGTAGTGTACAGTGTCTAGCACTGAGCAGTTTATCAGTGTACAGTGTCTAGCACTGAGCAATCTATATCAGTGTACAGTGTCTAGCACTGAGCAGTCTATATCAGTGTACAGTGTCTAGCACTGAGCAGTCTAGTAGTGTGCAGTCTATATCCATGTGCAGTGTCTAGCACTGAGCAGTCTATATCAGTGTACAGTGTCTAGCACTGAGCAGTCTAGTGGTGTGCAGTCTATATCGGTGTGCAGTGTCTAGCACTGAGCAGTCTAGTGGTGTGCAGTCTATATAGTTGTGCAGTGTCTAGCACTGAGCAGTCTATATAGTTGTGCAGTGTCTTGCACTGAGCAGTCTAGTAGTGTGCAGTGTCTAGCACTGAGCAGTCTATATCAGTGTACAGTGTCTAGCACTGAGCAGTCTAGTAGTGTGCAGTCTATATCCATGTGCAGTGTCTAGCATTGAGCAGTCTATCAGTGTACAGTGTCTAGCACTGAGCAATCTATATCAGTGTACAGTGTCTAGCATTGAGCAGTCTATATCAGTGTACAGTGTCTAGCACTGAGCAGTCTAGTGGTGTGCAGTCTATATCGGTGTGCAGTGTCTAGCACTGAGCAGTCTAGTGGTGTGCAGTCTATATAGTTGTGCAGTGTCTAGCACTGAGCAGTCTATATAGTTGTGCAGTGTCTTGCACTGAGCAGTCTAGTAGTGTGCAGTGTCTAGCACTGAGCAGTCTATATCAGTGTACAGTGTCTAGCACTGAGCAATCTATATCAGTGTACAGTGTCTAGCACTGAGCAGTCTATATCAGTGTACAGTGTCTAGCACTGAGCAATCTATATCAGTGTACAGTGTCTAGCACTGAGCAATCTATATCAGTGTACAGTGTCTAGCACTGAGCAGTCTATATCAGTGTACAGTGTCTAGCACTGAGCAGTCTATATCAGTGTACAGTGTCTAGCACTGAGCAATCTATATCAGTGTACAGTGTCTAGCACTGAGCAGTCTATATCAGTGTACAGTGTCTAGCACTGAGCAGTCTAGTAGTGTGCAGTCTATATCCATGTGCAGTGTCTAGCACTGAGCAGTCTATATCAGTGTACAGTGTCTAGCACTGAGCAGTCTAGTGGTGTGCAGTCTATATCGGTGTGCAGTGTCTAGCACTGAGCAGTCTAGTAGTGTACAGTGTCTAGCACTGAGCAGTCTATATCAGTGTACAGTGTCTAGCACTGAGCAGTCTATATCAGTGTGCAGTGTCTAGCACTGAGCAGTCTATATCAGTGTACAGTGTCTAGCACTGAGCAGTCTATATCAGTGTACAGTGTCTAGCACTGAGCAATCTATATCAGTGTACAGTGTCTAGCACTGAGCAATCTATATCAGTGTACAGTGTCTAGCACTGAGCAGTCTATATCAGTGTACAGTGTCTAGCACTGAGCAGTCTAGTAGTGTGCAGTCTATATCCATGTGCAGTGTCTAGCACTGAGCAGTCTATATCAGTGTACAGTGTCTAGCACTGAGCAGTCTAGTGGTGTGCAGTCTATGTCGGTGTGCATTGTCTAGCACTGAGCAGTCTAGTGGTGTGCAGTCTATATAGTTGTGCAGTGTCTAGCACTGAGCAGTCTAGTAGTGTGCAGTGTCTAGCACTGAGCAGTCTATATCAGTATGCAGTGTCTAGCACTGAGCAGTCTATATCAGTGTACAGTGTCTAGCACTGAGCAGTCTATATCGGTGTACAGTGTCTAGCACTGAGCAGTCTATATCGGTGTACAGTGTCTAGCACTGAGCAGTCTATATCGGTGTACAGTGTCTAGCACTGAGCAGTCTATATCGGTGTACAGTGTCTAGCACTGAGCAGTCTATATCGGTGTACAGTGTCTAGCTCTGAGCAGTCTATATCGGTGTGCAGTGTCTAGCACTGAGCAGTCTATATCAGTGTACAGTGTCTAGCACTGAGCAGTCTATATCAGTGTACAGTGTCTAGCACTGAGCAGTCTAGTGGTGTGCAGTCTATATCGGTGTGCAGTGTCTAGCACTGAGCAGTCTATATAGTTGTGCAGTGTCTAGCACTGAGCAGTCTAGTAGTGTGCAGTGTCTAGCACTGAGCAGTTTATCAGTGTACAGTGTCTAGCACTGAGCAATCTATATCAGTGTACAGTGTCTAGCACTGAGCAGTCTATATCAGTGTACAGTGTCTAGCACTGAGCAGTCTAGTAGTGTGCAGTCTATATCCATGTGCAGTGTCTAGCACTGAGCAGTCTATATCAGTGTACAGTGTCTAGCACTGAGCAGTCTATATCAGTGTGCAGTGTCTAGCACTGAGCAGTCTATATCAGTGTGCAGTGTCTAGCACTGAGCAGTCTATATCAGTGTACAGTGTCTAGCACTGAGCAGTCTATATCAGTGTACAGTGTCTAGCACTGAGCAATCTATATCAGTGTACAGTGTCTAGCACTGAGCAGTCTATATCAGTGTACAGTGTCTAGCACTGAGCAGTCTAGTGGTGTGCAGTCTATATCGGTGTGCAGTGTCTAGCACTGAGCAGTCTAGTGGTGTGCAGTCTATATAGTTGTGCAGTGTCTAGCACTGAGCAGTCTAGTAGTGTGCAGTGTCTAGCACTGAGCAGTCTATATCAGTGTACAGTGTCTAGCACTGAGCAATCTATATCAGTGTACAGTGTCTAGCACTGAGCAGTCTATATCAGTGTACAGTGTCTAGCACTGAGCAGTCTAGTAGTGTGCAGTCTATATCCATGTGCAGTGTCTAGCACTGAGCAGTCTATATCAGTGTACAGTGTCTAGCACTGAGCAGTCTAGTGGTGTGCAGTCTATATCGGTGTGCAGTGTCTAGCACTGAGCAGTCTAGTAGTGTACAGTGTCTAGCACTGAGCAGTCTAGTAGTGTACAGTGTCTAGCACTGAGCAGTTTATCAGTGTACAGTGTCTAGCACTGAGCAATCTATATCAGTGTACAGTGTCTAGCACTGAGCAGTCTATATCAGTGTACAGTGTCTAGCACTGAGCAGTCTAGTAGTGTGCAGTCTATATCCATGTGCAGTGTCTAGCACTGAGCAGTCTATATCAGTGTACAGTGTCTAGCACTGAGCAGTCTAGTGGTGTGCAGTCTATATCGGTGTGCAGTGTCTAGCACTGAGCAGTCTAGTGGTGTGCAGTCTATATAGTTGTGCAGTGTCTAGCACTGAGCAGTCTATATAGTTGTGCAGTGTCTTGCACTGAGCAGTCTAGTAGTGTGCAGTGTCTAGCACTGAGCAGTCTATATCAGTGTACAGTGTCTAGCACTGAGCAATCTATATCAGTGTACAGTGTCTAGCACTGAGCAGTCTATATCAGTGTACAGTGTCTAGCACTGAGCAATCTATATCAGTGTACAGTGTCTAGCACTGAGCAGTCTATATCAGTGTACAGTGTCTAGCACTGAGCAGTCTAGTAGTGTGCAGTCTATATCCATGTGCAGTGTCTAGCACTGAGCAGTCTATATCAGTGTACAGTGTCTAGCACTGAGCAGTCTAGTGGTGTGCAGTCTATATCGGTGTGCAGTGTCTAGCACTGAGCAGTCTAGTAGTGTACAGTGTCTAGCACTGAGCAGTCTATATCAGTGAGCAGTCTAGCGTTGTGCATTCTATATGAGTGTGCAGTGTCTAGCACTGAGCAGTCTATTGATGTGCAGTCTATATATCAGTGTCTAGCACTGAGCAGTCTAGTGGTGTGCAGTGTTTATATCAGTTTCTAGCACTGAGCAGTCTAGTGGTGAACAGTCTAGTGGTATGCAGTCTATATATCAGTGTCTAGTGGTGTGCAGTCTATATATTGGTGTCTAGCACTGAGCAGTCTAGTGGCGTGCAGTCTCTATATTGGTGTCTAGCACTGAGTAGTCTAGTGGTGTGCAGTCTCTAAATCAGTGTCTAGCACTAAGAAGTGTAGTGGTGTGCAGCTTCTATATCAGTGTCTAGAGGTGTACAGTCTATATATCAGTGTCTAGCACTGAGCAGTCTAGTGGTGTGCAGTCTATTATATCAGTGTGCAGTGTCATGCATTGTGTAGTCTCTATCAGTGTACACTGTCTAGTGTTATGCAGTGTGTAGTCTCTATCAGTGTACAGTGTCTAGTGGTGTGCAGTGTGTAGTCTCTATGTGTATAGTGTCTAGTGTTATGCAGTGTGTAGTCTCTATCAGTGTACAGTGTCTAGTGTTGTGCAGTCTCTATCATTGAACAGTGTTTGGTCTCTATCAGTGTACAGTGTCTAGTGTGCAGTGTGTAGTCTCTCACTCTCTTAGTAGACAAGGGATGTGTGTTGTGTTGAGCTCAGGGCAGGTCACGTGATTTCTGGGAAAAGGAGGAAGCAGCAGAGAAATAGCCTAGCCCTAGAGAATCTGGGGGCGTGTGTGAGAGAAACTGACGAGAAGAATAGAAACTGCAAGACGCCAGGCTTGTAGAGTGGAAACAGAAGTATACATAAAGGTGTAAGGTAGGTACTGTGGTTTTTCTCATGTCTAGTAAGATAACCATGACGTGTAGTAGAAGTTGCACTGTAGCTGGGGCTTGGCAATAACATAGAAAGTGCAATCCACATGTCTGCTGTTGTGTGCAGGGGGAAACTTCACCAGGAAACAACTTCCTGGCATGTTGTGTGGGGTTTGTTTTGTAGTCATTGTGGGTTGTTATTCTGCTTGTAGTGTCCAGATATGAGTGTACCTTGCCTATAGGTCAGCAGGTGATGAGGCACCCTGTTGTATACATGAAGGGTGCACTCTCATGTAGTAACTCATTTAATCAGCAAAATGTTTTTTTTTTTGTTTGTTTTTTTTCCATGAGTGCTGTACAGTGTTAGAGAGGGAAATGCTTTATGTGCTCCTTTGTTGTGGTTACTTTCTGTCTAACATGAGTGTTGCTTCATTACAGTTTCGCCACCCCTCTTCCTGAACTTTTAAGGCACTGGGTAGGTCAGCTGAGCATGACAGGGTTTCCTGCATTGCACCCTGGAAATGGCTCTGCAGTTCAGGAAACCCCAGTGCTGGCCCTCTAAGACACTCAACCCCCAGGCCAATTCTCTCATACATGTCATCTGTATTTTTGTTTTTGCTGGAAAATTACTTGAAACCCCCAAACATTTTTTATATGCTTTAAGCAGAGGCCCTAAAATGGCGGTTGTTGCAATTTTTTTTTATGTTTGTACAATATTTGCGCAGCAGTTTATCTATTACAAAAATGTAAGAACATTTTTAAAATTTTAAGAAAAAATAAACTGTCAAATTTCTACTGCACACAAACACAATAGAATACCCACTTATCTGGTAAAATATAAAAACGATTACGCCACATAAATAGATCCCTAATATGTCACGCTTTAAAACTGCGTAAGCCCATGGAACAGTGATAAATTACGACACTTAACAATCTCCATAAGCAATTTTTTTTTTTTTTTTTTTTTTTTTTATTCATTTTCCATAATATCAAATAGATAAATACTTTTTTTGCAGGTTACCAGTTTAGGGCTCATATACACACAGACTAGGTTGTCTGCCGGCTGCAGGTAAATGCAAAATGTGGCAAAATCGCACCGTTTTTCAGCCGGCGATCAAAACGTTCCTATCCTGAAAGTGATTCTTCCACGTTCAGGGGAGGGAGGTTGAACCTCTTCTGACAGCAGCAGTTTCTAAACTATTGTAAAAAAACCTGTGTGTGCATGGACACATAGGCTTTTATGGAGTTAAGTTTAGGAGCTTTGGCCCAAAAAAAAAAAAAAACACCAAAAGCTCCTAAACTCAAGTTTGGAAGCTGCCAGTGTACATGAACCCTTAGAGCAGGGATATGCAATTAGCGGACCTCCAGCTGTTGCAGAACTACAAGTCCCATGAGGCATAGCAAGACTCTGACAGCCACAAACATGACACCCAGAGTCAGAGGCATGATGGGACTTGTAGTTTTGCAACAGCTGGAGGTCCGCTAATTGCATATCCATGCCTTAGAGTTTCACAGGAGGTTTGGTGCTAGAAGTACTGCTCTCGCTAACAATCACAGTGACACCTCAGATGTGTGGTGTGAACGTCTTTTACATATGCATGTGGCACCTACGCTTGTGCTTTGCGCTTAAGCAAGGAGGACTGGGGTGCTTTAAAACATTTTTTACATTTCATTATTTTATTTAAATTTTTTTTTTTTACCACTGTACCTTCAATTTTTTTTATCAACTTTATTGGTATAACGGGGGATGAACAACATCCCTTGTGATAGGTCCTCTTTATGGAGCAATCTGGGGCCTTTTAGATCCTACATCTCTCCTCTGGCCTCCAAAGCATCTGATCAAACTGAGATTGTTTTTTACATGCTGGTAACTGCTTGTAAACAACAAACTGAAGGCAGAAGTGGTGCACTCTTTGTTGCTGCTGGTTTGTGAAGTCACACAGTGAGAGGAACGACATCCATTCCTCTTCCTGTGTGCAAGGGAAGCCGATACTACTGGTCAGATCAATCTCAGGCGCTCCTGTCCTACAAGAGGTACCTGAGGAAAACCGTACCGGGATAATGGTTGTAGCCTCAGCCATGATCCCAGTATAACTATCTCAATTAGGGGTGCACCGAATGGGTTTTTTGGTGCCGAAACCGATACCGAAAATGAAAAATACACTAGGCCGAAAACCGAAACCGATACCGAAACAGCACTGATACCGAAAATGACTGTTTTTAAAAAATATTTTCATACAGCAGATGGTCAGAGACTGCAGGCATGGTACAGGAGATGGTCAGAGACTGCAGGCATGGTACAGGTGATGGTCAGAGACTGCAGGCATGGTACAGGTGATGGTCAGAGACTGCAGGCATGGTACAGGTGATGGTCAGAGACTGCAGGCATGGTACAGGAGATGGTCAGAGACTGCAGGCATGGTACAGGAGATGGTCAGAGACTGCAGGCATGGTACAGGAGATGGTCAGAGACTGCAGGCATGGTACAGGAGATGGTCAGAGACTGCAGGCATGGTACAGGAGATGGTCAGAGACTGCAGGCATGGTACAGGAGATGGTCAGAGACTGCAGGCATGGTACAGGAGATGGTCAGAGACTGCAGGCATGGTACAGGAGATGGTCAGAGACTGCAGGCATGGTACAGGAGATGGTCAGAGACTGGGGATATGGTACAGGAGCTGGTCAGAGACTGCAGGCATGGTACAGGAGATGGCCAGAGACTGCAGGCATGGTACAGGAGATCAAAGCAGCCTCACCAGTTCCCCCTCAGATGCAGCCTGCCTGATAAAAATACATGCACAGTGTTTTCCATGTATTCCAATGGCTTTAGGTCACACCATGCAGTCAGTTTCCGGTGTGGAAACTGACTGCATGGTGTGAACTAGAGCCATTGGAATACATGGAAAACACTGTGCATGCATTTTGTGCAAAAAAAAAAAAAAAAACACGGAACTGCATCTGGTGTGAACTGGCCCCAAGCAAGCTACCTGGTTCCGTTCCAACAGACTTCTATTGGGAATGCTCATATCGTTACCTCTACTAGCAATAACTTAACCCTTCCCCATTCTATCACATGGCGATAAAAAACTAGCTGGGTCAAAATCAAGATTATTATTATTTTTTTTATATGGTCAATAAAGTGAGTACAGCCTTTGTCCTGTGACCTGGTTTATATAGCATGGCTCCATTCACACTAGTGGCTAGAGGTAGATAGTTTCAGAGGCAAACAAATGACTTTTGGATGCAGCAGCACTGTGGGCACAAAAAACTTGATTTAGCTGCGGACAAAACTCTGCAATGCTTGCCCTGGGCACACTCTTTCCCCCTTATGCAGTGTCTAAATGCAGCCTCACCCATGCCCGGATCTGTGCGGTGATCTCCATGTGTCACGGAGCTGTGCATTGAATTTCCCGGGAGCGGCTGCAGTAACAATGTCCCGCCTCCTGTAATCACGTCACGCTGATTCAATGTCCCGCCATTGGATCAGTGTACCGTCTGTCACAGGAGGCGGGACATTGTTACTGCAGCCGCCCGGGCAATTCAGTGCACAGCTCCGTGACACACGGAGATCACCGCACTGTCGGGCGGGAGGAAAGGAGGAGGGAGGACGGAGGACAGAGGACTGGGGACGAGCCAGGAAAACACCCGTGCAATGGGCGGCACCAGGGGGCGGAGCCCCGCACAGGCCCCACCCCCATTTTCGGCCCCATTATCGGCAAGATTTTCCTTTCGGCATTTTGCCGAAAACATCATTTTCGGCCGATATGTTTCGGCGGCCGAAATTTCGGTGCATCCCTAATCTCAATATGTATATATATATATATTCTCACAAAAGTCAGTACGCCCCTACATTTTTGTAAATATTTTATTATATCTTTTCATGTTTTAACACTGAAGAAATTATACTTTGCTTCATATAATATAAAGTAGTGAGTTTACAGCTTATATAACAGTGTACATTTGCTGTCCCCTCAAAATAACTCAACAAACAGCTAGAGCTGCACAATTAATCATAAAAAAAAAGCGTGATCTCGATTCAACCCCTCTGACGATCTTTATTGCAGAGTTTGCCGATTCTTTAAGTGGAGAGACTCATCTGCTCACTCAGCTGTCAAAAGAAAACATCAGGGCAGTCTGCCAAGTTTTTAAATTGAAACATTGTAACTTTAGGGCTCTTTCACACAGGACGGATCTGTGATAATTGCCCCGTGGACATCCGCTTACTCCGCGGGGATTGCTCCGTCGATCCCCGCTGAGCAGGAAGATGACAGGTCCGTCTCTGCACACTGTGCAGAGACAGACCTGTCAGAGCGCCGCTCTCCCCGATGCGATCCGCAGACAGATGGAAAAGTAACCCAATTTTTTTGTGTTGTTTGTTTTAATGTGATCTATCTTCTAAGCAAAAAAAAAACAAAAAAAACTTGATTCTCATTTTAGCCAGAATCGTGCAGCTCTACACACAGCCATTAAAGTCTACACCACTGGCAACAAAAGTGAGTATACCCCAAGTGAAAATGTCCAAATTGGGTCTAATTAGCCATTTTCCCTCCCCAGTGTCTTGTGACTCATTGATGTTAAAAGGTCTCAGGTGTGAATGGGGAGCAGGTGTGTTAAATGTGGTGTTATCGCTCTCACTCTCTCATACTGGTCACTGGAAGTTCAACATGGCACCTAATGGCAAGGAACTCTGAGGATCTGAAAAAAATAATTTTTAGTCTACATAAAGATGGCTTAGCCTATAAGAAGATTGGCAAGACCCCGAAACTGAGCTTCAGCATGGTGGCCAAGAGCATACTGTGGTTTAACAGGACAGGATCCACTCAGAACCGGTCTCTCCGTGGTTGACCAAAGAAGTATAAGTGCACGTGCTCAGTGTCATATCCAGAGGTTGTCTTTGGGAAATAGACGTATAGGTGCTGCCAACATTACTGCAGAGGGTGAAGGGGTAGGGGGTCAGCTTGTCAGTGCTCAGACCATACGCCACACACTGCATTAAATTGGTCTGCATGGCTGTCATTCCAGAGGGAAGCCTCTTCTAAAGATGATGCACCAGAAAGTTCGCAAACAGTTTGCTGAAGACAAGCAGACTAAGGACATGGATTACTGGAACCATGTCCTGTGGTCTGATGAGACCAAGGTAAATGTATTTGGTTCAGATGGTGTCAAGCGTGTGTGGCAGAAACCAGGCGAGGAGTACAAAGACAAGTGTGTCTTGCCTACAGTTGAGCATGGTGGTGGGAGTGTCGTGGTCTGGGACTGCATAAGTGCTGCCGACACTGAGGAGCTACAGTGTTTTTTTTTTTTTTTTTTTTTTTTTTTGAGGAAACCATGAATGCTACTACAATTTACACTGTTATGCAAGCTGTACACTCACTACATTGTAGCAAAGTGTCATTTCTTCAGTGTTGTCACATGAAAAGATATAATAAAATTGTTACAAAAATGTAACGGGTGTACACACTTTTGTGAGATACTGTGTGTGTGTGTGTATATATATATATATATATATATATATATATATATATATATATATATATATATATATATAATATTTCTCTCAGAAGTGAGTACACCCCTCACATTTTTGTAAATATTTTATTATATCTTTTAATGTGACAACACTGAAGAAATGACACTTTGCTACAATGTAAATTAGTGAGTGTACAGCTTGTATAACAGTATAAATCAACCTTTGCAGCAATGCTGGCAGCACTCGTACATCTCTTTCCCAAAGACAACCCCTGGATGTGACGCTGAGCACGTGCACTCAACTCCTTTGGTCGACCATGGCGAGGCCTGTCCTGAGTGGAATCTGTCCTGTTAAACCGCTGTATGATATAATAAAATATTTACAAAAATGTGAGGGGTGTACTCACTTGTGAGATACTGTGTGTGTGTGTGTGTGTGTGTATATATATGTAATATAAATATATAATTACACACACACACAGTATGTGTACATATATACACAGTATATGTACAGCAGTATTGGACCCCTTTCACACTGGGGCGTTTTTCAGGCGCTTTAGCGTTAAAAAAAAGCGCGTGTAAAGTGCTTGAAAGAAGCCTCATCTGCAATCCCAATGTGAAAGCCTGAGTGCTTTCACACTGAGATCCCTTTCACACTTGAGCATTTTTCAGGCGCTTTAGCTTTAACCAGTTGAGACCCGCGCTATAGCCGAATGACGGCTACAGCGCGGATCTCCTTTGCCGGGACTACGTCTATTGACGTCGTCCCGTGCACGAGCGGCCTGCGTGCCCCCTGAGGGGCGCGCGCGGCGCGCTCTGTGATCGGCGAGTCTATGAGACTCGCCTGATCACCGATCCAAGCAAGGGGTCGATCCCGACCCCTTATCACGTGATCAGCTGTTAGCCAATGACAGCTGATCATGTGATATAATGGAGCTGGTAATCGGCTATTATGCGAGGAGAAAAAAAAGAGCCGATCACCGGCGGCCGTGATCGGGACATCGGTCCCGATCACGGCCAGCCCTGCCAGTGCCCACCTGCCCCCTCATCAATAAACATAATTAAAAAATAAGTGCCCCCCGTCAGTGCCACCCAGCAGTGCCCACAGTGCCACCCAGCAGTGCCCACAATCTGCCTCAACAAAGGTGCTGCACCCCAGTGCCACATATCTGTGCCCAGCAGTGCCACCTATCAGTGCCCACCAGTCCCATCTATCAGTGGTACCTATCAGTGCCCCTTAGTGCCACCCATCCGTGCCATCTTATCTTTGCCCATCTTTGCCCATCAGTGCCGCCTTATCTGTGCCCATCGGTGCCGCCTTATCTGTGCCTATTAGTGCCGCCTTAACTATGCCTATCAGTGCCCACCAGTGCAGCCTATCAGTGCCCACCAATGCAGCCTATCAGTGCCGCCTCATCAGCGCACTTCAATGAAGGAGAAAAATGACCTGTTTGAAAAATTTTATAACAAACTATTAAACATGATTTTTTATTTTTTTTGCATTTTTTTTGTTTGTTTAGCAAAAAATAAAACTCCCAGCTGTAATTAAATACCACCAAAAGAAAGCTCTATTTGTGGGAAAAAAATGATAAAAATTTCATTTGGGTACAGTGTTGTATGACCGCGCAATTGTCATTCAAAATGCATCAGCGCTGAAAGCTAAAAATTGGTCTGGGACTGAGGGGGGTTTAAGTGCCCAGTAAGCAAGTGGTTAAAGAAAGCACCTGTAAAGCGCCTGAAAGAAGCTGCTACTGCAATCCCAATGTAAAAGCCCAAGTGCTTTCACACTGAGGCGCTGCGCTTGCAGGGCGTCAAAAAAAAGTCCTGCAAGCAGCTTCTTTGCGGCGCTTTTGGAGCGGTGAATACAACGCTCCTAAAGCGCCCCTTCCCATTGAAATCAATGGGAAGCGCCTGCAAAACACCTGAAAAGCGCTTTTGGCAGCAGCGCTTTGTGGGCGCTTTTAACTCTTTATTTGACCACAAGCAGGGGTTAAAAGTGCCCCAATAACGCTCGAAAAACGCTGGTAAAGCGCTGCTAGTTTAAGCGGCGCTTTACAAGCGTTTTTCGGACGCTGACATTGTGAAAGGGCTCTTAAAGCACTTGGGCTTTTACATTGGGATTGCAGATGAGGCTTCTTTCAAGCGCTTTACAGGTGCTTTTTTTAATGCTAAAGCGCCTGAAAGGGGTCTTAAGGTGGTTAAAGCAGAAAAAAAGTAAAAAAATTGCCAGCAGACAGGCTGCCTTTCTTTATTTTTTTTTTTTTTTTGCAGAGGAGAAGCATGCAAAAAAAAAAAAAAAAAGCACCTGCTTCTTTAGAATGAGCACTGAGCTGCGGATGGGAACCTCTGTGTACTTTCACAGCACACCTTGGTACCAGGATAACAGAACTCCTGTGCACATGCATAGGAGTAGCATCATCCCCACCAATCAAGACAGACAAAGACCCGGTATCCAGAGTGAGCCATAAAAGATGTTGGCACCGCATTGCTGGAACAGAGCTATCAGCAGACTTTAGTTCTGCTTTACAGTATATCCAAACCCAAAACTTTTATTTTTTTTATAGTTTTCGATAAATAGGTAATGCATACATGGCGGGAGCATTCGTGCTTGGGATTTTCCCTAATATGCTCTTATAGAAGTTGACAGTGGGGATGGAGCCATTGAGATGCTGGGGCCATTAAGTAAAGCCAACACTGTGTGAAAACATAATTGTTAAAGTAGAAGTCCATGCTAAAACTAAAATCCCCACATCTATACACACCCACAATCTAGCACTAACCTATCTAGCCCTGTAAAGAAGAAATCGGTATACATACCTTTTTTGAAGCTGATCCGACCCGATCTCACACTGAGCTGTTACCAGCGGCCTTGCTGTGGAGGCGGGTGCAGAGGATACATCTGACAACGGAAGCCCCATAGTAAGTCTATGTGTGACGTCACTTCCCATTAATTTCACAGCTGTTGTTGGCCGTGTACTCTGCAGAGCTTCCCCTGCTGGAGATCGGGTCGGATCGGCTTCCAAAAAGATATGTATACTGATTTTTTTTTTCTTTACAGGGCTAGACAGGTTAGTGTTAAATCATGGGTGTCTATAGATGTGGGGATTTTAGTTTTAGCATGGACTTCCACCTTAATGTGACTGTATTGACAACTCGTGTTGTATGAGTAGATGGAGCTAAGTGCTGCCGACTCGTGATAAGAGCAAACTTCGCCCAGCCTGTCTTACGCAATGCCAGCTGTTAATTCTCTCACATTAGCTGCGACATTCTCAAGCAGGGCTGGCTTTACCAAACAATAGCCCCATCATTTCAGCACCCACCTCCACAATGGCACTAAATATATTACTATGTGGGGGGACATTACTCAAATGCTCCCACCCCTTCTCAAGCCGACCTTTGGAAGCTTAAAGTGTTAGCTCACCCTTACGATTTTTCTGTAAAGGTGAACTAACACCAGACAACCCTCCCTACCGCCATGGTCTCTGCTGTACTTACCTCCAGGGTTGTTGAACTGGCAGCAGCTTAGCATTCCAGGGATTTGAAAACCCCTCTCTTCTCGCTTTTCCTAACCACTTAAGGACCGCTGCATGGCAATGTACGTCGGCAGAATGGCACGACAGGCACAAGCACGTGCAGTGCCTTGCGAAAGTATTCGGCCCCCTTGAAGTTTTCAACCTTTTGCCACATTTCAGGCTTCAAACATGAAAATATAAAAAAAATTTTTTTGTGAAGAATCGCCAACAAGTGGGACACAATTGTGAAGTGAAACGAAATCTATTGGATTTTTGAAACTTTTTTAGCAAATAAAAAACTGAAAAGTGGTGCGTGCAAAATTATTCGGCCCCTTTACTTTCAGCGCAGCAAACTCACTCCAGAAGTTCAGCGAGGATCTCTGAATGATCCAATGTTGTCCTAAATGACTGATGGTGATAAATAGAATCCACCTATGTGTAATCAAGTCTCTGTATAAATGCACCTGCTCTGTGATAGTCTCAGGGTTCTGTTGAAAGCGCAGAGAGCATCATGAAGACCAAGGAACACACCAGGCAGGTCCGTAATACTGTTGTGGAGACGTTTAAAGCCGGATTTGGATACAAAAAGATTTCCCAAGCTTTAAACATCCCAAGGAGCACTGTGCAAGCGATCATTTTGAAATGGAAGGAGTATCAGACCACTGCAAATCTACCAAGACCTGGCCGTCCCTCTAAACTTTAAGCTCAGACAAGGAGAAGACTGATCAGAGATGCAGCCAAGATGCCCATGATCACTCTGGATGAACTGCAGAGAACTACAGCTGAGGTGGGAGAGTCTGTCCATAGGACAACAATCAGTCGTACACTGCACAAATCTGGCCTTTATGGAAGAGTGGCAAGAAGAAAGCCATTTCTCAAAGATATCCATAAAAAGTCTCGTCTAAAGTTTGCCACAAGCCACCTGGGAGACACACCAAACATGTGGAAGAAGGTGCTCTGGTCAGATGAAACCAAAATCGAACTTTTTGCCCACAACGCAAAACGATATGTTTGGCGTAAAAGCAACACAGCTCATCACCCTCAACACACCATCCCCACTGTCAAACGTGGTGGCAGCATCATGGTTTGGGCCTGCTTTTCTTCAGCAGGGACAGGGAAGATGGTTAAAATTGAGGGGAAGATGGATGCAGCCAAATACAGGACCATTCTGGATGAAAACCTGTTGGGAGTCTGCAAAAGACCTGAAACTGGGACGGAGATTTATCTTCCAACAAGACAATGATCCCAAACATACAGCAAAATCTACAAAGGAATGGTTCACAAATAAACGTATCCAGGTGTTAGAATGGCCAAGTCAAAGTCCAGACCTAAATCCTATCGAGAATCTGTGGAAAGAGCTGAAAACTGCTGTTTACAAACGCTCTCCATCCAATCTCACTGAGCTCGAGCTGTTTTGCAAGGAAGAATGGGCAAGAATTTCAGTCTCTCGATGTGCAAAACTGATAGATACATACCCCAAGCGACTTGCAGCTGTAATCGCAGCAAAAGGTGGCTCTACAAAGTATTAACGCAAGGGAGCCGAATAATTTTGCACGCCCCACTTTTCATTTTTTTATTAGTTAAAAAAGTTTCTAAAATCCAATAGATTTCGTTCCACTTCACAATTGTGTCCCACTTGTTGGTGAATCTTCACAAAAAATACATTTTTTATATCTTTATGTTTGAAGCCTGAAATGTGGCAAAAGGTTGAAAAGTTCAAGGGGGCCGAATACTTTCGCAAGGCACTGTACATGTACGTGCTTGCCTTCCAGCGCGTGGGGGGTCCGATCGGTGGCTGTGGCGGTCTGTTTCGCTTCAGGAGCGATCCGGGATGAGGGGATGGCCGTTGGTTTCTGGCCATCCCCTCTCGATCGCTCCTGGCGAATGAGAAGCTTCCCCCGCCTGTGTAGTGTAAACACAGGACGGGAGGAAGTGATGTCATTCTCCTCGGGGTGGTCTTTTTGACTGGACTGCGAGGAGAACAGAGAAAGTAAGTGCACCAACACTACACTGACAACATGTAGGTACACATAGGCACACAAATCCCCCCCCCCCGATCGCCGCCCCCCCCCCCCAGTCACAGTGTCACTGATTGCAGTGATCATTTATTTACTGATCACTGTATTTAGTGTCAGTTGTGACAGTAAAAACTGTCAGGGCAGTTAGTGTTAGGTCCAGGGTAGCCCCCTACCCCCCCAATAAAAAGTTTAACCCCCTGATTGCCCCTAGAGTTAACCCTTTCACCCCCTTTTGCCAGTGTCACTAAGCAATCGTTTTTCTGATCGCTGCATTAGTGTCACTGGTGCCGCTAGGTAGCTAGTTATTTTTTTAGGTTCACCGCCAGGTTTTTATAGCGCTAGGTACCCCCATATACTACCCAATAACAGTTTTAACCCCCTGATTGCCCCTAGTTAACCCTTTCACCTCCTTTTGCCAGTGTCACTAAGTGATCGTTTTTCTGATCGCTGCATTAGTGTCACTAGTTATTTTTTTTTAGGTTCACCGCCAGGTTTTTATAGCGCTAGGTACCCCCATATACTACCCTATAATGGTTTTAACCTCCTGATTGCCCCTAGTTAACCCTTTCACCAGCGATCACCGTATAAGTGCCACTGGTGACGCTGGTTAGCCAGTTAGTTATTTAGGTTCCCCGTCAGGTTTTTATATAGCGTCAGGGACCCCCATATACTACCTAATAAAGATTTTAACCCCCTGATTGCCCCTAGTTAACCCTTTCACCAGTGATCACTGTATAAGTGTTACGGGTGACTCTGGTTAGTTAGTTTGCTTTTTATAGCATCAGGGCACCCACCATTTATTACCCAATAAAGGCATAAACCCCTGATCACCCGGCGGGTGATATCAATTAGGGTCAGGGTCTGCATCGCCCCAGGCAGCGTTAGGTTAGTGCCAGTACGGCTAACACCCACGCGCAAAGCATACACCTCCCGTAGTGGTATAGTATCTGAACAGATCAATATCTGATCTGATCAGATCTATACTAGCGTCCCCAGCAGTTTAGGGTTCCAAAAAAACGCATTGTTAGCGGGATCAGCCCAGATACCTGCTAGCACCTGCATTTTGCCCCTCCGCCCAGCCCACCCAAGTGCAATATCGATTGATCACTGTCACTTACAAAACACTAAACACATAACTGTAGCGTTCGCAGAGTCAGGCCTGATCCCTGCGATCGCTAACAGTTTTTTTTGGTAGCGTTTTATATTTAAATCCTGAAGGCGGTGCTTGGATTTTGGGGTCCCGTACGTGGCTAGGCTCCCAAAAAGTCCCCCACATGTGGTATCCCCGTACTCAGGAGAAGCAGCAGAATTTATTTTGGGGTGTAATTTCACTTATGCCCATAGCATGTGTGAGTAATATATCATTTAGTGACAACTTTGTGCAAAAAAAAAAAATTGTAATATTCTTGCAACTTGTGGCAAAATATAAAATATTTCATGGACTCAACATGCCTCTCAGTAAATAGCTTGGGGTGTCTACTTTCCAAAATGGGGTCATTTTGGGGAGTTTTGTGCTATTTTGGCATTTTATGGCCTTCGAAACTGTGATAGGTAGTGAGGAGTGAAATCAAAAATTTGCACCCTTAGAAATCCTGAAGGCAGTGATTGGTTTTCGGGGTCCTGTACACGGCTAGACTCCCAAAAAGTCCCACATATGTGGTATCCCCGTACTCAGGAGAAGCAGCAGAATATATTTTGGGGTGCAATTCCACATATAACTATGGCATGTGTGAGCAATATATCATTTAGTGACAAGTTTTTGTAAACTTTTTTTTTTCTGTCATTATTCAATCACTTGGGACAAAAAAGAATTATTCAATGGGCTCAACATGCCCCTCAGCAATTTCCTTGGGGTGTCTACTTTCCAAAATGGGGTCATTTGGGGGGGGGGGGGGGTTGTACTGCCCTGTCATTTTAGCACCTCAAGAAATGAGATGGACAGTAGGGATGCACCGAATGGGTTTTTTGGTGCCGAAACCGATACCGAAAATGAAAAATACACTAGGCCGAAAACCGAAACCGATACCGAAACAGCACCGATACCGAAAATGACTGTTTTTAAAAAATATTTTTATACAGGAGGTGGCCAGAGACTGGGGACATGGTACAGGAGGTGGCCAGAGACTGGCGACATGGTACAGGAGGTGGCCAGAGACTGGCGACATGGTACAGGAGGTGGCCAGAGACTGGCGACATGGTTCAGGAGGTGGCCAGAGACTGGCGACATGGTTCAGGAGGTGGCCAGAGACTGGCGACATGGTTCAGGAGGTGGCCAGAGACTGGCGACATGGTTCAGGAGGTGGCCAGAGACTGGCGACATGGTTCAGGAGGTGGCCAGAGACTGGCGACATGGTTCAGGAGGTGGCCAGAGACTGGCGACATGGTTCAGGAGGTGGCCAGAGACTGGCGACATGGTTCAGGAGGTGGCCAGAGACTGGCGACATGGTTCAGGAGGTGGCCAGAGACTGGCGACATGGTTCAGGAGGTGGCCAGAGACTGGCGACATGGTTCAGGAGGTGGCCAGAGACTGGCGACATGGTTCAGGAGGTGGCCAGAGACTGGCGACATGGTTCAGGAGGTGGCCAGAGACTGGCGACATGGTTCAGGAGGTGGCCAGAGACTGGCGACATGGTACAGGAGGTGGCCAGAGACTGGCGACATGGTACAGGAGGTGGCCAGAGACTGGCGACATGGTACAGGAGGTGGCCAGAGACTGGCGACATGGTACAGGAGGTGGCCAGAGACTGGCGACATGGTACAGGAGGTGGCCAGAGACTGGCGACATGGTACAGGAGGTGGCCAGAGACTGGCGACATGGTACAGGAGGTGGCCAGAGACTGGCGACATGGTACAGGAGGTGGCCAGAGACTGGCGACATGGTACAGGAGGTGGTCAGAGACTGGCGACATGGTACAGGAGGTGGTCAGAGACTGGCGACATGATAAAAAGAGATAAGTGTTTGTGTCCCCTCGTGCAGCCAGTGCTTGTGTCCCCCTCGTGCAGCCAGTGCTTGTGTCCCCTCGTGCAGCCAGTGCTTGTGTCCCCCTCGTGCAGCCAGTGCTTGTGTCCCCCTCGTGCAGCCAGTGCTTGTGTCCCCCTCGTGCAGCCAGTGCTTGTGTCCCCCTCGTGCAGCCAGTGCTTGTGTCCCCCTCGTGCAGCCAGTGCTTGTGTCCCCCTCGTGCAGCCAGTGCTTGTGTCCCCTCGTACATCCAGTGCTTGTGTCCCCTGTGTAGTCAGTGATGCAGAGAGAGAGGAGAGCCGCCTCCGCCGTCTGGATCAATAAAGCGCCGGAAACATCACAGCTTTAATTTCAATAGCTGTGTGTTCCCCCGTTGCGCGCCGTCGCATATAGCCCCTCCCCCTTGTCCGGGGAACTGTGATAGACAGATCCCCCGTCCAATCAGGACGGGGGATCTGTCTATCACAGTTCCCCGAACGAGGGGGGGGGGACTGTATGCGACGGCGCGCGACGGGGGAACACACAGCTATTAAAATTAAAGCTGTGATGTTCCCGGCGCTCTATTGATCCAGACGGCGGAGGCGGCATTCCTGCGCTATACACCTCCCGTGATGGGCAGCACCAGGGGCGGGGGCGGAGCTATGCCCCGCCCAGGCCACGCCCCATTTTCGGCTCAATTATCGGCCGTTTTTTCCTTTCGGCAAATTGCCGAAAGGGCCATTTTCGGCCGATATGTTTCGGCGGCCGAAATTTCGGTGCATCCCTAATGGACAGTCATAAATTAAAAGCTGTGTAAATTCCAGAAAATGTACTCTAGTTTGTAAACACTATAACTTTTGCGCAAACCAATAAATATACGCTTATTTACTTTTTTTTTTACTAAAGACATGTGGCTGAATACATTTTGGCCTAAATGTATGACTAAAATTTAGTTCATTCGATTTTTCTTATCACAAAAAGTAGAAAATATCTTTTTTTTTTTTTTAATTCAGTCTTTTTCCTTTTATATCGTAAAAAAAAAAAATATCGCAGAGGCAATCAAATACCTTTAAAAGAAAGCTCTATTTGTGGGAAGAATAGGACGCAAATTTCGTTTGGGTACAACATTGCATGACTGCGCAATTACCAGTTAAAGCAGTGCAGTGCGAAATTGTAAAAGGCTGACAATTGGTCCTGGGCTGAAGTGGTTAATGCAGCACCTCTGGGACTAACCAGATTGATTCTGATTGTTCAGCAGCATGGCAGTAAATTGATCTGGTCTATTCCAGGATTACTGCACAGAGACAAGCCAGGATTTCAAATCCCTGGACTGGCTGCAGGGGTGCTGACAGCTCAGCAACCCCAGAGGTAAGTACAGCAGGGACTGGGTGGGGTGTCCAGTGTAAGTTCACATAAAGGTAAGTATATTGCTGCTTCTTTTATAGGCTGGCTATTGTGGTGACAGATTCACTTTAAACTCGCCACATATTAAATAAATTGACTTTACAATCTCCTTTAGATCTACCAACAACTTTGTAGTACAAAGGTCTACCTAAAGGAAAACAATTTTTTTTTGTTTAATATTTGTTTATTGAAGAAAATGGGTACAGGTAAAACATATGACAGTATTCAGTCATTTGTATAATAGGCAGGGGCTCACATGCTCATGGCATCCAACATATGAACAAAACATATCTAATGGTCTCTAGGAGCATAAAGGTGTCATAAAGAATGATCTATGGCTAGTGACCTGAGTATAGGTCTGGATCTAGATGAACAATAGAGCCAGCAAAAGTATTGCTTAATCACATGACCTTTGATTAGTTGTAGCTAAGGAAAGTAGTAGACGGATAGTAAAGAGAGAGGGGGGGTGTGCTGGGGAATGCGTTAACAAATAGGAAAAAAAAATATATATATATATACTTTAAACCAGGGGTACCCAACCTTTTAAAGCACGAGGGCCACTTAAGCGACTTGGTAACCAGTCGCGGGCCACAACGAGTGGAGCGGACGGATGACAGGTCCATGTCCATCCTGCATATGCAGAGCGGACACGGACATGGCTCGCTCTACTCTATGGGCCTTCTGATCTGCCATGATGGAATGGGATGGAATCCCCCTTTTGTTTTGTTTTTAGTGGACCGGAGGTAGGTGGGTGTATACGGCCACAAGTCTGTTTACATCTGTGGCTCAATAGAGGTGAACGGAAGGTCCAATTGGGTCGGACCGATCATGCCAAAGGGGCCTAATTCATCTTTCACACTGCTGTGGTTTACCTGTACTGCAAGTGCAGTACAGTACACCTGTGGCTTTCCTGTGCGTCAGCTGCACTTGCCGTGATGATCCACCCCGTGAACATCTGCTTGCTCAGCGGGGATCGCTCCGAGCAGGTGGATGACACACTGTGCAGGGATCGCCGTGTCTGATCTCCGCTCTCCCCTATGGGGGATCAGATGAACACGGACTGTCTGTCTGTGTTCATCCGATCCGCTCTGCAGACGGATAGAAAAATAGGATTTTCCTCCGTCGGACCATAGCAGAGACGGATGGTATCGGGTGTCAGCGGATGTTCATCCGCTAACTCATAGGGATGCATGTATGTCCATATTTCATCCGATAACAGATTGATGTAATACAGACATACGGTCCGCATGTGTGAAAGGGGCCTTAGACTTCTATTATATCCTGCAGGTGTGATGCACTTTCTGAAAGCTCCCCACACCTGCAGGTAATAACAGAAGTCTATGGCTCGGTGCAGTTAACCCACAGGTGTTCTGCGGGTCAGTTTGAAAGCAGCCCAGTAACCACTGCAGAAGAGATATGCCCATACATACACTTTGATTTTAGTAATGAACTTACCTTTAATAATAGTGTTCCATTCAGGTATCGCTGGCTGTTGATGTCCCAGGCAGAGTGCATTTGGTATCACTCTGCCTGTGCTTTCTCTACCGCCAGCTTCATTAACACTGATGCTCTGGGATGGCGGGTCGGCAACCCACAATCTGGGCTTGCCAACCCACCATCAGAGAGCAGGAGGTCGAGGGCCACATCAGAGGGCTCCGCGGGCCACTGGTTGGGCACCCCTGCTTTAAACCATAGCGTAGCAGATAAATAGCTTAGATTTTTGGGCGGTGCTTGGAATCAGTAGCATTACTAGGTTGTATGTCTGTATCTGATAGCGATATGGGTAAGGTCTTCCAACAGACAGGCCTTATTGACTTCATGTAGCCGGATTTTTATGGGAGAAATTAGGGGTTGGCCCCAGAAAGTCAGTATGAGAGCCTTGGCTGCGTTCAGCAAGTGCGGGATGAGGGAGCGCTTATACAGTGGGGATGGAAAGTATTCAGACTACCTTAAATTTTTCGCTCTTTGTTATATTGCAGCCATTTGCCAAAATCATTTAAGTTAATTTTTTTCCTCATTAATGTACACACAGCACCCCGTATTGACAGAAAAACACAGAATTGTTGACATTTTTGCAAATTTAAAAAAAAAGAAAAACTGAAATATCACATGGTCCTAAGTATTCAGACCCTTTACTCAGTATTTAGTAGAAGCATCATTTTGATCTAATACAGCCATTTGTCTTTTTGGGAAAGATGCAACAAGTTTTTCACACCTGGATTTGGGGATCCTCTGCCATTCCTCCTTGCAGATCCTCTCCAGTTCTGTCAGGTTGGATGGTAAACGTTGGTGGACAGCCATTTTTAGGTCTCTCCAGAGATGCTCAATTGGGTTTAAGTCAGGGCTCTGGCTGGGCCCTTCAAGAACAGTCACGGAGTTGTTGTGAAGCTACTCCATCGTTATTTTAGCTGTGTGCTTACGGTCATTGTCATGTTGGAAGGTAAACCTTTGGCCCAGCCTGAGGTCCTGAACACTCTGGAGAAGGTCTTTGTCCAGGATATCCCTGTACTTGGCTGCATTCATCTTTCCTTCAATTACAACCAGTCAACCTGTCCCTACAGCTGAAAAACACCCCCCTCAGCATGATGCTGCCACCACCATGCTTCACTGTTGGGACTGTATTGGACAGGTGATGAGCAGTTCCTGGTTTTCTCCACACATACCGCTTAGAATTAAGGCCAACAAGTTCTGTCTTGGTCTCATCAGACCAGAGAATCTTATTTCTCACCATCTTGGTGCCCTTCAGGTGTTTTTTAAAAAACTACATGCGGGCTTTCATGTGTCTTGCACTGAGGAGAGGCTTCTGTCCTGTCGGGCCACTCTGCCATAAAGCCCTGACTGGTGGAGGGCTGCAGTGATGGTTGACTTTCTACAACCTGCTCCCATCTCCTGACTGCATCTCTGGAGCTCAGCCACAGTGATCTTTGGGTTCTTTACCTCTCTCACCAAGGCTCTTCTCCCCCGATAGCTCAATTTGGCCAGATGGCCAGCTCTAGGAAGGGTTCTGGTCATCCCAAATGTCTTCCATTTAAGGATTATGGAGGCCACTGTGCTCTTGGGAACCTTAAGTGCAGCAGAATTTTTTTGTAACCGTGGCCAGATCTGTGCCTTGCCACAATTCTGTCTCTGAGCTCTTCAGGCAGTTCCTTTGACCTCATGATTCTCATTTGCTCTGACATGCACTGTGAGCTATAAGGTCTTATATAGACAGGTGTGTTGCTTTCCTAATCAAGTCCAAACACAGCTGGACTCAAATGAAGGTGTAGATCCATCTCAAGGATGATCAGAAGAAATCTAGAGTTAAATATGAGTGTCACAGCAAAGGGTCTGAATACTTAGGACCATGTGATATTTTAGTTTTTCTTTTTAAATAAATCTGCAAAAATTTCAACAATTCTGTGTTGTTCTGTCAATATGGGGTGCTGTGGGTACATTAATGAGGAAAAAAAATGAACTTAAATGATTTTAGCAAATGGCTGCAATATATCAGAGTGAAAAATTTAAAGGGGTCTGAATACGTTCCGTCCCCACTTTATTTGCCAATTGGTTTACGAGTGGCATGGAAAAGTATAGTCCACGGGTCATTAGGAAGGTGGATGTCTGTTATCAGGTGTATCATCTTGAGCATCTCAGCCTAATAAGGGCGAATTAGAGGACAGGACCACCAAATATGAGTGTGGGTAGTAATGTTTACACAGTTCCTCCAACATAGCGGTGATCTGGAGGGGAACATTCGGTGTAGCTTGGCGGGTGTATAATGCCATCTAGCGAGAAGTTTATAGTTGGTTTCCGCCATTCTTGTGGCCAAGGAGGAAACATGAGCAAGTTGTAAGATTTTGTCCCTTTGCTTATCAGTAATAGAGGATTCCCATTTAGTGAGAAATTCCAGATATGAAAGGCACTATAATCCTATAAGGGCTTTGTAGAACAGCGGAATGCAGTGTAGTGGAGGATCCTTGTGGTAGAGCAGGAGTTCAATCCCAGTCAGATCCGGTATACCTCGTAGTGGTTGAGGAAGTGTCCGGAGGAAACGTTGAATCTAGTTGTATCTACACTTGTCCATAAATGTGATGGGTTTTGGGCCCAGTATCTCAGACAATGGCTTGAGGGTATTTGAACGGAGGATGTGGTGAAGTAAGAGGGGTTCCTCACGTGACCAGGATTTAAACCCCGGATCCATGGAACCAGGCAAAAAATTGTTGTGGTGCAGAAGCGGTATCAGGGGAGAGTCATATGACCAGGAGAATCTTTTGTGAAGCACATCCCATATGTCAAGGGTAGAGGTGGTGAGGGGTGAGGAATATGTGGAGCGGGCTCTAGAGGAGCGGGGTATCCAAGGGACGATTTTTAAGTCTGAGCCACATAAGGTGTATTCTAGTTGTACACGTTATTTTGAAGAGGTAGCGTACTTCCAATCTGCCACATTAGCTAAGACAACTGCTTGATAGTATGTTTTAAGGTTTGGTAGGTCGCCCTGTGATTCAGTGAATGGGGTCATGTGCAGCGGGGCTGGCCAATCCGTGATGGCGGCCGGGCTGGCCAATCCGTGATGGCGGCCGGGCTGGCCAATCCGTGATGGCGGCCGGGCTGGCCAATCCGTGATGGCGGCCGGGCTGGTCAATCCGTGATGGCGGCCGGGCTGGCCAATCCGTGATGGCGGCCGGGCTGGCCTATCCGCGATCACAGTTGCTCGTGACTAGTGTCCCATCTCTGCCTCCACCTCATTGTGAACACCGCTGCTGCTGCCTTCACCTCCTCCAGGCTCCCTCCTCTCCTCCGGACTGATGGAAGCTACAAGCTGCAGGTGAGGGGGCGGATACGGTCTGAGAGAGGGAGCAGCCAGCCACAAGGGTTAAAGAGATGAGACAAGCAGTTAATGTCAGTATAAATAAATAAAAAAGTCTGGTGTAAGTATAAGTGTAGTGTCGAGTGCAGTGTAGTGTGGTGGTCAGTTTACTGCAGCAATCAGTGTAGTGTAGTGGACAGTGTAGTATAATGGTCAGTGCAGTGGTTAGTGTAGTAGTCAGTGCAGTGGTTAGTGTAGTAGTCAGTGCAGGGAAGTGGTCAGTGTAGTGGTCTGTGCCGTGTGGTGGTATGTGCAGTGTAGTGGTAAGTGCAATGGACAGTGTAGTGGTCAGGATAGTGGACAGGTAGGTCAGTGTAGTGGCCAATATAGGAAGCAGGTAGGTTAGTGTAGTGGTCAGGTAGGTCAGTGTGGGAATCAGGCTAGTCAGTACTATTTTAGGAAGGGTAGGAACCCAGGGAGTGCTAAATGTCCGCAGGTTAGGGGGTGCAAACTACTGGCCTTGCCCCGGGCGCTGACAACCCACGCTACGTAACTGCTGGGCGGGGTATATTAATGTTTAGAATCTCAGACTTAGATAAGTTTTGAAGTTGGACATTGTTTGAAAGGTAGAGAAAGCTGATATTAAATTTGGGAGTGATATACGGGGTTGGATAAAAAATAAAATATCATCAGCATAAGCTGCGTATTTATGGGTTCTATTTCCAACTTGGACACCTTGGATGCTGTCGCTAAGTCAAATTGTGGCCACGAAGGGTTCTAGGGTGATACGAAGAGGAGAGGGGATAGGGGGGTAGCCTTGCCTGGTACCATTATATAGAGGGAAAGGGTCACTGAGGGAGCATGGATATGAATTTGTGCCCGATGGTGAGGGTACAGGGAGGAGATGTGATGCTACATCTTGGGCCCCAATCCAAATTATCATAAGGTCTTCCAGAGATAGTCCCAGTCCACATCAGTGGAGAGGAGAAGGGTGGGCTGGGTGCATCTGTGAACATGGTGATTCAGGGATAGGGATCGTAAGGAATTGTCTCTGGCCCCTCTGGTGGGTATAAAACCTGTCTGGTCTGCCGTGATCCTATGGGGAAGCAGAGGGAGTGATCCTATGGGGAAGCAGAGGGAGTAGTCTATTGGCCATGACCTTGGCATAGAGTTTATTTTATTGAATAAAGAGATGGGCCTGTAGCTACTACACAGGGTGGGATCTTTATCAGGTTTAGGGATAAATGTAATATGGGCAGAGAGGGATTTCGGGCGTAAACCTGATAAGCTGGAAATGTAATTGGCATAGGCCATGAGGCGGGGGAGTAGAATGTCACTGAATGTTTTGTAGTACAGGACTGTAAACCCGTCTGGGCCAGGGGCTTTACCTGTGGGGGAAGATTTCAACGCGGCTTTGAATTCTTCATTAGAGAAGTCATTTTCCATAGTTTTAAGGGCCGTTGGAGAAAGTTTGGGGAGTTTTGCTGCTTTCAAATAAGTCCCCAGGACTACCAACTACCCCAGGAAGAGAAGTGCAAAGTCACCTTTGACGTTGTAAAGGTCAGCATAGAACTCCCTGCAGGCCTTAGAGATTTGAGGGGTGGTATGAATTATTTCACCAGTGTGGAGTTTTATTTTGGGGATAAAGGATTGTAACTTTGCTACGTGAAGAGATCTAGCGAGTTGTTTGCCGGGTTTATCCCCCCATTCATAGAATTTTTGAGAAATAAGGTGAAATGTATTTTTTGTTTCCACGTCTAGGAGTGCTTTGAGCTCTTCTCTTTAAAGTGTAAGGGCTTCAAGGTGTGATGTATAAAGGGATTGCTTATGTTGTTTATCTAAATCTGTGATCTGTTGAAGAGTTTTTTTGAGTTGTTGACCATGCTCTCTTTTTTTTCCTCGCACCTAGCTCAATGAATCTACCTTTCATTGTGGTTTTATGGGCCTCCCACAGAATTGAAGGGGCAGTTTCAGAAGATGCATTCTCTGAGAAATATTGAGTCATGGACAAAGCTAACAAAGCTCAGTGGGGTTGGCGAGGAGAGAGTCATTAAGTTTCCAATTATAGGTGCGTTGTGGTAAAGAGGGCATGGTCAAGCGCATGAAAATAGGTGCATGATCAGAGATGGATGCTATGCCTATGGAGGCTGAAAGTAGAAGAGGGAGGTGGAAATGATCTATGAAGATATTGTCTATTCTAGAGTAGGGTTGATGTGTTTTGGAGAAATGGGAATAGTCTTTGCCTTTTGCGGTGAAGTAAGCGCCACACATCCATCAACTGAAGTTCACAGAGTTTTTTTTTTTTTTTTAACATGAGCTAAGCTTTAAACGGGATATTAGAGTGACCCTGTGAGGTGTCAATAATAGGGTCCAATGGCATGTTCAAGTCACCTGCTAGGATAATGACCTCTTGTGCAAAGTGCGACAGTTTGGAGAGAGTTTGGGTTTTGAAGGCTGGTTGGTTGTGGTTAGGACTGTATATATTTTCTAGGGTGCATTGGGTGTTGCCTATAAAGACCTTGAATAAGAGAAAGGGGCCATAGCCATCAGTTAACATCTCTGTAAATCTAAAAAGGCCACACTACCGCTGAACCCAATGGCCACTCCCTTGGCTTTATTAGTGTCAGGCTGTAGTACCATTGTGGAAACTGGCGTGAGTTCAGTTTGCCAGGGGTTGAGTGTGTCAAATGTGTCTCTTGGAGAAAAGCGATAGAGCAAGAGGATCTTTTCAGTTCCCTGAGGACTTGGTGCCTTTTCCCAGCTACATTTAGACCCCTTATATTATAAGAAATTACCGTTCGAGTAGCCATGGTATCAACGGTGTACAGACCTCTAGCTCATGAAACCATTTATACCAGCAGGGAAGGGAGGGAGAGGGGGTGAGGGTGGGTAAGGGAAAAGGAGAAAGTGGGAAACTTAAGAAAGAGAGAATATATACAGAATAGACAGTTACAGTCTAAAAAAACAAAAGGAATAATAAGCTGAACATGCAGTAACCTGCAGTGGTCCCTGAGGGGGAGGAAAGAACAAGCCACTGTCAGAACCTATAGGGAGGGTCTGACCAATATAAGTTGTAGGCTGCCCATTCTCAGCAACCCCAAAAGGGGGGGGGGGGGGCAAGAAACGCACAAAAAGGCAAAAGCAGCATGCAGGTGTACTGAGCCCCGCCAGCATGCGGCCTATGAAATGCTTATGACTAAAACTTAAACTCTAGCAATGTTATAATAAGATCTCGACAATATAAGTGAAGTGAACACAAGTGAATAATAGTGCAACCATGTAGTGAGGGCTTATGGGGAAAACCCATGGGCAAGTGAAACAAACTTGCGGGCAGTATAGACACCATTCTAACTGTGGGTACACAAGGCTGCAAAAGAATATAAAAAACATCTAATCCTTTCTTCTGGGAGGAGCCTGGGGTTGCTAAGCGCCTCATTTTAGAGGGGGTCTTCCACCATTGTGGGTCTGAGGAGACCGTGAACGTTGGTATGGGATTCTGCCATCCTGGAAGATCCATTTGGGGCATGAGGTCATGGAGGAAAGAGAGCATGAAAGAGCGGCCACTTTTATTGGCAATCAGGCAGGCAGGAAAGCCCCCACCAATATGTGACCCCATCCGTTCTCAGTTGGTCTAGGAGAGGTTTTAAAGCTCTGCGACGGTCCAATGTTTCCTTGGACAGGTCATGAAAAATGCTAATGTTCGCTCTGTCAAAGTCAATATTTGGGGTGTTCCGCAATTTGACCATAATAGCGTTTTTATCTTAGAAGTAGTGGAGGTGACAGATAGCGTCTCTGGGTAGGTCACTGGTAACATTGCGTGGTCTCAGAGCGCGGTGAACACGATCAAATCTTAACGGGTCGGTGACAGGGTTATCTAGAATGGTGTTCAGGATACGCATATCGAGAGTTTGAGGTCATTATCTCCGGTTGCCTCTGGCAACCCGCGGATGTGCAGATTGTTTCTGCGATAGCAATTTCCTGATCTTCAAGCTTATAGCGCATGGAACGGTGGGCAAATGCTAATTATGTGACATTCTCTTGTAACTCTTTAATGGCCGCCTCCTGTGAGTCTTGGCACTGCTCTATGTCCTCTATTCTAGCTAGCAGATGGGACATGTCTGATCTCACTGCTGTAATTTCCTTCTTAATGGATTTCTCCAGGCTGTGGAACATACCTGCAAATGGCTCTGAGCAGCTGGAGGATGCCGGTAAGCTCTCCCGGATGGATGCAGCGTGTGAGAAGGGAGATGCAGTTGACCATGAGTATCGGGCCTGTCCGCTCCGTGTGGCAGGATTGGATGATTCCACAACCGGGTATCTCTTGATGGAGTCTGTGGGGGGCCGCTGTGAAGCCGAGCCCTTCCCGGACCTCTTCTTGAGGGTTGCGTGGTGGTCCCGGTGTTTTGTTAGAGATAGCTAGAGGGTATTAGGCCGCTGGCTGGACGGAGCACTTTTTAGACACATCCGCTCAGCCCCAGTGCATAGGCCACACCCCAAAGGCAAATTTTATTAGAAAATGTATGTTGGGCCTTATACTGTATATAGATATATTGGAAGAGGGTTTGGGTGGAAATGGTGCCAATATATAATCATAGAAACAAGAAGTAATTAAAACATCACATTTTATTGTAGACATGATTAAAATATGATAAAATAAAATCACTCATTGTACATCTCCATTTTGATGGTCGAGCAAGTGAAATTCAGGTTAAATGGTGGCTATAGGTTCATATGTTATCCTGACATGTTTATCCAGTATTAGCTTTATCAGGGAATTTAAGAACCAACTGAAAACGTGAAACTGTACAGAAAAAAATATAAATATACACTGTCAGAAAAAATGCAAATATACCTAAGATTATAAATACATAAAATATATGTACATCATTTGCCATTGTCCAACCGTCCCAAAGCTTACCCCGGAAAGCCATCTTTGGGATGAGGTGCCGGATGCTATGTAGTTACCCGGGTCAAAAAAATATATATATATATGACTTGTATATAGTTTTATTAGATGAGATTGTACATAGATTGTATGGTCTGATTGTAATGTGTATGGTGAAAAGTCTTACAGTTCATGGAGGCTAGGTTCACACTGGTGCGATGCGGGAATCACAGCAATTCCTGTGCGGGTTCCCACGTCGCATCTGAATCGCAGGTAGTTTGCTGCGGGTGTCAATATAAAGTTAACGACACCCCCAAATCGGTTTGCAGAACGCAGTGCAAACTGTGGAATTGGATTGCATGGGTCTGAACACCCATACAATCCCATTCCAGTTTGGACCAAAAAAAAGGAAAAGGGTCCTGCACCATTTTGGTGCCAATGCAATGCGATTTTAGCCATACAAACTGTATGGCTGCATTTGAATCACACAGACATTGCATGTGATGTGCATAGGATCGCATAAGTGTGAACCTAGCCAGAAGGTTAGAAAAGTGGGTTGTAGATATAATAAAAAAAAATACAAAACATGTATTTAAAAAAAAAAAAAAAACGACACTTGGTCTTTTTTTTCTGCCATCACTTTTCTATTTTTCCATAATGAATAAATTGAATGAATGAATGAATGAAATACTTATATAGCGCACAATGCGAACTGAATCGCCTCTAGCAGCGTTAAATTCAAATTGTAACCCCCGTGCTGGGAGTGCACTTACTTTGTGCCCCCAGCGCTGTGACTCGCTGTTATCCACTACTCCCAGTCACTGTTTACAATGGGGATCCAGTAGGACAGTCTCCACATCATCACTGGGACAGCCAATTGCAGTGATCACATGATCGGGAGGCAACTTACTGGCCTCCAGCATTAGGATATCCTTAAAGGACCAGCTCCCCTAAGAGGAGAAAGTTAATGAGAGACTAAAAATACAGTATGCTGTACTGCCCTACGAAATATGCCAGCAACGTAGATATACAGGAAGCAAATAACAGAGATCTCATGTATTTTTTCTGTTTTGATGACCATATTAATTAAAACACCATGAGAGAGATTGAACGTCTACAGTAGGGACACAGACAGTAATAGATATCGGATGGAGGTTCCAACTCTTCTACATTCTATTCAAAACTAGTTCTCTATTTTTTCAGCTTTCCTTGCTGAGTTCTGAGGAAAGTGCTATACACAGTTGAGAAATCAAAACAAGAAGCACAAGCACCGCTTCATGCAGCACTCAGGTGCATCCAGCTCCAGGTGCAAACCCCGGCTCATAGTCACTGTCTGTAGTGTGAAACGCGTCAACTGTAACTCTGCATGATTGTCTGGCTTACGACAACAAAGACTTTGTTCAGCAAGTATCCTCTTGGCTCTGCTATACAAAGTTGAAGTTGGAGGTTGGCCTGCATTAGCAAAGTACAGTTTCATAAGTTGAAGGAAATGTATGATGATATAAATGTGGATTGCGTATTTCCTGAACTTGTTTTTAAAGGTCCAAGGGTTGTCATTGTAATCTGGCTTCTCTAAATGGTGTCATTATTGACCTACAGCAAGTGTAAAAATAATTCTGACTTTTCAGACTACTATTAACAATGGCAGTTCCCACATTTCTGTCTCAGGGGATCAATTTTTAGTTTTATTATATCTAAACTGGCAATGCATTGTCTGATTGAAATTCAGCTGGTTCAGCAGAGACAATTTCAATCAGTGTGTGGGCTTCTCCCTGCTCGACAGATGTTGATTGTTTAATTGAATTCTTTTGAAGGTACATTTTTGGAAAATTTTCCATTGATCTGTGGCTGCAGCTGCCAAAATACAGTTTCCCGGCTGGGGGGATTCCCCTATCCAGCTCATTTGTGTGAGTCTTGTAGGCCAAGCTTAGGACCCCTTTCAGACAGAGGCGTCGGCGGTATTTTTACCTTTACTGCTTTAGCTTTACCATCGTTTTTGCGGAGGTTTTCGGCCAATAGCGGGGAGCTTTTAAACCCCGCTAGCGACTGAAAAAGAGTTAAAATGACCCACAAAGCGTGCTGCCCATTCATTTCAATGGGCAGGGGTGGTTTAGGAGTGATGTATACACCGCTCCAAAGATGTTGCCTGCAGAAGTTTTTTTTAACGTCCTGCCAGCGCATCACCTCCGTGTGAAAGCACTCGGGATCTCACTCTGGGACTGCAAGGGAGCCGCTTTTCAGGCACTTTACAGGTGCTACTTTTAGCCCAAAAGTGCCTGAAAAGCGCCTCAATGTGAAATGGGTCTTAGACATATACATCATTCACTGGAATGTGTGTTTTAATGAATATGTATTTTTTTTTTTTTTTATCCAGAAAAATAACTTTATTTGGTAATACACGCATACAGTCCAGTTATCTATATTCAGAAAATACAAAACAATGAAATACAGTGCCAAGTGACCCGAAGACATAGCTTTCTTGAGTGCATTTAGATTCCCCCCATCTCACAATGCCCACAACCTTGTATCGTTATTCAACCTGAATATCAAACAATGTGCTATATCTTATCCGTACAAGTGGAAATATAGTTTTAGTATTGCATTTAGCCCACCCTAGGGCCGAGCAGTCTGTCCATGACAAGGTCATCCGGGCCAAGACTCGGAGTGTCCAGCCATGGCCCCTACAGTTTTTCAAATTTATGTGAACATCCTCTATGCTGATATATGATTTTTTTCCATTCTCAGCGTATTGCCTAGAGTAGTGGTCCATTCCTTGACCATCGGAGGCATGTCCAATTTCCAGTGCAGCATTATCAATTTGCAGGCCATGAAGAGCGCCCTAGACAGGGCCTCTCTGGTATGGGGTTCCCACTCCAGTTCGTCCAGCAAATCCAAAATGCAGCACCTGGGGTCCCAGGGGACTGACACCTGGAATACTGTGCTCAGGGTGCCAGTCACCCCTCTCCAATATACATGGAGTTTGGGACAACGCCACATCATCTGTATTAAGTCCCTATGGTCTCTTTCACATCTAGTACACATAGGTGTCGGTGTCAGTCCCATAGAGTGTAACCTGTTGGGTGTATAGTAGACTCTCAGTAGTGTGTACAGTTGTGTAAGTCTTTGCGGCACATTTAACGAGTATATGGCTACTGACTGTAGTACTTCCTCCCACTGTTCGTCCTCCAGGGGTCCTACATCTAATTCCCATTTTCTTTTGACTGTCAAGGGGTGTTTCGCCAGAAACTTGCTTAGAAGTGTGGCGTAGCTCTGCGAGATTAACCCTTTAGAGTTTTCCACTATTTTAAGCTGGGAGACAAGGGGCTTTTCATCCACCTGCCACTCTGAGACCTGACACTCTGATTTTGTCTATAAAGGCATGCCTGAGTTGCATATAGTAAAAATGCATATGCGCTGGCAACTTATATCTTTCTCTCAGGGTATCAAAGGGTAGTAGTTTACAATTGCTGATTATTTGTGTCAGGTAGAGCACGCCACTCTTCTGCTATCTCTTCTTATGCTGTAGCTTTGCTAGTTCGGGGTTAGACTCATTAGCCCATATAGGGCTGTACTCGCTAATTCCCGTTGCCCCCTGCAGATATTTGGTTTTGTTTCATATTTTCTGTATTAAATTATACGTGGGGAAGCTTTTTTGGAGTTTACCAAAGGCCTGTGCCTCAAGGGCAGTTGGAATAGAATTCCCACTCACTGTATGCAGCATAATGCTCTTGGAGGCGCTGGGGATTCTGTTAGTGTGTTCTCCTTCTGGGACCATGGTGCCAATCAAATGCTGTAGCTGAGAAGCCAAATAGTACAGCCAGGGGTTTGGCAACGCAAGGCCGCCTTCCACCTTTGGGCATGGAAATGTTCTAATTTTATCCTAGGAGGTCAGCCTTTCCATATTAGCTCTCAGAATATTGAGTTTACTATCCTGAAGGTCTTTAATGCGATCACTACTGTTGTGGAGCATGTATAGCAGTTGGGGCATAAGATTTTAATAAGATTCACCTTGCCCGCAGCCGACATACATAAGGTGTTCCAAGTCTTGGTCCTTAAGCGGAACCTGGTCAGCAGTGGGGCAATGTTTAAAGCATTATAGTCTTCGATCCGAGGGGTCATCTCTATCCCTAAGTATTTAAAGAAGAGGGCGATAGGGATCTCTCCCGCCTGCCCCCCCTGCTGTATTTGTGGTTCATCTATTGGCATAAGTGCTGATTTGGACCAGTTTATCTTAAGACCTGCGGACACCCCAAAACTAATCAATGTATCCATTGTGTTGCTCAGAGACTGTGCTGTGTCTCCCAGCAAGATCATTGTATCATCTGCATAGAGCGTCACCTTTTCCTGCCTGCCCCCATAGCAGAAACATGTGATGCCACCGTGCTCCCTGATCCTAATGGCCAGCGGTTCTATTGCCAGGGCAAACAGCAGGGGGGCCAATGGGCACCCCTGCTGCATGCCCAGGCCAAGTGTAAATTACAAGGACAGCCTGCCGGCCTCCCTAATAGCCGCTCTCAGGCAGTGATAAAGCACCATGAGGTATAACCGACTCCAAAGCCAAATCGCCTCAGTATCTCACAGAAGTACGGCCACTCCATACTATCAAACACTTTCATAGCATCCAGGGACAAGAGAGCCCTCTTGCCCACATTATCAGCCAGTGATTGCATATTAAGAAATAGTTTCCTGAGATTTATTGCCTTGGATTTATTTGGCATAAAGCCTGCCTGACCTGAATGTATAACTGAGGTGATGACTTTGTTTAACCTAAGAGCTAACACTTTGGCCAGTATCTTAATGTCGGACTGTAATAAAGATATTGGCCTGTATGAGGCCGGATCTACTGGGTTCTTGTCAGGTTTCAAAATTAAAACAATATGTGCTTCAGACATAGAAGGGGGTAAGATCTCTCTAGCAGCGTTAAATACTCCAAGCAGCCTAGGGAGTAGTGTCTCTGAATATTGCTTGTAAATTTCAATGGGGATCCTATCCCCCCCCCAGGGCCTTGCAATTGGGGAACCCCGCCACAGCAGCCTGCAGTTCCTCCAGGGTGAGTGGGGCTTCCAATGCTTCGCTTTGGGAACCTGAGAGTTGTGGGAATGGTATTTCATCTAAGTATGTTTCCAGATCCTCAGAACCATAATGCGAGGTTGGGCGGTATAATTCCTCATAAAAATCTGCTAACGTTTGTATTACCCTATCAGGGGAGTGAACCAGTTGTATTACCTTCGTCCGTATAGTTCCTATAACTGGAGATTTCTGCTCAGAGTTAGCTATTCTGGCCAAGAGGTGTCCCGTTACCTCCCCTTCCTCGAAGAAAGCGGTCTTAGAGAAAAATCTCTTTTTTTTCCGCCGAGGAGGTTAGCAGGTGGTCATAAGCTGATTGAGCCAACTGTAGGGTCCTGAACGTATCTGGCCTCCAGGGAATGAACCTGCACCTCTAGTACCTCTCTTAGAGTTTCAGACCATCTCTTAATGAATATTTATTTTACTTGTTTTTTTTTATGTTGAACGCTTGCTGAGGTGCCATTTTGAGCATTGCATTATTATGGAAGCTACATTCATCTGCTATCATAATTATTACAAACCACCTCTGGCAACATTTTTAAAATGAGAACAGTCCCCTTAAGTATAAAGACATCTAACTTATGTGTTAATATTGTAAACATGCGTTAAAACATGCATGCCCATGTGCCGTTTCTTCAGAGTGCTGTGCCATGTCTGTGACTCCCGCACATGTGGGACGTCATTGCGGCTCGGCCATTCAAGCTGCCGAAGCTTGCGAACCTGGAAGGAAGATCGTGTGAAGATGGAAGCCCTGTCAGCGGTTTCAGTATGCAATGCATTCTAGCACATTATGCCATTGCCTTGCAGGGTTATTTTTTTTTTTAAATGCTGCGGTTTACTACCGCTTCATAGGACCGCAACCTAAAAAAATATTGTATTGGGATAACTGCGTGTGTTTAATTATTGTAATGATAGTGCTAAATATTTGAATCCTTTTTCTTTCACATGCTTATATTTATAATTTGCTCTACATTTACATGAGATTTTATAACCTCACAAAACAACTTCCCCAAAACCTCTTGCATAATAACAATCTGATAAATAACCATATAAAGGTAAGCCTGAAACTAAAATGTGAGTAATTATGTCCGCGGTCCTTTGTTTGGATTTAAAACAGAACATGATAACTTTTACTATATCAGACCTTTAGGCTGGGTTCACATTGCAGCGATGCGGGAACGCCGCAAATCCGCTGCGGGTTCCCGCATCGCATACCTCCCGGCGGCAGTTCACACTGCCCTATGCGAACTGCTGGGAGTGTCAGTGAAAGGTTAATGACCCCAGATCAGTTTGCATATCGCAGTGCGATCTGCAAACTCGGACAGGAATCGGATCGCATGGTGTGAACACCCATGCAATCCGATTCTGCTGCAGACCAAAAAAAGGGTCCTCTGCGAGTTTGGGCCGGTTGCGATGCAAATTCAGCCATACTATCTGTATGGCTGAACTCGCATCGCACAGAGATCGGATGTGATTTGCACTGCAGTGCGGTGCGAATCACATCCGGTTCTCGTCAACGCTGCAATGTGAACCCAGCCTTAGACACACAGACCAATACCACTGTTAAAACTTAACCCAACTATCTGCTCTGTCTTTTAGGATTCAAGCACCAAGTATCTGTACAATTCCACCAGATATAAACAGAAACACTGTCCAGCTGCAAAGGTATACAAATAATGATATTCTAACGTATTTGAAACCATTCTCTTTTGCATCTTTTTAGTTAATATTTTTCTGTACATTAGAATGAGAATGCAAGCCATTGTTATACTGTACCCCAAACCTATCACTGTCAGGGTGCAGCAACATGATACCAATAACAGCATCAGCACTAAACAGCACAGTGGCTAAGTTGATAGCACTTCCCCCTAGCAGCACTAGGGTCTTTGGTTCGAATCCCAACCACGGCACTACCTGTATGTAGTCTGCATGTTTTCTCTCTGCCTGTGTGGGTTTCTTCCAGGTACTCCAGTTTCCTCCCACACGCCAGAAATATGCTGGTAGGTTAATTGGATCCTGTCTAAATTGGCCTGTGTGTGTGTGTGTATGTATGTATGTATGTATGAATGAATGTTGTGACGGACTCCAGCCACCCTAACTGGGTATCTCTGCCAAGAAGCTGCTTCCCAATGCTCTGGAAAACGAGATCAGTGAATCTGGCTATAGTTACCCCAAGAACTAGGCAACACCAGTTTTGGAGTAAACCAGAATAAGAACTGTTTATGTGAACAAGAATACAGACTCTTATACATTTGAGTAGGAGGTCACTCACCACATTAGCAATGACCCAGATATTTACACAAAGCATCTCACAATGGTTTAGCTAAACAGGTACAGCTGACTCATGGTTAATCCCATCACAGAGGATCCTTAATTAACCATCTGGATGACTCAGATTTTCACATTGCAGGTCAGACTTGCCAACTCCAAGCTAACTGCGGACAATACACATTATCATAAGCATAAACACAGAACTCCTTCAGACAATAGCAGACATACTTACAATAAATACATTGTGGCAGGGGGCTCAGGCAGGTGGCTTGCTGATGACATCAGCATCTGCTATGAGTCCCACACTGGCAGAGTTCATCATGGCCTTTTTAACAATGTCCCTTTGCATTATATAACAGAACATCTTCCTAAATGCTTGTAGCTCCCTCAAATGCCAGGGCCCATAGTCGGTAGGCAAGAGGCTAGCATTAAGTCCCCTCCAAAAGCCTTTTTCGGGGGTAAGTTAGGGACCTTCGTTTGTAAGCTCCTTGAGAGCAGGAAGTGATGTGATTGTACAATATAGCATTAGGTCCATATATATTTGGACACAGGCACAATTTTCATACTTTGACTCTGTATGCCGCCAGAATAAAATTAAAAGGAAACAATCCAAATTAATTTGAAGTGCAGACCTTCATCTTTAATTGAAAGGGTTGAACATAAAAATCAAGTACACGTTTTAGGGACTGCAATAATTTTCTTTTTTATATATCATGGGACACAGAGTCAGGCTAATATTTATTACCTGCTGGGTTATACTCCATCATTAGGTGAATGGACACTGGTAGACCAAAGGTCTTCAGACGGGAAGTGATCCCCTATATAACCCCTCCCATACAGCAAGTACTTTAGTTTTTTACCAGTGTCACAGCGATCACAGTGTTACCAGCCTGGGTGTAGAAAGATGGCCGCCGCTTCTGAGCTAGGCCAAAGCCGGGGCCTTTCCTAAGGCCGAGACCGCGGTGCACTCCGCGGATCGCGGCATGTGCCGATCCGAGCGGGGTGACCCGTTCGGATCACGGATCGGTGACGATCCGTTGCACCCTTACCAGTTCAGCTATTCAGCCAGCTGTTGCAGCAGTTGGTATTTGCCAGTCCATAAAGGATCAAATGGCCTGATAGGCCTAACCAGGAGGATGATCTGCCTGAAAGTAGGACAGATATTCCTCGAGCTCTGTGTTTTGCTGTTGATGCTTTTAAGCAGGAATCTGCAATTAGCCGACCTTCAGCTGTTGCAAAACTACAAGTCCCATCATGCCTCTGCCTCTGGGAGTCTTGCTATGACTCATGGGACTTGTAGTTCTGCAACAGCTGGAGGTCCGCTAATTGCATATCCCTGCTTTAAAGAATTCAATACAGCAGGCTTCTCGTCTGGCTCTCTTGTCTGTACATAGGCGCAGACTTTTACGGCTTAAGAACTGGTCAGCCAAGCTTCCTTGTAACATTGGTCAGTGATCACTTGGACAAATATATCCAAAAGGTTTCCGGAGAGAAGAGTTCTCTACATCCTGTGAAGGAAAGCACCAAACCCTCATTTAAAAACCCAAGGACTGCTTCCTCAAATGTCACAGCATCAGGGCGGTTCCGCCACTAACGGGGCGCTAGGGCCAGGGGCAAGCCGCAATGCCAGGGCCAGAAAAGGCCCTGGGTCCAAAATTCTTCTAAACCCAGCACCAAGCTCTCCTTTTGAGGAGACGCCCCTACTCCATCGTGTGGGGGGAAGGCTGCTGCACTTTGCGGACATTTGGAAAACAACAATCCAGGACGAATGAGTTACCTTAAGATCCAGCGTTCAATCGTATCCTCCAAAAAGAAACTTGCTGTTTCAGGCACTACATCATCTAGTGCATCAAGGAGTGATTTATAGAGGTTCCTGTATTTGAAAGGAGCACAGAGTCTTACTTAAACCTGCTTACGGTTCAGAAACCAAACGGGGACACAAGGCCCATTTTGGACATAAGGTCCCTGAACAAGTATCTATTGATACAGTCCTCTTGGATGGAGTCTGTCCACTTAGTAGTAACCTCACTCCAGAGGAGAGACTTTTTAGCTTCCATCGATATATAAAGGACACGTACTTACGCGCACCTATTTTTCAGCCTCATCATAGGGTCTTACGTTTTCCAGTAGAGGAACATCACTTTCAGTTTGTAGCCCTACCCTTCGGGCTTGCTACAGCTCCCCGGGTGTTAATAAAGGTCCTAGCACCAGTACTGGGTCTTTTAAGGGCCCTAGGGATTCTGGTGCTTGGGTATCTGGATGACCTCCTGCTCAGAGATCACTCAGTACAGGCTCTAGAACAGAACATAATATACACAGTGAGGTATATGAAAAGCTTAGGCTGGATCACAAATACCGAAAAAGTCTGCCTTGAAACCAGCTCCGTCTAAGATATTTAGGTCCGATTCTAAACACGGTCCAAGCAAGAGTATTCTTACCACCCGTAAGGATCTGTGCCCTGAAGGATCGGGTCCATCAGATAAAGGGCACCAGAGAACCCTCCATTCGGCTCTGTATGAGTCTTCTAGGGAGGATGGTATCCTCCTTCGAGACAGTGCTCTATGCCCAGTTCCATTCCAGGCCTTTACAACAAGACATCTTTTCGGCTTGGAACAGAGGAAGAAAGGCCCTGGATTATTCAATGTCCTTATATCCTCAGGCATGCTTAAGCCTAAACTGATGGTTGCAGGATCAGAACCTGTGAAAGGGAAAATCCTTTCACCCAGTAACTTGGAGAGTACTGACTACAGATGAAGTCTCTCAGGCTGGGGAGTGACCCTAGACTGGCTCACAGCTCAGGGTAAATGGTCAGGGGCAGAGCAGACCCTGCCCATCAACATGCTAGTATTACTGGAGCTTCAGGACTGCCCGATCAGGATTCAGTCCAACAATGCCGTGGCCTATTTGAAGGAGGTGAACTACATACTAGCCTGGGCAGAGGGATATGTGCCAATGATATCGGCAGTTCATCTCCCGGAAGTAGAAAACTGGAAGGCAGATTATCTCAACCCCCAGCAGATCTGCCTGGGGGAATAGTCCCTACGCCCAAAGGTGTTCTGGGAAATTTGCCAACGTTAGGGATGGCCAGAGATCATCCAGGTTCAACAACAAGCTACAGCAGTTTGTGTCTCGAACAAGAGATCCTCTGGCAATTGGAGCAGATGCTCTGATAGTTCCATGGAGCCAGTACTAATTGGTTTATGCTTTCCCTCCGATCCCTCTCCTTCCATGTTTGTTGCGCAGGAGAGAGTGGGTCCCAGTCATTTTGGTGGCACCAGCCTGGCCCAGAAGGCCCTGGTTTCCGGGGATTGTGAGACTGACGATAGACGGGCCATGGACGCTTCCACACCGCCCCGATCTACTGTCTCAAGGTCCTATATTCCACCCCAATTTACAGTCTCTAAATTTGATGGCATGGCTATTGAAGCCAGGGTGTTGAAGGACCGTGGCATCTCGGGACCAGTAGTGTCTACCCTAGTGAATGCTAGAAAAGCTGTGACTAGGAAGAGTTATCATAAGGTCTGGAAGACTTGTATTGCTTGGTGTGAAGCCAGAAAATGGCATCCTTGGAAATATGTGATTGAGAGAATTCTCTCTTTTCTACAGTTAGCTGTGGAAATCAAATTGGCTTTGAGTACAATCAGAGTTCAGGTTTCAGCTATATTGGTATTCTTCCAAAGGCATTTAGCCTCCCCCCCATTAGGTCACCTATGTGTCCTTGGTACTTCAACTTGGTGCTGTCTGTGTTTCAGAAACAACCAGTTGAACCTATTAAGGAAATTCCATTAGACTTGCTGTCACGCAAGCTAGCCTTCCTGATGGCTATCACCTCGGCCAGAAGGGTGTCAGAGCTGGCGGCTTTCATGCAGGGAACCGTACTTAATCCTTCACCATGAAAGAGTCGTGTTACGACCTGTTCCATCCTTTTTGCTGAAGGTGGTGTTGGCCTTTTATTTAAATCAGGATATTATTTTTCCTTCTTTTTTCTCTCAGCCTCGTTTGGCGGAAGAGAGATGACTGCATTCTTTGGACATTGTCCAGGCAGTCAAGGTTTATCTGTCTAGTTCTGTGGAGATCCAAGGATCAGACTTTTTTTTTTTTTTTTTACCAAAGGGACCCAAGAAGGGACAGACAGCTTCCAATACCAATTGGGTCTGTCAGTTGGTCATTCTGGCCTACGGTCTGAAACATAAAGCTCCTCCCTTTAGGGTGAGAGCTCATTCTACCTGGGGTGTAGGAACCTCCTGGGCTTTTCACCATCAAGTATCTGTGGCTCAGATTTGTAAGGCTGCTAGCTGGTCTTCAGTCCATACGTTCACAAAATTTTATCAAGTGGATGTTTGAGCAGCCAATGATTCGTTCAGCTTTCGACCACAGTGTACTGCGGGCTGCCGTATGGGCTGCCATATAAGTTCTGATGGCTATTGTTTGGCAGGGTGTCTCCCTCCCCTCAAGGCGGCTATTGCTCTGGGACATACCAGCAGGTAATAAATATTAGCCTGACTCTTGTGTCCCATGATGCACTCAAAGAAAGAAGAGGATTTTACAGGTAAGTATGACGTAAAAATCCTATTTTTATACGTAGTCCCCTCATTTTCAGGGGCTCAAATGTAACTGTACAAATGAATATAATCATAATTAAAATTTTCATTTTTAATATTGTGATGAAAATCCTTTACTGGCAATGACTGCCTGAAGTCTGGAGCCCATGGACATTACCAAAGACTAGGTTTCCTCCTTTCTGATGCTTTGCCAGGCTCTAACTGGAGCTGTCTTCAGTTGTTCTTTGTTTGTGGATCTGTCTGCCTTTAGTTTTGCCTTCAAGTGAAATCCATGCTAAATTGGGTTGAAATCAGGTGATTGACTCGGCCATTGCAGAATATTCCACTTCTTTTCCTTCAAAAGCTCCTGGGTTGCTTTTGCAGTGTGTTTTGGATCATTGTCCATTTGTACTGTGAAGCACTGTCCAATCAACTTTGCTGCATTTGACTGAATCTGGGCTGACAGTATATCTCTAAACACTGCAGAATTAATGCGGCTGCTGCTGTCTTCTGTCACATCATCAATAAACACCAATGACCCAGTGCCACTGGAAGCCATGCATGCCTATGCCATCACACTGCCTCCGTCATGTTTTACAGATGACGTTGTGTGCTTTGGATCATGAGCTGTTCCAAGCCTTCTCCACACTTTTTTTCTTCCCATCATTCTGGTACAGATTAATCTTAGTTTCATCCATCCAAAGAATGCTTTTCCAGAACTGGTCTGGCTTTTTTAGATGTTATGTTGGCAAAGTCTAATATGGCTTTTCTATTCTTCAGGCTTATGAATGGTTTGCGCCTTGTGGTGAACCCTCTATATTTGCTCTTGTGATGTCTCTTGATTGTAGACTTTGACAATGATACACCCACCTCCTGGAGAATGTCCTTCACTTGTCTGGGTGTTGTGAATGTGTTTTTCTTTTCCATAGAGAGGATCTTTATTTTCAAATTAAAGCTGAGAGTGTGCACTTTCAGCCCATACTCATTATATAACTGATGCTTGCATATGTTTTTGTAAATATTTGAAAAATCTAAAATTGTGCCTGTGTCCAAATATATATGGACCTAACTGTATATGTATAGCGCTGCGTAAATTGACAGCAGGATATAAGTAACTGTAATGTGTATTTTTTGGCAAGGTTTTGTGTTTAACCACTTGGGATCCGCGCTATTGCCAAATGACGGCATTAGCGCGGACCTACATTTCCGGGACTACGTCTATTGACGTCGTCCCGTGTACGAGCGGCCTGCGCGCCCCCTGAGGGGCGCGCGCGGCGCGCTCTGTGATCGGCGAGTCCATGAGATTCGCCTGATCACCGATCCGTGCAAGGGGTCGATCCCGACCCCTTATCACGTGATCAGCTGTCAGCCAATGACAGCTGATCATGTGATAGAACGGAGCCGGTAATCGGCTATTATTCCTCCTCGCGCTGACAGCGCGAGGAGAAAAAAAAAAGCCGATCACCGGCGGCCGTGATCGGGACATAAGTCCCGATCACGGCCATCAATACAAGGGACCACCTGCCACCTGCCAGTGCCCACCTGCCTCCCGCAGTGCCATCCTGAAGTAAAATAAAAAGCAAAAGTAAGTGCCCCCCGTCAGTGCCCATAGTGCCCACAGTGCCACCCCACAGTGCCACCCAATCTGCCTCAAAGGTGCTGCACCCCAGTGCCGCCCATCAGTGCCCAGCAGTGCCGCCCATCAGTGCCCAGCAGTGCTGCCCATCAGTGCCCAGCAGTGCCACCTATCAGAGCCACCTATCAGTGCCACCTATCAGTGCCCATCAGTCCCATCTATCTGTGGTACCTATCAGTGCCCATCCGTGCCACTTATCCGTGCCACCCATCCGTGCCATCTTATCTGTGCCCATCTTTGTCCATCAGTGCCGCCTTATCTGTGCCCATCGGTGCCGCCTTATCTGTGCCTATCAGTGCCCACCAATGCAGCCTATCAGTGCCCACCAATGCAGCCCATCAGTGCCCACCAATGCAGCCTATCAGTGCCACCTAATCAGCGCACTTCAATGAAGGAGAAAAATGACCCGTTTGCAAAATTTTATAACAAACTATTAAAACATGATTTTATTTTATTTATTTTTTGCATCTTTTTTTGTTTGTTTAGCAAAAAATAAAACTCCGAGCTGTAACTAAATACCACCAAAAGAAAGCTCTATTTGTGGGAAAAAAATGATAAAAATTTCATTTGGGTACAGTGTTGTATGCCCGCGCAATTGTCATTCAAAGTGCATCAGCGCTGAAAGCTGAAAATTGGTCTGGGACTGAGGGGGGTTTAAGTGCCCAGTAAGCAAGTGGTTAACAAACAGTCTCCTCCTGCAAAAAAAAAAAAAAAAAACACATGATGCCTGAAAATGCATAAAAAATCTACGTAAGAAAGTGCAATAAAAACACACAGAAATGCATGATTATCCAGAAGCACTAGTGTGAACCTAGTCTTAGAAAACAATCTCACACTACATTGGCTTGTTGCAGACAGCATAAGTTGCCTCCTCCTAGCTTAATATTTGAACCTTCTCTTTTGTCCATGGAAACCTATATCCCTTGGAGACTAGTATTGGCTTTCTAACCCTAGATTAGTTTGAGAATCAACCAACAAAAGTATCTTTTGCACTGTATACTATTTTTATTTGCAGTTAGATAGTTATATTATAGTGCTCAGCAGTGTGTTACATTTTTTTCTATTGATGGGCTGGTTTCATTTACCATGTCAACCACATGAAAAAAGTGCAAGATTATTCTGATAACAGCTCTAGATGATGTGTGCAAGCTGTGAGTAAAACATTTTGCTGGGTGAATTTCAGATGGCCACTGGTCGGGCTCGTTCTGCACGGAAACTCAAACCATGGCTAGTGGAGCAGATTGAAAGTGGAAAGTATCATGGACTTAAGTGGGATGATGAACAGAAAAAAAATTTCAGAATCCCATGGAAACATGCAGGGAAACAGGACTTTCGACATGATGAAGATGCTGCCATCTTTAAGGTACTTCTCTTACTATATACAAATGTTTTGTTGCCTTGTTTATTTTTTCTTTAATTTATATTTCCAGCCTCATTTGATGTTTTACAAAGCAGTAGTAATTTCTCTGAATTATGCATCTTTTGTTCAGTTTTCCAGGTTTTTTTTTAATAGGTCATGCTAAAAGATCGCCTTTGTGAGTTATGCCGTGTACACACGAGCGGACTGTATGGCATACTTAGTTCGTCATACAATCCGACGGACAGTCCGTCGTACTTTCCACTGAACGGACTTGACCACACACGGATGCACAAACAGTCCGTCGAAAGCTTGCGTGATGACGTGTACAGCACGTACGACAGGACTAGAAATAGGAAGTCCAAGACACAGCAAAGCACCCTTCCGCCGTGTAAATCCTTTCTGGGCATGCGCCATTCTTAGTCCGTCGAACTAGCATACTGACGACCGTACTGTCCGCTGAAACCAAAGTACGACGGACAGAATTTAGAAAAAAACGAAATACTTAGTACACCGGACTGCACGCTGAAAAAGTCCGCTGAAGCCCACACACGAGCGGATTGTCCGCTGAAATGTGTTTCGACGGACTAAGTACGCCATACAGTCCGCTCGTGTGTACGCGGCATTAATCTTAGTTTCTCTTGTATGTTGTTGACATGGGGTCTTTAAGTAGGATTATGGCTGGCCATATAAAAAAAATTTCTGCAGCACTTAATTGTGAGCGCATCTTCACTTACAGGTTTTCCTTAGGGCTCATGTACACATAGACTATGTTGACTGGTTGCGATTTTGCGGCCGGCGATCAAAATGTTATTATCCTCAACGCGATTCTTCCTCGTTCAGGAGAGGAAGGTTGAACCTCTCCTAACCTCAGAAAAAAATGACAAAGCGCCTAAACTCAAGTTTAGAAGCTGTAGTGTACATGAGCCCTTATTCTCCTGCACTCTCACAAATACCTGTTGATCCTGCCATAGATGTCCACCTCAAGCAGCTGCCTGTGATAGGGTGATGACGCTGCTTGCACTGCTCCTGAGTTCAGAGCAGCATTGTCATCCTAATGCAAGCTATGCCTACATGCACTACAGCATGATGAAAAGATGTTGGGTTGGGGTGCAAATGATCGGCACCGATCCGCGATACGAACAGGACACCCCACTCGGATCGGCACGCGGAGCTCTCCACGGTCTCGGCCTTAGTAAAGGCCGCAGCTTCGGCCTAGTTCCGGAGCGGCGGCCATCTTGGTACACCTGTCGGCGTTTACAACGTGATCACTCCGTGGCGGAGCGATCAACTGTAAACAAACCGGGGTCATGATGACACCGTTTCCTCTCTCCCCTCTCTGTACTGATCTGTACAGTGGAGGGGAGAAATCGGATGGCAGCCACAGCCATCCCAGCAATACCCTGCCAATACTCTGCAATACATACCCTGCTAATACTCTGCAATACTTACCCTGCCAATACTCTGCAATACTTACCCTGCCAATACTCTGCAATATGTACCCTGTCAATACTCTGCAATACGTACCCTGCCAATACTCTGCAATACTTACCCTGCCAATACTCTGCAATAAATACCCTGCCAATGCTCTGCAATACATACCCTGCCAATACTCTGCAATACATACCCTGCCAATACTCTGCAATACTTACCCTGCCAATACTCTGCAATACTTACCCTGCCAATACTCTGCAATACTTATCCTGCCAATACTCTGCAATACATACTCTGCCAATACTCTGCAATACATACCCTGCCAATACAATACTCTGCAATACATACCCTGCCAATACTCTGCAATACATACTCTGCAATACTTACCCTGCCAATACTCTGCAATACTTACCCTGCCAATACTCTGCAATACTTACCCTGCCAATACTTACCCTGCCATACCCAGCCATACCCATCCATGCTCAGCCAATATTACATTGGGGGAGATGACGTGGATATTACAGTGGGGGAGATGTATATTGCAGTGGGGACTATATGGTGATGGCATTTTCGCAGGTTTTTGCAAATTCAGTTATTATTTTCTGATCCGAAAAATGATCCGATCCGTGACTCTGATCCGAAGAATGATCCGATCCATGAGTTTTTTGATCTGTTGCACCCCTAGTTAGGGGGGCATGGTTATCGGCATTGTCACTGCTGAATTACATGCCTGCAGCTTGTCAATCAGCACCTGGCCAAACCTAGTCCTGTCCACTGATTTATGGATTGCGGAAACCCTCCCGACTGAGTGTTGCCATCTCTGGGAGTGAGGCAATGCAAACTACTGAAAAGCATTGTATGGGGGCCCTACTTGTTTTTCTGATCTCGCTTCACATAACTGTTCAATTGCAGGAAAAAAGATTTTACAGCACCTAATTATTTTTTAGCTAATATATAACTGGATAAAATTTATTTTTCTTTTCTATTTTTCAATGCAGTCCAAAAACTCATCTCTGCAAAGAGGATTTGTTTTTTTTACTTTATCCAAGGATAACAAAGAATAAAATTCTCTTTTCCCCTGAGATGTCTATATGGTATTAACAGAGAGAATTTGACAAGCTATGTTCCATTTAGCTTCACACAGAAAAAAAAAAGTCAAAAAATGTCATGTTTCTAGGGGTGAGGGGGGGGGGGGGGGTGGGAATAGACCTTGCCAGGTTTTTGTTGATATCTGTTCCCCCATTGGGGAATCTTTTTAAATGTTGGGGACATTTGTTCTGATCGCAACGGTTTAAAGAGAAAGTAAACCCTGATGAGTTTACTTCCTCTTTCATTCCCTGCAAAGGTAAAGCATAATGGACTACTATGCATCACATAGTAGTCCATTGTGTGTCACTTACCTGACACAGGAGCCAGCGAAGTCACCGTTGTCCCCTGTAGTCTGGCGCATCCATTTTCTCGGTGGGTCTCGCTGCTCCGCCGCTGTCATTCAGCGAAGCCGCGATGATGTCACTCCCGCGCATGTGCACGGGAGCCGCAACGCGCAGCATATTGCCGTTGGCGACGCGCTCAGTATGCCAGCGCGCAGCTGTCTACGGCGCATGCGCCATAGACAGTGGTGCCTGTCTTTTGGCAAATATCTCCTAAACCGTGTAGGTTTAGGAGATATTTCTTGGACCTACAGGTAAGCCTTAATCTAGGCTTACCTGTAGGTCAAAGTGTGTTGTAAGGGTTTACAACCACTTTAAGGCTTCATGTACACAGGACGTTTGTACAACCTCTCCTGAACGATTTAACTTGATAGATGGTAACCCACGTTTAAAACATCCGTCATGCCATACTTTTACCAGCGTTTTGCCGCGTTTGCGTTTAGAAGCGTTAAAAAATATATATATATATGCACACATACAGTAGCTCACAAAAGTGAGTACACCCCTCACATTTTTGTAAATATTTTATTATATCTTTTCACATGTGACAACACTGAAAAAATGACACTTTGCTACAATGTAAAGTAGTGAGTGTACAGCTTGTATAACAGTGTAAATGTGTTGTCCCCTCAAAATAAATAAGGGGGCCCCCGGATACCGGCCCCCCACCCTATGTGAATGAGTATGGGGTACAATGTACCCCTACCCATTCACCTGTAAAATAAAAGTACAAAAAAAAACACAACACACGAGATAAAATACTTTATTGCACAGCTCCGGGGGTCTTTCGTCTTCGGGGGTCTTCTCGCCGGACTCCTCCATCTTCTTGTAGCTCTTTTGCTAGCGGAGGAGTCCGGCTTTCTTCCTCGCTGCCGGCCTCTTCTCCCGACTTCGGGGGTCTTGTCTCCCTCTTTGGTTCTTCTGCCGGGTCGCCACCGTCGCCGCCGCCTTCCGTTCTTCTTCTTCTTCTTCTTCTTCTCCAGGAGATGTTGCCTCGACGATCTCTCCGGCCGGAATGCCAGGGACGCACTGCGCGGCCACTTATATAGGGACAAGGGGCGGTGTCACATGGCTTTATGTCACATGGGTTGGTCACATGGGTTGATGTCACATGGGGACTATGACATCGTAAGGGGGCGGGGTCACCATGTGACACCAACCCATGTGACATAAAGCCATGTGACACCGCCCCATTGTCCCTATATAAGTGGCCGCGCAGTGCGTCCCTGGCATTCCGGCCGGAGAGATCGTCGAGGCAACATCTCCTGGAGAAGAAGAAGAAGAAGAACGGAAGGCGGCGACAGAAGACCGGGCCACCGCCTGTAAAAGAGCTATAAGAAGGCGCGGTGGCCCGGCAGAAGAACCGAAGAGGGGGACAAGACCCCCGAAGTCAGGAGAAGAGGCCGGCAGCGAGGAAGAAAGCCGGACTCCTCCGCTAGCAAAAGAGCTACAAGAAGATGGCCGGGCCGGCCAGGTAGCGTGCTCGGACAAGGGTCTGTTGTGGACTTGGGGGGACCCCCACGCCGATTTTTTTCGGCGTTGGGGTTCCCCTTTAAGTCCATACCAGGCGGCGGGGCCAGCGACGTCTCCTTCGCGGGCCCCGCCTACCTGGAGACGCGCTCGAAATGAGCAGACTTTCCTCCGCGTGTGTGGACGAGTCCGTTCATTTTAAAAGTAGGGCGGATAGTATGGCGGACTTAGTACGCCGTATTAGTCCGCTCAAAAAGTGGTGTGTGTGGTCAAGTCCGTTCATTCGAAAGTATGACGGACTGTCCGTCGGATTGTCTGAAGGACTAAGTTGGCCAGACAGTCCGCCCCGTGTGTACGTGGCTTAAGTCTACTATTTCTCGTTGGATTTGTCAATTTCTCACATTTATGGTTTAAAAAGAAAGGTACCTCCTTTTTTAATGGCAGCTTATTCTACCAGAAGTGTGGGTGCTTCTTGGGCTGTTCGTCATCAAGCTTCAGTAGCTCACGTTTGTAAAGTCCTACCTGGCATTGGGTTCACACTTTTAAAACGTTTTATCAGGTGGATGTTAGAGCCCCTGAGAATTCTACCTTTGGTTGCAGTGTTTTTCAGGCTGCTATGTGGGGTTCTTTCTTGTTTTTCTGGTTTGGTTTTTGGGGCCTTTTGGCTTGTTGCTCTGTTGCCCTTCCCTTCTTGTTCAGTGCTTTGGGATATCCCTGTTCGTAAGGATTACTAAAACTGCTCTGTGTCCTGTGATGTACAACAAAGAAAATGGCATTTTTTGCTTACCTGTAAAATCCAGTGCATCATGGGACAGTGATCCCTCCCCAATGTGTTGTGCTTAATAGCTTGCTACAAAACTAAAGCCCTTCCTACAGTAGATTGGTTATGCCTAGTAGGGGACTTCCTGTCTTTTGTGCCAGTGTCCAATCATCTGTAGGTGGTGCATAACCCTGTTCGTAAGGATTGCTAAAGCTGCTAGGTGTCCTGGGAAGTACTCCAAGAAATAGATTTTACAGGTAAGAAAAAAAACTTCCCAGTGGGACACAGGCAGCCATAAAAACATTCCCCCTCTCTATTCAAAAAAGTTTTAGCTTTACCTATACACTGATACTTAATTAGTCTTTTTTTTTATTTATTAATAACATGTATAGGCATGGGCTCAATACAAGAACAAATACCAAAATGGAGATAAAATGGATGCAGCTGCATGGAAGACAAGACTTCGTTGTGCACTGAATAAAAGCCCAGAATTCCAAGAGGTCCCACAGAGGTCCCAGCTGGACATAGCGGAACCATACAAAGTTTATAGAATTGTTTCACCAGAGGAGCAAGGTGAGAACTTGTGGTCTTTGTTCCATTGAGGAGATTTCCCTCACAGACTTGCTTCATGCTTTCATTTTCTACAGTGACGACTTCTTATGTTCCCTTGTAGAATCTTCTAGGCCTGTGTGAGTCTTAATTTCTCCCTAGTTGATCCTCAAAAGAAATATATTTAGGAATGCAATGAGTAAGGAGAAAACAGTAAGTTCATCTCACTGCAATAACAGAGTAGTCACCTGGAAAGGAAGTTTCATTTTTAATTCTGCCTTGGGCTAGAGTTCAGTTTAAAGGGGTTGTAAACCCTCATGTTTTGTCACCTTAATGCATTCTATGCATTAAGGTGAAAAAACTTCTAACACTGACCTAGCCCCCTGTTTTACTCACCCGTGCCCTTCGTTCCTTCGGAGGAGATGCGCTGGACCTCTCTGCCCAGGGTTCTTGGCTCTTGATTGAATAGATTGATAGCAGCGCAGCCATTGGCTCCTGCTGCTGTCAATCAAATCCAATGACACAGGGGGTGGGGCCTAGTCTATGCACGCAAATGCTGGACTCGGGTGCACGCCTGCAAGGTAACCCCCGGGAGCTTCCCTCAGGTGGTTTACTGATGCAGGGAGGAGCCGCGAGTGCAGCCGGGGGACCCCAGAAGATGATGATCGGGGCCACACTGTGCAAAACGAACTACACAGTGGAGGTAAGTATGATATGTTTATTATTTTAAAAAAAACAAAGGTTTACAACCACTTTAAAGCTTTAAGTGACCCTAGATGCGGCTAAGGCCTTTGATGCTGTCGAGTGGCCTTACCTGTGGGAGGTATTGAAGCACTTTGGACTAGGGAACAATTTTATCAAATTATTATTATTATTATACAGGTTTTATATAGTGCCAACAGTTTGCTCAGGGCTTTACAACATGAGGGCAGACATTACAGTTACATTACAATCAAATGGGTGAGATTGCTGTATGCAGCCCCATTGGCTAGGATCCGCGTAAATGGAGACCTCCCAGATCCGTTTCCTCTTTTTAGGAGTACAAGACAGGGGTGTCCACTGTCACCCCTGTTACTTGAGCTGGCCCTTGAACCACTTGCGGCTATTGTAAGATCATCTCCGCCTATTGTGGGTTTTAACGGGACTAAACATAGAGAAGAGCTCCCTTTATGCGGATGACACACTACTATATCTAGTAGGAGACGTGGACACCTCCCTTACAAATGCTATTCAATACTTCGGCTCTTTATAGGGATTCTCCATCAATTGGAGAAAATCTGTCCTTCTGCCAGTAGATGATCCGATTATCTGGTTGCTGGTTGCTGCGGGGTCCCTCAAGGTAGTTTCTTCATTTAAATATCTGGGAGTACAGGTGTCTGCTAATCCACTGACCTACCTAGAAGAGAACCTCCTGCCTCTTTTCAAAAGACTTCAAATGACGTGTAATACCTGCTGTAAACTTCCATTGTCAGTAATAGGAAGAATAAACCTTATTAAAATGGTTTGGTGCCCCAAACTATTATACATCATGCATAATTCCCCGCAGTGGATACCCTGTAGATGGTTCAATCGTATTGATACTTTGTTCAGATCCTTGATATGAAAAAAAGAGTAGTCAGAATAAGTCTTTCCCCTCTGCAATATGGCAAAGATCGGGGAGGAGCTGCAGTCCCTAACCCTAAACTCTATTCTTATGCCTCCCAAATACAACATCTGTGTGGTTTTGGGCCATTGGTCGACTCTGACTCAATTGAAAACCTATTGCGGACCGGATCACAGAACAGCTCAGTGCTAGTGAGTCTGGACGCGGGGTTACCTCACCTGCCACAAACGGCACCCACTGTTGTTGTTCTAAAAAAAAACTCTGGGCCGCGGTTAGGTCTAGCTTGAATATCTTGAGATTTCTTAAAGAGACCCCATTATGGGACAACCCTAATTTAGCAGAGGTATTCAAATTGGACGGCTTCCAGACATGGAGGCTGGTGGGAATTTGCAATATCTCCCAATTATATAACCAAAATGTACTAAAGTCATTCCTAGAGCTGCAAGCAGAATTTAACCTCCCCAGACATCAATTCTACAGGTACCTTCAAGTACGACATGCTCTACAGGCCCAGGGCCAGACCTCCACTCTCTCACTTTCCCGTCATTCCCTAATAAAGGACGTTTTTTTTGTTAAGGAGGAAAAGGGTCTAGTATTTCACATTTACTCCTGTTTGTTGTCATCCATACAAGATTCAGCGACTTTATCGAGTAGAAGGGGCTGGACTGAGGACCTAGGGGAAATAAATGATGAAACACGGGATATATGCTTACAGGCAGGTCCAATAACCTCCGTTTCACAATCTCACAGACTGTCTCATTCATTTTTGTTGAACAGGGCCTACCGCACACCTATAAAGCTGCAGCGATGGGGAAGGAGGAGCTCTTCTATATGCCCCAAACATTGTGGGGGGTTCTCTAATTCACCTGATGTGGCGCTGTCCCAGGTTATATCAGTATCAGGGCGATATCACTGAGGTTATTTCTTCAGTCTATCAGATCAGGATCGTTTTGAACCCCTTAATATTATGCATTTTGGGAGCGATAGATGAGGAAATATATCTCCCCCCTCCCCTATTAATATAGCGGTGATCAGATTATTGTATTTAGCTCGTGAGCTAGTGGCCAGTTTCTGGTTATCTCCACATGTTCCAACCAAAAAACAATGGGTCGAACAGGTCAACTACATCCTTATCGGGGAGTACTTAACATATCAGCATAGAAACACTGTTCGAAATTTTACTCCATATGGCAAGCATGGCTGGAAACCCCTTGGTTGGCACCCCCGTGACTGATTATGCATTGGTTGCTACAGGTATAAAGGGTACTTATGGTTTAGTAGAAGGCAGAAATTTGGGTATACATTAAACAGGCAAGGCAATCTGCGTACACACCCTCTGACTAAAGAGGGGGTGAGTCCAGACATTTAGGCAGACTATGGGAAATAATCTTTATAAGCTGGTCTGTTGGCCTTATGTCTGGCTGTGTTAGGTCGGCGGGTTTGTGCTTGCCGTCCAACAGCTCTCCTTTTAGTTGCGATGAGTCAAGGTAATTTCTTTTGGTGCCGCTGTGTTATTGATCTATATTTGCACACTGCATGATCTGCTGTTGTAACATAACATAACATTCTTTTTGATATGGTATGTAATGTGTTTTTTGTCTTTGTTGGCACAATAAACCTTTTTTCCTGATTAAAAAAAAAGTGAACCCCACATCACATACCTTTCCTCCAGTCTCTCTGTACATTTGTGTCCCCTTCACACTCATCAGTTGATCCCTGCAAATTAGTGTCTCCATCAGAGCCCCCCACACACATTTTTGTACCCATCAGATGAGTAATCCTCACAACCTGAGAAAACTTTGGTAGTCTGTCCCTGCAGCGAGTCTAAGGACTCTAGCTGTAGGCCAGTAAAAACCTCCTAGCGGGCCAGATGTGGCCAGCGGGCTGTACATTGGAGACCCTTGATCTAGATTACAATTATTTTGTACAAATGAAAGTTCTTTATGCAAATTGTCATCTCTAAATAATGCAATGGAGGAGAGACTAAATTAAAGTGGTTAGCTGCACTTTAGTCAAATAGTTCCTAAGATTGTAGGAGCAAGAGCACCTCACATCTAGAGGACTAGGAATTTCCAGCACTGCAGACAGCTTTGTTATATTTGTAATTTACTCTTACTTCAGAAAATCCCCCATCAGGAAAACTGGAACGTAAGAGGAAGAGTTCTGCAGATTCAAAGGCCAAATCATGTGATGAAGTTGACCATGTAGACATGAAGCCTAAACAGGTGAAACTGGTAAGATTAAAGTTAGACTCTAGCCAAAATGTTTTATCTTGGCTTTGGATAGAGTGGGGAAAAGGTAAAATTTCTGACACCATTGGGGAAATGTTTCTTCACTTTCTGTCCATGTGATATCTATAAAAGAAATAAATGATGAGGGATTATCAGTTGGACAAAAGGTCCTTACAGCAATACATTACTATGTTGAATTTGGAACCCTTTCTCACACTGGAACCCTTTCTCACACTACTAAAAATGTGTGTGTCCCTGTTGGTTTTGCATTAATGTTGTCTTGACATGAAGTGAACGTAAATCTTTCCAATAGGGAAACCGATTGTAGTATAAAACCTAGTGATAACGTGCCCACCTCACCTGGGCCAATTCCCCCCCCCACTTTTTTTTTACCCTTCCCCCTCTCTGATTCTCTCTCCTCCCTTCCTCCAGCCTTACTGAAACTTTTATATCCTGTTCTTTCTAGTTGCCTCGCCTTTGGTCTTTTCTTCTTTCTCTTCTCTGGTTATATGTGGTATTTGTACTCAGATATTGGGTAGTATAATCAGACTTGTAATTTGCGCAGACATGGTGAGACTCATTGCCAAATGCGCCCTTTTTTATCTAGTAGTTGGAGAGTGCGTAGGATTATGGTACCATCACGATTATGACTGGTACTGATATTGCTGCTATCATTGTTATGTGTACCTACCTCTGCACATCAGTTAAGACTGGCATTGTACTGAATTCTCTGTTGCCCTTTTGGTTTTATTTGCCCTCTTCCTTTTGTTTCTTCTTGAAAAACAATACAATTTATATTTGAAAAAAAAAAAAACTAGTGAAGCTCTAACCCTTCTCCATGCTATCCATACTGAAATAAAGCAAGTTAACTCTTTATTCTATTTTCTGTTTTTCTGTTTCTATTGTGTCAGATTTTTATTCTGTGTATTCCAGGAGCTATCCCACATTGAGACACTGGAGGCTACCAGCTGTGCCTCTGCTGATTCTGGAAATGGAAGTGACACCAGTAATCCTGATACACCCCCTATAAATCAGCATATCCCTGAGTGCGAGCCATGCCAGCCTGAATTCCACAACACTACCCAGAGTGAGTGATAAGATTTAAACATACTTTGATATGTCGATGCTATGAGACATTTAGGCCTCATTCATGTGGGTTTAAAGTGGTTGTAAACCCTTACAGCCAACTTTGACCTACAGGTAAGCCTAGATTAAGGCTTACCTGTAGGTCCAAGAAATATCTCCTAAACCTATACGGTTTAGGAGATATTTACCCGAAGACAGCCACCGCTGTCTACGGCGCATGCGCCGTAGACAGCGGCGCACTGGGGCAGGCCACAGATCGCGGCGTTATGCTTCTAAAAAAAAAAATTGCCTTTACTTCCTCTTTAAAGCTCCATACAGCCTGAAGAGCTATTTGTTTATCCTTTTGTAAAGGCAATGCATCAAGGCTTACACCCACCCCTGCGTTTCTATCAAACTGGGCTTTGTGGGTCAGTCTGTATAGCTGATGTGTATCCATTCACTTATGAGTTGCCTGCATGCAGCTACACACCAGTACAAACTGATAAACAAATGGCATTTCATACTGTATGGAGGTCTGAGCCTATGTGTGTGATTCCAATACATGCCACCAACTTTTTTTTATTTTTTTTATTTAGCTTTATTTATGATACATTGTTCTGTCACTATGGAGTTTGTATGTTTACAAATATTATGGAAACACATACACACACACTTTTCAGAAGCTTTTGCACACGACAACACTCACATAGCCCTTTTCTCTTGAGAGCTTCCTATCTTTCCTTTCTGCAAATATTTATGCAACGTACATATGACCGGACTTTCCGGCAGACTAGGTCCGAAAGGATTAGTCCATCGGACAATCCGAACGTGTGTGGGCTAGTCCAATCATTTTTCAGAAAACAAAATCAGACGGAACTAGAAATAGAACATGTTTCAAATCTATCTGACAGACTCAGTTCCAAAGGACTAAAATTGGGAAAACCATTCGTCTGTGTGCTGGTCCAACGGATCAAATACGACGCAAGGGAAGCTACAGGCTATTGAACTTCCTTGTTTAGTACCGTTGAAAACGAACGGACTTTCTAATGGACTTAGTCTGTTCCTGTGTAGCCAAGTCCGTTAGTTCGGAAAGTCCGTCGGGAAGACCGTCGGGCCTAGTCTGCCGGAAAGTCTGGTCGTGTGTACGTGGCATAAGTCTGCTCTTGAGAATAGAAACTCAGCTACAGAGGAGAAGTAAATCCTCAATAGACAAGTATATGTAGTAACTGTAAACAGTTGTGTTCAGATATCGACTATCCCCAGGGCCCTTTTTTAAAGGTCAAGGAAAAGTAGGAGGAGATATTGCACTTAGCAGCATGTTATCATTTGGAGCACATTTGAAAATAAAAGTGCTATTTGGCTGTTATGTTCCACTTTTATAGAATCTGCTGGTCTCTCCCTGGTGCACAAGCGTTCTGTTTTTTTATAAATGTTTGATAAAAAAAAAAGAGCAGCTGGAGAACACATACCATGACAGTTAGTTGGGCAGTACTAGAAAAAATAAATTGGGCAAAATAAAAATAAAAAAGTTGAGTTGGTAATATTTTACTAACATACAGTTATTTGTTTAACCACTTCACTACCCGCCCATAGTTATGTGACGTCTGCAGATGGGATCTCCCATCCTGGGCAGGCTTCATATGACCTCCTCGGCTTCCCAGTGGTAAAGGGGAAGTGGTAAAGTGCCTCGGTGTTAATAAATTAACAAATAAAGTGTTATCATGCAAACTCCAAAAAGGCCCTAGCTGATCTGCCTTTTGAAGGCGATCGTTTGTTTGGGACCACTCTGGATGATATCATTAAGAGTGTCACAGCGGAGAAGAGTTTTTTTACACAGTCAAAGAAGGGAAAGGAGCCAAGTTGCAAGCGTGGCCTTTCCTTCTTGGCAAACAGAAAGTTTTTTCATCCCTCAGGGTCCACTGACAGAGGCTTGAAGTCTTTCAAGCCCTCCCTCGGGAGGTCCCAAGCGGCCCTGGTCAGGCAAACCGAGAGTGGGCTTCTCCAGACCCCCAGATAAAACTCCTTCAGCACGAAGAGGTGCTCTCGCCCACAGTCCGGGTGGAGGAACATCTTTGCTGGTTTCCAGGCCCGTGGACCTCTCTGATAAACAACAAGCGGGGTAACAAAGTGATTGTCTGGTTACAAAATCGAGTTCCAGACTTGTCCCACAAGCATATTTTTTTTCCGTCCAATCTGTATTTGTCTGCAGACCGCTTGTTAGTCCTCCGAGGTGCGGTGCAAGGCCAAGGGATGATTGTCCCGGGTTCAGGTGTCGGAATGCTTCCAGGGCTTTTATTCAAACCTATTTATGATCCCCAAAAAGGATGGTACTGTATGTCCGATTCTGGATCTCAAAGCCCTGTACCACTATGTGGGGGTGCGGAAGTTCAGAATGGAGCCCATTCACTCCGTGGTGGTATCTCTTCATCAGGGGGACTTCCTTCCCTCCATTGACATCAAGGATGCCTACCTGCACATTCCAATTTGTGCACAACACCAGCGGTTCCTCCGATTTTCTGTGGGAGAGGAGCATTATCAGTTTGCGGCGTTAGCCTTTGGTCTTGCCTGTGCTCCTCAGGTCTTCACCAAAATGTCCACCTGGACGACGAATGAGAAAATATGATTTTTGACTTACCAAAAAAATCTGTTTCTCTGAGTTCATTGACAGACACAGCACCCGCCCCTCTGAAATAGTGTGTCTCTTTGTTCTGAGACAGATCAGCTGTCTCCTGCACCATCCTGTCCCCTTCCCAACATGTGTCAATACAGGGATAAATTGTATCTTCAGAAGATATGATTTATCCCTGTATCGACGCACGTTGGGGAAGGGACAGAACGGTGCAGGAGACAGCTGATCTGTCTCAGAACGGAGAGATGCACTATTTTGGCATTTTATCATTTTTTGTCTTTCTTTAGAGCGGTGCACTGAAGCACCCAGCAAATGTGAGTATCCTGACAGTGCGATTATGGTTTATTATGTTTTTTTTACGGTATCACACTATCAAGTTTTTTTTATGTTTTATGCGAGTGTGGAATCAGCAATACTGAGCAGCTCAGGACTCCATCACTGACACTGAAACCAGGGGTGGTTCAAAAGCGTTGTTCTGGCTGAACATAATTGTGAGGTCACACTCTCTAAGGTGAGCCTACACACATAAGGGGGGAGCACCTGAGTGAACACGATTTGTATCACCAGCACAAGCTGTGAATAATATTGAAATGGACTTTATTATTTAAAGAGGAAGTAAAGGCTATTTTTAAAAATAAATAAAAATGAAACCTGCAAGGCAAAGGCATAATGAGCTAGTATGCATAGCATACTAGCTCATTATGAATAACTTACCTGAGAACGAAGCCCCCGAAGCAGTCCTCCGTCTTCATGCTCGCCGCTGCCATGTATCCCGAAGTGACTTCCGGGTCTCGCTGCCCCAGCGATGTGATTCGCCGGAGCCGTGATAACGTCACTCCCGCGCATGCGCACGGGAGCCGACACGAGCAGCATATCGCCGTGATCTGCGGCCTACCCAGTGCGCCTAGCACTTTTTGTCATCGGATCGCTTTAATTAAAGTGGTTATAAACCCTTACAAACCACATTGACCTACAGGTAAGCCTAGATTAAGGCTTACTTGTAGGTGCAAGAAATATTTCCTAAACCTATACGGTTTAGGAGATATTTGCCCGAAGACAGGCACCGCTTTCCAACAATAGAGCTGCCGCGCGTGATGGCTCCCGTGCGCATGCGCGGGAGTGACGTCATCGCGGCTCCGCCGAATGACAGCGGCAGAGCTGCGAGACCCCACCGAAAAGATGGATGCGCCGAACTACAGGGGACAGCAGTGACATCGCTGGCTCATGTGTCAGGTAAGTGACACATAATGGGCTACTATACGATGCATAGTAGTCCATTATGCTTTGCCTTTGCAGGGAATGAAAGAGGAAGTAAACCCATCAGGGTTTACTTCCTCTTTAATTTCACATGTATTTGTATCACTATATTTGATGTATGAAGTTTTTAGATCCTATATTGTATGAAATTTTTGGAGTTTGCACGATAACACTTTATTTGTTAATTTATTAACACTAAGGCACTTTATATATTCTAGTATATATTTGGATTATAAGGTTTATGATGTTATGATTACACGCTTTATGGTAAAAAAATATTCTTCTGCATGCAATTTATTTATTTTATGTCATTGCAATAAGGCACTCTTGCTAACATCCAGATAGCGCAGCATTTCCTTTATAAGTAATGTCACAAATTCGTTTCCGGGAGCATGGTAGTCTCTGGGAGCATGGCAGTCTCACGTAGTAGTCTCTGAGAGCATGTCAGTCTCACAGTTTATGGGAGTGTGGCAGCCTCACATAGCAACCCAAAAGACCTGTATCTTGTGCTGCTCAGGCTCACTGAAGGGGGTACAGATCCTTGATATCCACTGCTGGGAGTGCTGGCCGGGAGGGAGCCGTGCTCCTAAGAGCGCTTAGTATGAAGGAAGGTGTCCATGTGACCACGCATCCGTGTCATTCCAAAGTACAGTGGTAAGTGGCAACCTCAGACTGGACTCCGGCCAGGCCACATCCCCAATGTGTTTCGCTCTGCCTCTTGGAGCTTAGTCATACTTATGGGGGATTAACTAAGCTCTGAGGGGTGGAACACAACACATTGGGGGCGTGGCCTAGCCAGAGTCCAGGCTGAGTTTACCACTTAGCAGTGTACTTTAGAATGACATGGATGTGCGGTCACAACTGAGCCATACATAGCAGTCTTAAAAGGCATGGCAGTCTCACATAGTTGTCTCTGGGAACGATAGTCTCGCATACTAGTCTCTGAGATTATGACTGTCTCACATAGTAGTCTCTGGGAATGTGGCAGTCTCACATAGTAGTCTCCGGGGGCATGGCAGTCTCTCATAGTAATTCTTGGGAGCATAGCAGCCCCACGTAGTAATTCTTGAGACCATAGCAGTCTCACATAGTAGTTACTGGGAGCGTGGCAATCTCATTTAAAGCCTCTGGGAACCTTGCAGTCTCACCTAGTACTGTCCAAGAGCATGGAAGTCCTCGCATAGCAGCCGTTGGGAGCATGGCAGTCTTGCATAGTAGTCACTGGGAGCATGGCAGTCTCATACTGTAAAAGCCTCTGTGAAGTTAGCATTTTCACATAATAGTATGTGAGAGCATGGCAGTCTTGAATAATAGCCTCTGGAAACATGGCAGTCTCACATATCAATCTGTGAAAGCATGGTAGTCTTAAATAGTCTCTAGAAACATGGTAGTCCCTGACAGCATGACATTCCCACATAGTATTCTCTGAGGAAGCATGGTAGTCTCTGAGATCATGCCAATCTTGCATAATAGTCTCTTTAGTCAGGTTTGGACCATGACTTTTTTTATCCAAGATGAGTCAAGGCTTTGGATTGTAAGTCAGGTATATTTTGATGCTTTAACATTGCTTTAGAATGTGGGCTGAGGGACACAACAATACAATTTATTTCAATAATATTTGTCTCTCACTCTTTCTTTACAGATTTCCTAGAACCATTTCTGCCCCCTCCACAACGCACATATAAAGGTATTGTGTTTGAACTAAAACATTTTATGTTGTACAGTGATTAGTTGTACTATTTTCTCTGGGTGTGAACACATACTAGTGGTCCATGTCTGCCAATTTGCTTTCAGCTTCATTGGAAGATGATTACATAGATTCTGTAGAGAAATTATAAGATATAGACATAAAATCAATTATCAGTTAAGATTCGATTCAAGTAGTCCAGTGCACAAGGCCTTCAGCAGACTACTATGAACAAGCAGGTTATACTTTTCTTCATCAGTATAGTAATATTGAGATTTTTCACAGCTGCAGTCCAGTTTCTTTGGGTTAAGGTGGCCAGAGATGGATCAAAATTTTGCATGTTCAGGCACCGGACAAATTTTAATCCACTGGGTTGATTTACTAAAGGCAAATAGACTATGTACTTTGCAAGTGCAGTTGCACTCTGCAGTGCCATTTGTTCCACAGCTTTACCATCGTTTTCGCTTTGGCAGTGCTACCCCATTGTTTTCAATGGGCAGGGGCGCTTTAGGAGCTCCTACAGCGCTGCAAGGATGCGCCTTGCAGGATTTTTTTGACCATCCTGCAAGCGCACCGCTCCAGTGTGAAAGCCCTTGGGCTTTCACACTGGAGAGACAGGTGAGGCTCTTTATAGGCACTACGCAGGCGCCATTTCTAGTGCTGTAACACCTGTAAAGCGCCTCTGTGTGAAAGTAGCCTAAGAGGGAAGTTTCAGAAAAAAAACTTACATTTTAAAATAAGGGTCAGTGCTCTGCAGCCTCATCAGTGCCCATCAATGCAGCCTGATCTATGCCCATCTGCAGCCTCTAATATGCCCATTATTGCAGTCTGATTAGTGCCCATCTGCAGCCTCTAACATGCCCATGATTGCAGCCTCTAACATGCCCATGATTGCAGTCTCTATGGTATACATCTGAAGACTTGCCTTTGCAGATGATTACAGCCGCACCAGTGCTGGATGACACAGAATCACGATCTCCTGTGTATCCGGCGCGCAGTCACTCACAGTCCCTCCCGGCTAATATGATGGACAGGGCAGTGGTCCAATGGCGGGACTGTGTGACAGTGCCGGATACACAGGAGATTGCAGCTCTGTGTCATCTAGCAGCGCTCATCCCCTCCAAGTAGTAGGGATTGGCGTATAACACGCACACGCGATTTCCCCCTGATTTTCGGGGGGGGGGGGGGGGGATTGCGTGTTATACGCCCATAAATGCGGTAATTGGTTTTCAGAAGGAAAAACCAAACCATATTACAAAGAAGTAAAACATACAACAGTATAAAGTTGGCATGTGTATTCTGTTATTGTGCATTGTGCATAAATGTATATTAGCAATTGTGCTAAATAATAAGCTAACAGGGATAGTGTTTCCTCCTATTAAATAGGTGTAGCAGAATTACCCTTAGCTAAACAATTATATATTACATAGTGTATACAAAATAATTCAAAATATATGAAGTGCGGACCCTTCGCCCAGCACAGCCAATAATCTTCGGGTACAGACGCGACAGGTTTCCCAGTTGCACATTGAGAAAGCTAAGCAGCGCATCTTTTGTAGACAGAGGGTGTTTGAGTACGGTAAGCGATCGGGCAAACTACTTGCATACCTGGCCCATCTGGATGCGCGTCCCCCTGTGGTAGTGTCGTTGTTAGATCCGTGGGGGAACGATCTCACCGATCCACAACTAGTGGCGGAGGAATTTGGGAAGTTCTACCGTGCACTTTACACCTCCCGGGTCACCCACTCTCCCCAAGACACCAGGGACTACCTGGCGGGAGTTGCGTTTCCCAGACTGGCTGATGAACAGCTTGAACTGTTAGAAGCCCCTATTACTATAGAAGATATCTCTGTGGCTATCTCCTGCCTGGCAGCGTCCAAGGCCCCAGGATTAGATGGCTTACCACTTGAATTCTACGCCACTTACTCTGAAATCCTTATCCCTAAACTTTATGACTTATACAAATTTATGTTTGATACAGGTACCCTACCCCCCTCTATGAGAGAGGCCCAAATTGTAGTAATCCCCAAGCCTGGCAAGGACCCTAAATACCCAGAATCGTATAGACCTATCTCCCTGCTTCAAGTTGATATTAAGATATTAGCTAAGATCCTAGCCTCCCGCCTCAACCAGGTCATTCTGTCCCTAGTCCACCCAGATCAGACAGGCTTTATGCCAGGGAAAAATACAGCAATGAACATTCGTCGTCTGTCTATGAATATTCAGGGATCCCACGATGACATCGGGTCGAGAGTCGTGGTGGCTCTGGATGCCACTAAGGCCTTCGACTCTGTGGAGTGGAACTACTTATGGGAGTGCCTTTTGAGATTTGGATTTGGCCCCAATTTTATTCGTTGGGTTCAACTCCTATGCCAATCCCCCAAGGCCAAGGTGTTTGTGAATGGTTGGTTATCGGACCAATTTCCCCTTGAGAGGGGGACCCGACAGGGCTGTCCTCTTTCCCCTATGCTGTATGCACTGGCGGTGGAGCCGTTGGCCATCATGATTTGGGCAGATGCTAATATCCACGGCCTTAAGATTGGTAACCTGGAAGAGAAGATCGGGATGTATGCCGATGATACCCTTCTGTACCTGGCAGACTCGGGTCCTTCCCTGTGTGCTGCCCTTCATTCTATAGAATGTATCGGTGGCCATTCCGGTTTGCGTATTAACTGGTCCAAATCTCAGATCCTTCCCATTGACCATTTCCCCCCCTCCGTTCACGTCTCCACCTCTGAGTCTCCCAAGGGTCTCCTCGATTAAGTACCTTGGGGTGCAGGTGACCAGATCGCTCAGACTACACACTCCTTAACATTGAACCCCTATGTATCCTGATCAAGACTAAGTTGTATCTCAATAGCTTCCACACAGATCTTACTGCTCAATGTTTTTCCACAAGGATTTCTCTTGTATAAATGGAAACGTCTGGAAATGTGCATTTATACAAGAGAAATCCTTGTGGAAAAACATTGAGCAGTAAGATCTGTGTGGAAGCTATTGAGATACAAAACATCAGTCGTGGGGGCCAGCACTTACCTGCCAGGAATAGGGATATAATCCCTGGATCTTTTCATTTGTTTGTTCTGCTGTTTACCTTACAGCAGTAATGCAGGCCATACACGGTCGAATTTCGAACGAATTTTCTTTTCAAAATCAGAAAATTCTTTTTTTTGTGATCCGATGATGCCACCATTGATTTTCGAAATTCGGCCGACCAAGCCTTCAATTTCACCTCATGTTGCTACAGAAAAGAATTTTCTTGGCTGGGAATCTTCTTTTCTCTCCGTACATTTTCTTTTATCTCTGTACATTTTCTTTTATCTCCGTACATTTTCTTACGTTTCTCACACGATTCTCCCATCATTGATTAGAAAATCGTTCGTTTTTCTAAAAATTTCCAACATGTCCGATTCCTCAAATTTTATTTCTGCACGAAAATCGGCTGTTGCTGCAGCCCACTAATGGTGCGAAATTCATACGAAAATTCTTAGATACGATTTTCGAAAGAAAATTCTTTCGAAATTCGAACCGTGTATGGCCGGCATAAGGTAAGGGGCCACTCCACCAGGTGTGCCGTGAACACTGGAAATAAGGATTAGAAACACGGTTTTTGGCACCTTATCTGGAGAAGCACTGAATAAGTCACTGGTCACTTTATTCACTTCAAGCCCACATAAAGACTCTTTTTGTGCTGTTTTGTTTTTGTTTTTTTGCTCAGTTTGCACAGTGTGTGCCACGCTTGGAATTCTATATAGCTTTCTTGATTGTATTACTTTTGAGCCATTTTAAAGCACAAGACACTTTGTTATTTGTTTATTTCTGCTGCTATATTTAAGCACTGGACACTTTATTCACCTACTTGATTATTCACGATTGTATTTGTTGCCTTAGGCACTTCATATATTTTGTATACACTATGTAATATATAATTGTTTAGCTTAGGGTAATTCTGCTACACCTATTAAATAGGAGAAAACACTATCCCTGTTAGCTTATTATTTAGCACAATTGCTAATATACATTTATGCACAAGGCACTGTAGTATAGTATAATTTCTTAAGGTAGCGCAACACCATTTATTTGATTTTCACATTATTACTATTTGGGGGGTAGGGTTTATACCCCTGTCGGTGGTCTGCTGCAACCTATCCTTAGTGATAGTCTATGCCCTTGATGATAGCGCGGGGATACCTTATTATATTATTATTATTATTATTATTATTATTATTATTATAAAACGAAAGATCTAATGGATATTGTGTATTGTTTTCAGTATTTTTCAGTCATGTTTTTTGGTCAATTTTGGAGTCATAACATTTTCTTTTTGTTTCAGACATGCAGATCACATTATTATACAGTGGTGTAGAGGTATCGCAATCCTTGATCCGGAGTGGAGAATGTAAACTGTCAGCTAAAGCTCCTACTCATTGCTTGATGGATCATGTTCTTTTTCCTTTACCAGCTGAGCCACTGGATAAAGACACACAAAAAAAGACAGGGGATCTTCTGACGTTCCTTGAAGCTGGTGTTATGTTAGCCAGCAATAAAAATGGAATCTTTGCCCAACGACAAAAATTCTGTAGAGGGCGCATTTACTGGACTGGCCCATGTACAGACAGTCAAGGAAAAATCAATAAACTGGAAAGAGATATACATGTTAAATTATTTGACACACAGAAATTCCTGAATGGTAAGTTTAAGTAGGTTGGTTATGTTGTAGTTTCACCTCTAGAAATGTTTTCTTTAACCACTAGGGATCCGCACTATAGCCGAATGACGGCTACAGCGCGGACCTGCATTGCCGCTGTCAGCGCGAGAAGAAAAAAAAAAGCCGATCACCGGCGGCAGTGAGTCGGACATCAGTGGATGATCACTGTGATGTGCCCCAGCTCCTCAGTACCCACCTTTGCCCCCTACAAGTGCCACCTGTCAGTGCCCACAGTACCACCTATCAGTGCCCACAATCAGTGCCTGGACAGTGCTGCTGCACATCAGTGCCACCTACCAGTGCCCATCAGTTCCACCTATCAGTGCCATCTATCAGTGGTACCAATCAGTGCCCATCCGTGCCACCCATCAGTGCCGACTTATCTGTCCCCATGAGTGCCACCTTATCTGTGCCTATCAGTGCCACCTTAACTGTGCCTATCAGTGCCCACCAGTGCCGCCTCATCAGCGCATATCAATGAAGCAGAAAAATTACCTGTTTGCAAAATTTTATAACAAAATATTAAACATGATCTTTTTTTTTTTTTTCAAAATTTTCCATCTTTTTTTTGTTTGTTTAGCAAAAAATAAAACCCCCAGCTGTGAATAAATACCACCAAAAGAAAGCTCTATTTGTGGGAAAAAAATGATAAAAATGTAATTTGGGTACAGTGTATCATCTCGCAATTGCCATTCAAAGTGCGTCAGTGCCGAAAGCTAAAAATTGGTCTGGGCAGGAGGGGGGTTTAAGTGCCCAGTAAGTAAGTGGTTAAACAGCAGTCATTTGATTAATTACATCCTTTTAACAGGTTCACTATTTAAAAAAATTAGACAAGGTTGTAAACATATTGAGAATGCACTATTGTATGAGCAGAAAATACTGTACAGTTTTTTTTTTGTTTTTTTTTACAAATAATGTTTTATTTAGAAGAGTAAAGACATACAGAGTGTATACATTAGCATTGTCATTACATTACTGCCAATAGCAATAAAAGAAACCAAGTAGATACGGTGTTCAACGGGTCATGTACATATAGTGCTACAGTGCATAAGCCTAAATTATTTGTTATTTACTGGAATATTCAAGGACCAATCACTGGGTCTGCAGTTATTCACCTGTTCATAGAGTGTAACATTAGGAGATCATTCGGGTATCGCATTGCATGTGGCTGCGTTTCCTAACCAAGTGTCCCAAATTTTGCCATATTTGGTTGGACAACCCCTATGAGCATAGATTTCCTTCTTGTATGGTAGTACATTATTTATTGCGGAAATCCACTCCTGGAGTGTTGGTGGTGCAACTTCTAACCATTTTCTCGCTATAAGTAACCTAGCGATGAACAGTGTCTCTTGGAGGAATATTGTATGGAATTTATCCGAGTCGGGGTCTGGGAACACCCCCAGTAAGCATTGTTCGGGACATAGTGTCAGAGAAGACCCCATCTCGTCATGAATGAATTTCACTATATGGGACCAATATTCTTGTATTGCTGGGCATGACCAGAGAAGATGGAACACAGTGGGTTTTGGTCAGGATATATTTGGCCAATCGAAGAGGGGTCAGATATGATCTGTGGATAATGTAGAGTTGCGTGAGGTGGTCTGACAATTTAGTGGAAACTTTTTTGCAGGTATCTAAGGCGTCCTCCAATTCGTCATCCTCCAGCCCCCCCACATCCCCAGCCCAGTGATATTTCAGTTTATATGCCAGGATTGTCGCGGTGGGTTGAAGCAGTGAATTGTAAAGCCCTGAGATAAGTTTACGAGAGTCTTGGCCCGTTATAACACCCAGAACATTTAGTTGTTCTACGTTAGGGGTGCTTTCGCTAAATTGTGTCCGTATAGCGTGGCGGAGCTGGAGGTAGCGAAAGTGCATGGAGTTGGGGAGGTCAAATTCCTCTTTAAGTTGCTGAAACAATTTTAGAATAGTATCATGATACAAATCTGACAAGCATTTTATTCATTGGTTAAGCCATAAGGCATGATCTGCCACAGATAATAATTCCTTTAAGCCAGGGTTGTCCCATAGAGGTGTTTGAAAGAGTGTTGGTGGTACCTTCAGTCTATGCCTCACTATCTCCCATATTCTACAGTGGTGGTATAGTAGTCCTTTTCGATCTCCCACCACCCATGCACCAGGGATATCCTGAAACAGAATCTGGAAGGGATGAGTGAGCCCGTGACTGTGAGAGGAACATATCAGAGTCAGGTATTGGTTCCTGTCATGTTTGTCTAGGTGAAAGAAATGGGATAGTTGCGCCGCCAGGTAGTAGAGATTAAAATCAGGCAATGCCGCATACCCAACTCAGTAGGGTTCTTCAGCGTTTGCTAGGACAGCTTGTGTCGATTCGTTCCCCACACAAAAGAATTAAGGAGAGCTTCAATAGATTTGAAGATTCTGAGGGGCAGGTAAGCTGGGGCATGCCATAAGACATACAAGAATTTAGGGAGAAGAACCATCTTGATTAGGTTTTACCCGGCCCAATACTCTGAGGGGCAATTTTGCCCATGTCTGCGTTTTGGATTTTAGAGTTGCTATCAAGGGTTCTATGTTAAGTCTAACATAGTCTTCTGGTGATTGGGTAATCAGAACCTCGAGGTATGTCATAGAGCTAACTCTGAGGAGTGGGGAGGAGGCCTGTAATTCTGTGGGGACATGTAGGTAAGTCAAGAGGGAGGATCTGGGATTTGTCACAATTAATTAATCTTCAGGCCAGAGTATCCACAAAGTTTTGAATCATTTCAAGGGCTAATTGTAGGAACGGGCCTGCATCTTCTAGATATAACAACATATCATCCGCATATAAACAAATCTTTTCTAATATAGGGCAGTCTTCTTCGCATCTTTATAGTCCTCTGGCACCAACAATCCTTCTTGGGGATTGTTGGTGGCAGAGGACTATAAAGATGCGAAGAAGAAGCGAAACTCCCCAGCCACCAAGTCAGGGTGAGTAAGCAACGCACCGTCAGTGGTACGGAGGGAGACCACCGTAGGAGGTCTTTGGTCCAATTGAGCTAGGTAAGCCAGGAGCCGCCCCGCCGTTCTCCGCACTGCCTCTGTTTGTTATAGTATATCTTCCTCTCGGCCTTCTCAAAATGGACACTATTTACTACTCTAGCCTGTAATTTCAGCTGATCTGCTGCAGACGGTGACGGGTTGTCAGTGAAATTTTTCTCTGCGTCCACAAGGGACTGTTCTGCTTGTCTGATCACTTGAGATGAGCTTTTCCGATTTCTAGATATACGCTGGGATAAAATCATGCGGGCATGGGACTTAAGAGTCCCATACCACATCAAATGGCGCAGTGTCCCTATTAGACTGGAAGAAGAAATCCCATTCAGTGCCAGCCCCCTCCAGTTCATATATATCTGTGCCCCCTACATTCAGAGCTTGCATTTCCGCATCCCGGGCCATCCCACAGATGGAAGGGCCTGTGGCACTGCCCACAGAGCCCAGGGCGACCAGGATATAGCACCGTAACATGAGCCATTACATTTCCAGCAGTTTGTTAACATATAAGGATTCATTGCAATGTGTACCAAGCATAACATCAGTTAAAGTGGAGGGCCACCCTGAAAAAAAAATACATTAAAAATTAGAAAAAAATCATTAAAAAAAATGAAAAAATTTTTTTTTTTAACTTACCAGAAATGCTAGGCACATCATCCTAATCTGCCTCTTCCTCCTCCGCGGAAATCTTCTTTCTTCTCTCCTCCGTGCGGTGTCTTCTGGGTAATGGGTCACGCTGTGTTCTGCGAACTATGTGTCCCAGAACACAGCGCGTCCCATTCACAAAGTGCTGCGCGACAAGCGCATGCGCAGTAGGAAATGGGCAGTGAAGCTGCAAGGCTCCGTGGCCTGTTTCCCTTAGCCAAAATGGCGGCGCCGGGACCCGAGACCGAGGGTCGGGTCAGCTTCGGGCAGCCGACATCGCGGGCGCCCTGGACAGGTAAGTGTGCTTATTAAAAGTCAGCAGCTACAGTGTTTGCAGCTGCTGACTTTTATTTTATTTATTTTTTTAAACCAGTCCTCCTCTTTAAGCACTTGTATCCAATACTATTCTGTACATAAGACATAAACCAAACATAAATCCAACAGAAACACTTCAAATAGCTTTGAACCAACACACTAGCGTATCCGGGTAGGCAGTGCACCAAGTATATATCACATGCAGCTTGCCGGGACAGAACAGGCCAGGGAAACCTTGCTTGTGCCATATGGCAAACGTTACATTCGGTAGTGAGAAAAACGGGATCTTCGGGGACTCCCGTAACTGGGGGGGGGGGCGGTTACTGTACAGTTTTTGACTGCTGTATTGGTAGTTGGTAAAAATACTGAGCTGTAGCAAAAAAAATCAAGTGTTTCCATAATTTGAAGCAAATGTCAGATTTTATGTTCTGCCTATATAGAAATTCTGGTAGGTTTTGTTTTTACTAATGTGCATTATTGGGATTTTTGTGTAGAACTGGAATTATACAAGACCACGGGTGGCAACCCACCAGATTATCATGTCACCTTGTGTTTTGGAGAAGAATTCTCAGACAGGGACCCTACTGAAGATAAACTGATCACAGCAAAGGTGAGGAGTCTTAATAAATGAAATGCATATCTTTATATACTGTATGTTATGTACTGTAAGTGCAAAGTAAGGTGTGAACCTATGAAGGGTTTCTATTACAGTTTTAGATTCACCTTACAGTGAGATGCAATATAATATTGGTATTAAAAATAGTTCTAGTAATTTTCTTCTTTTTCATATAGATTGAGCAAGTTATGGCCTCTGAGTGGGTACAACAAGTGGAAAGTCACCGTGCATCTCACAGTCAAGATTCAGATCTGGAGGAACCCTCTTCCCCGTATCTTATTCAGCTTATGCCTGTGGATACATCAGACAGCATATATACTTGAAGTGGTAACCCATATACTGCACAAAAAAGGACCATTCTAAATTGTGTTTGGCAGGGGTGGCCAAGGTTTTGTTTTTACTATCGTTTCTTTAGGTTCCTAAAATTAGCTATCACAATTTTAAATATATATCCGTAGTTTTGTATTTAGCGTTTTGTATTAACATTTACCTACAAAATGTTTAAGAAATGAATAAGCCTTTAGAATTTTCATATGGGGACCCTTTTACAGTCTGCTGCACTTTTTCCTCATGCATTCTTTTTATATGTGAAATAGATCATACAGATGTGCACTGATATCTCATTAGTGAATACATATAGCCATTGAACCACATTTGAAAAGTGGTTAATCTTCTAAAGGTACCTCTCTACAATTTGTGTCTTTCTCTGATGTGATAAAGATCAGAGTGTCCAAACATCTATAGGGTTGGTGCCTGGCAGTTGTTTTGACACTGGGCAATAAATAGATCTTTCTGTTTGGTAGAAAGCCATTCTAACCAGCTTTAATGTTCTCCCACATTCAAATGTTAGCGTTGCACTTTCCTTTTCTCTATAGAAAAGTGAATTTCTCGCTGACACTGCATGAAGAATTTACAAAAATCTTTATCAAGGGTAGTCTTACATGGCTTGTGCTTTGCTCAGTTGCTGATGGGTTGTTGCCAGCAACAGGATCTGTAGTATGACATCACCTTAAAGCGTATGGTAGGGCAAAATAGAAAATAAAATAAAAGCAAATGCAGTCTATCTCTACACTACATGTACATTTCCCCATGTTTTTTTCCCTTTAAAAGCCCTGTAAGTACAAAAACATACCAGTTGATCTACCATTTCACTGTTATGGTTTGACAGTACAGTGCTTTTTTTGGGGTTAAATGGCAAGAAATGGTAATATCACTGCCCAGTTCTCTTTTGCGAAATCCCTTTCACTTTCCTCATTTCCACAGCTTAGAGGCTTATTTTTCGTAGTCTTAAGATGAGAACTGAAAGTGCTGATTACACTCCTTAACATAACACAGGAAGAGTGCACAGGACACAGCTGTAGATTTCTGATCAGATCTATATATATATATATATATATATATATATATATATATATATATATATATTTGCACTTAGTGAACATATTTGTACCTGACCAAAGGGTAATAAGTAAAGTTAATTGTTAGAGATAACATGCACTTTCAGTCCCGGTTCACACAGGTGTGACCTGTCAGGCGACTTAGCCACCTGACAAGTCACCCTCCATGCAGTGCAATGGAACCGTTCTAATAGGAGTGACTCAAGTCGCATCCGACTTAGAAAAAGGTTCCTGCACTACTTTGGGGCGACTTTGGATTGGCTTGCATTGACTTCTATTAAAGAAGTAATTTACAAGTTGCGCTGTGCGAGACAGCTTCAGAGTCCGGAGACTTTGAAGCCGCCCCTGTGTGAACCGGCACTAAGGGTCAACCGTGGAAGTAAGTGCCCAATTCTACTTTTAGCAGTTGAGCAAGGAGCAGGCCATACAGGAAGCACGCACCTGCTCCTATGGCACCGCTCTGTTGCTGGCTGAACCAGCAAGGTTTCACTCTGTCACTTCTACCTCATTGATAAGCAAACTTCTGCAATGGTTTGGCCAGCAAAGAAATGACCCCATAGAAGCGAGTGAGTAATCTGTTTGAAGCAAAACTCCAGGAATGATCTTTATTGCATACTTACATTGGTCGAGCTTGGCACAATGTAAGTATGCATATCTCATACCTAATTGGCTGCTGGGAAAGATGACAATCACTGTAGTAGTCCATGGTACTACAGTAATAGCTGAGATATTGCTGGGGTTTTGTGTGAGCTGTCTCCCCTCTGCACACTGACTGCAGCTCGCTCTGCTGCCTGAAAATTGATTTATCTACAGGCTACTGGCAATGTTCTGCCACACACAGGCATCTAGAAACACACATTTATTTTAAAAATATTAGTGGCAAAATATAGATTCTTATAGATTACTTGAATAAGGGCAAAAAGTTTTCACTTCACTGGGAGGTTATTTGATCACTCTGTGTATTCACTGGGAAAAATCTTTTGTAGTGATCTAAACATTGTCTTGGATGTCTTCAGTCCTGTTAAATCTATTTTTATAAGGAAGACTAGCAAATGTGTGTGTGTTCATTGTAGGGGCTTAACATGGAATCTTGCATTGCAGTGACAGCTAGAGCAGAGTTTCATGTCAGTGTATTGGCAAAGTTAAGGGTCGAACACTGCCAATGCCTTGGCGCCATGGAAGCAGTCGGGGTTACACACACATCAGTGCAGTGGCACCCACAGAATTTAACAGCAGCAAGGGGGTGTTGGCATTTATTACAGTGGCAGGGATGTGCATGGCTGGGGCAGTGGTGGGGGCTTGCATGGTTGGTGCAGTGGTGTGGGGTCATGCACAGTCATTACAGTGGCAGGGCCATGTGCTGTTGGTGCAGTGTCAAAGCTGTGCAATATGGGTGCAGTCGTGGTGCCATACTAATACACAAGTATCCCCATACCTGGTGCTCCTGTGTGCTGCTACTACTTGTGCTGCTCCCACCAGCAGCTTGCTATGGAATGTAATGTGCCAGTTACGGACTGTGAACCATGTGGCTGTGGAGAGTTGTCCCGTATTCTGCTGCTGCATTTCAGAATTCAATGGTCACACATCCAGGAAGCTGAGCAGGACGTATTAAAGGCCACGGCCTCAAACGCCAGCTTCTAGAGGATCCTTAAAGCCAGCCCAAAGCACCCAATATAATTCTACCTGTTCTGGTCAAGGTCTCTCGCATCATATTGTGATGTTAGAAGTACATTTTAAAATAGATGGCTTTTTCAAAATTCATTTTTGAAGTAAATAAACTAACATTATTTGTCTCTAACCAAATAATCAAATGCCCAATGCCTGTGTTGTTAATGTTAAGCTAAAAATCTTTGTTTCACCATGAGACTCAGAGGGAAACAAAACGCCTTTGTACTTCCTGCTTTCTTCTTATATAATAAATATATAGGATAGAATGAATAATGCAGAGCGGTGATACCTTTTCAGCATTAAAATCATATTTTAGATGCCATTCGTTTAGGTGGTCTGTCTCCTGTTTTTGAACTCTAGGGGTACATAACAGGGCTGCCCTCTCTATCTGGCACTTTTGCCATTGCCATGGAACCAGTGGCCGAGGCACTGCATGTCCCGCCACACATTAAAGGTCTAAGGCTAGGCTGACTGAAGGAGAGGGTGGCCTTGTATGCAGACGACCTCCTCCTCTTCCTGAATGATGCTGGCTTTTCCCTGCATTATCAGTTCTGGAAGAATTCTCTGTAGTTACGGGGCTCAGGGTAATTGGGCAAAGTCGCAGCTGCTGCCTATCGATGCTGATGCTAAAAAAGAGGCATCGGCTTCTCTTCAGCTACAATGGGTGGATGAGTTTACCTACTTGGGGGTCTGTATTTCAGGGAATGTGACTGACTTCATTCCAATGAACCTTTCCACAGTAATCAACTCAGTCAAAGCCAAGCTGAAAGCATGGGAGAACCTCCCTCTGTCCCTACTGGGTCATGTTAACCTCATCAAGATGAAAATCCTTCCCAAGTTTACATACTCGGTTCATAATTCCCTTCATTCTTTTCCCAACTAAACAACATTTTCTCCTCCTTTCTTTGGGGTCCACCCCCCCCCCCCATTAGTTAACCACCCTAATGCGCAGGGGGGTTTAGCATTCCCGGACTGTCACAAATACTTCATTGCAGCTCAATTGGTCACTGCATTTTAATGGCTTGCTCCAGATAGATCCAACTCGGCTTAGGCCATCGAGGCTGCGGTGTTGCGATTTGCAGAGGCATTGTCGAATCTTCTTTTGCGGGTCCAAAGGCTCCATTCGACCTAACATCTAACCCTTCCATGCTTACCACCCTTAGGGCCTGGCCTGTGAAAAGTAGCCTTTGGCCGCAGTATCCCTGAACGCCCCACTCTGGAACAATCCCAACCTACAGCACTTTCTCGAGATTCCAGACCCTGTGATATGGGCCAGGTACCATATCAAGGCTCTCTCAGACATCACCGTAGACCTAACAATATTCTCCTTTGATCACTTAAGGTCTCATCACAATGCCCCGCTCTCGCACAAATTCAGATATCTACAGTTGTCCCATGCTTTCAGGGCTCGGTTCCTTCCAGGTGAAAGGCAGATGGTGCAGTCCGACCTAGAGCGGATTTTGCGATTTGATTGTACTGAAAAACCCACCTCAGTGCTATATGCACATCTCCTCTGGGTCTTGTCTCCTGAACTGTCCAGGCTACATCAGCAATGGGGCCAGGATGTTTCGGAGATGGACTCCGAGGATTAGGAGAATGTGTGGGACTTCCCATTTAAAATACTGGTCTCCTTGAGAGACCGCCTTCTCTTCCATACAGGATTGTCCATAGGGCATATCTTACTCCCACTTGGGTGCACAAGATGAGGTCTTCTCTCTCCCCGCAATGCTGGCTTTGTGACCATACCCCCGGGGACTTTATCCACATCTTTTGATCCTGCCCGGTAATTACAGGTTTCTGGTCACAAATTATTTCAGAGGGGAATGATCTGCTAAGTATCTCTACCGATCCATCTCCAAGAATATGCCTGCTGGGTCTGGTGGAGGACTTAGTGCCCAGAGAGGCTGAGAGAACCTTGTTGGGTCTCTGCTGTTCTATGCCAGGAAATACATTGTCCTATGCTGGAAGCAAAAGACTCCTCCCTTTATAGGCTTATAGAAAACACTTGTTAACAATGTTATACCCCTTTACAGGGACACCTATACACATAGAGGCTGTCTGAAAAAACATGACAGAGTCTGGAGTAAGTGGTTAGCAGAATCCTCCACTGCTGCAACTAATTCTCTCTGATATATGATGGCTCTCCTTAACATCCTAATAGACCAACCCGGGTTAGCGAGATATTGTAGGTGAGCTAGCTCATTGTCAGTCTACTCCTGGAGCAGGAGCCATGACAGCCTATTTTTGTTATACTACGGAAGTCTTAGATATTCTAATGGTCCTTGATATTGTAACGATACATTGTGACTCCTGCGTGGGTCCCTTCCCTGTTAATAGCCAGATGGTGGCTGAGCTGTAATGCGTCTGGATTGTTTTGTAATTGTTAAGAAAATAAAAAAAAGTTAAAAAAAATAAATAAATCCGATCTTAGAACAGTGAGATCATTGAAAGGTCCCGATTCGTAGTTATGGGTTTCTGCACTCAGCTTTTTGGCTCATAATCTATACCAACTATTTATTTAGTTAAAACCTTAAAAAGGCTGGGAATATTCGAGATCACGGTTCTGTTTACATAGTAAAATGGATATATTAATTTTCCAAACTATTTTGTGTTATAGTTTCTAAGTTTCATGGGGTTTGTTTGGATACTGGATACCCTTAGTGACACATACAGTATGTACTGTGGTCTGTATTTCATCAGCATTAAGCAAAGTATGTTGCACAGCAAGCTTCAACAGGTGTGTTCTCACCCCCAATTGCTATAAACCATCCACTTTTCGACTGTTGACATTTGCAGAATGACTCCTATGCTTTCACATGACTGTTTTTGGGCCACAAAAATTACTGTGAAGGCACCAAGCCTAGGCACAGTGTTCATTTTGCCTCATACCCAGAAGCAACAGGCTTCAGTAACAGATTGGGCCAGTAACACAGCATAGTAAAAGTTAGAGCAGTTAAATGATAAGTTCTCCTTTGGAAACATGTTACATATTCCACCCATTTTTAGGAAGAAACATGTAACATGTTCACATTGCTGAAGCAGCCACCTGCTCCTCGTTCTCTGTGGCTGAACTATAGGGAGAAGTTCCCCGTACTAGCTGTCACTTTTTGAAAACAGAGGAAATCTCTGTTTATGAATGAACTACAAGTCCTGACATCCTTTGTGGCTGTCAGCTTATAGTTTCCAATGAACTACCAGGGCACTGTGAGAGCTGTGGTAGTTCACTGATTCTTCCTGTTCGAATGTATCAGCTTCCTTATACGAGGTACGAGCAAGCGGATACACTGACAGATCTGCAGGAGGCATGCATGGCATCGGTGATCTGATGATTGATGGTGCAATGCTTTACAGGCTCTCAAAACAAGAAATAATAAATGCACATTTTTTTACCTGCAAAATAATGTGCATTTATTTTTATTTTTTTTAAAGTGAACTTTTCCTTTAACTTATGGTGCCTTGTGTGCATTGTGCCTGCTATTTTTCTTAATATAGGCAAGTATCATGTTGATGTTGAGACATTTCAATAAACCACAAACCCTGTATTTATATGCATAAGCATCATGTAGCCTTGTACCTTGGTACACAAATATTAACTATACCATTATCAACAGCTTTATTTTTTCATACATGTTACTCATGGACCATAAATCATTATTTATTCCGATAGTTTCCTATGGTCAGCTAAAATACGTAAAATGCAAGATCAAGGTGTCTCCCCCTGTAAAAATCTCTGCATGATAATGGTTGAAAAATATACCTGTAAGGATTATATGTTTTACTTTTTTTCTGTTCGATTGCATTTCTTTGCCTTTTCTTGTAAGCCTTTATTTGGCATTGGGGCCTTCTGCATTGCAGGGCATGAAGTCATTATCCTCCTGGGGAGATTCCAGGTAACTGATCAGTACCCCGAATCTCATGAGATGACATGTCAGTCCAGGGCAACAGCATGTTTTCTCGAGAATTTTGATCCTCATCATTCCAAGGAGCTTGTCAAAAGGAGCATGACATCACCCTCGTCTAGGCGCCCCGGGCACAAGATGTTTTTCAACTATTATTATGCAGCGTTTATCACAGGGGGTGTGGGACCCAGGTCTAACAAGCAGACCTTGCTTTTTACAGCAAGATCTGCATTATTAGATAAAGTATCATGACACTGTGATAATGTCTGGCCCTACGGTAAAGGCATACCTGAGATTTAAAGAGAATCTGTCATAAAACCAAAGGAAAAAAAATCTTCTGCATATATAAAGTACAGGCATTTAGATACACCTAATTCCTTGCTGTTATGGTTGAAGACGGGGCCATTCTGGCAGGCAACGCTTCTGAATAATGCCAAAAGTGACCCCTTCCTTCCTGCTGCCTGCAGAGTCCTATTGAATAGTGAGGCAGCCATGCTTGTGATGGGATTGTGTGGGATGGGGCTAGGCTGCAAGCTTCAACACTGCTTGGAAATGTCAGAAGGGCCAAGCATTCGGCCATGACTGGGGTTTTAGAGACTGCTGCAGGTATCTAAATACATTACATACCTGCAGCAGGTTTTATTTTTTTTTGCAAAACAATAGCCTCTTTAAGTTGCAGATTTTTTTTCTGTTTGATTGCCTTTTCTTGTAAGCCTTTATTGTTTGGCATTGGGGGCTTATTTGGTAAGTCAAAAGTAACTACAGATAAACGTCTTTTATTGCACCTGTGGGTTCAAAATACAAGCGGGACATGCACCTTGTATCAGGTTCATCCAGGAACCTATATGTGTTTTCCCTTCTCCCCTACATTCTTCCAAGTTTGCTTTAACTGGTGAAAAGTAAAATACCATTGGCTGTTATGTGCAATTGCACTTCACGTCATTCTTGCTGTATTGTATTGACTTACTACATAAGCTCAGTTGTACTTATCAAAAGGCAGTTGTCATAAAATGTGTCATGCTAGGAAAAGGTCAAAGTTAATGTATCACTACATGTTTTAAATTATGTAGTCCTGTGTGTTCAATGCTGTTTCTTTACCTTTAAGTGTATCTGTCTGTTTTGTGTCTACATGGCAGTAGACCACCGATTTCTGTAGAGAACATAAATGTCTGTACTCATTTTTATATCTGGTACACTAAATTAAACTACAAAGAGCTAGATGAACTTTTCTGAAAAGGTTTCCTGTGGAGATGTGTATAATACCTTTTGTCCAACATGCTGAAGTCTGGCAGAGAGGTACAACATTCTAAATTCCAGTGTGTACATAGCATTAAGAAGGTAAATAAACTGTTCTGTGGTATTGCTTGGCAATGGAATTAAAAAGCCAATAGCATTGTAATTGCAGAAAAAAATGATTCAGGATATTAAAACCACTAGCAAGTGTAGATTAACTTAGTGCACTGTTGTATTTGTTGTGCTGGTGTAATACCACGGATATTGTAATGTAAAGCTTTCAACAAAAAATCCTTTTGTTTTGTAACAATAAATATTCTCTCTGCTTTGAACAATCGCCTATATCTGTGAATTTCTTTAAGGCCCCTTTTACATGAGTGATCTGATTAGATCTGTCTGTCTGTTTTATAAGTAGATCTGTTTGGCTGTGGGATAGCAATACTAAATGGATATGGATGTCGCTAAAGTGATATCTGTACCCTTTGGCTCACAGGCTTGATTCACAGATCCCCTGCTGGTTGGAAAGGACTCAGCTGGTGTTAAAAAATACATAAGACTTTTTTGTTTTTAATTTAATCATCACTGTGTGGTAAGATAGGTGTATATGTCATTTTTGTGTCTGTTCCTTGGGAACTTTAAAGTTCATCCGTACAAATTAACTGCTATATGTCATTTTTGAAGTAAAAAAAAAATCACCTTTACATTAGTAAAGTGTTCTTAAAAAAGACCTTGTCAGTGAAATAATAATCCAAACTTCAAGACCCTGTTAAAGAAGCAAATATCTACTGTATGTACCTGGTTCTTCCTGCCATCCCCTGTGTCTCTACTGTGTTTTGTGTTTATGAATGGCACTGGATAAAAAGCGGTTGGGCGGCCGATCTGCTGGGTAATCACTGTGTACCAAGCAATCATTAGATGGCTCAGTACACAGAGACATTATACCCAGCTGTTCCGAGCAGCTGAGTACCATGTGATCACTGTGATTGGTCGTTATTCTGCGTATTGCCTGTACATTAATGTATCTTGTGCACCATTCTCATGATCTGCTTTAGCCTTAATAACTGAATGTTTCTAAATTACCAAGAAATCGAGACAAAAAATTAGATTACACTAGGGCAGTGGTTCTCACCTCCTGTCCTCAGGATTTACAAACAGGCCAGATTTTAAGTATTACCTTGGGGAGGTGCAGACTAGAATACTGCACTTACTGAGCAGCAAATTATATCACCTGTCATGTATTTCAGTTATCTTGTAAACCTGGCCTGTTTGTGGGTTCTGAGGACAGGAGTTGAGAACCACTGCTCTAGGGTGTCTGCTTTCCTAAAAACGGTCATTGCAGGGGTTTTACTATTATCCTGGCATTTATATTTTAACAGAAATATCTAGTCCAAGATAAAACTAGGAGGACTCTTTTTAGATAAAACAAAGTATGCAAATGACAAGATTAACAGATTTTTGCACTTATAAAGGCGATATAACAAAATTCTTTTATAAACAGAGTCTTTATGAAACAGACCAAAAGGGAGCAAATAAGAGATGTTCATTATTGGGGTTTGAGTACACTTTTATTGAATTTTCAAATAGTATTTTTACAACAAGGAAATGCAAGATTCCAATGGTGGAAGCAAAGCAGAATATAAATTGTGAATTTGAATTGCAGCAGGTCACAAAGGTCAAGTTCTCCTCAGTCCTGGCCCCTCACCCCTGCCAAGTGCCCCCACAGCAAGCCACTTGCTATGGGAGCGCTCATACGTGCTTGCTCACGAACCAGCTTTGTCCATAAGACATACAGAGAGTGACTTGGCCCCGCCCCCCTACTAATTGGCTGTGATGGACAGCAGCAGGAGCCAATGGCTCCTGCTTCTGTGTCTGAGACAAGAAGAAGAGAGAGAGAGCCTCTGCTCTCGTTCTCATTGCAGGATTGAGATCAGGCTTGGGTAAGTATTTGGTGGGGGAGCTGCATGCATAAGTTTTTTTTTTGTTTTTTTTTTACCTTAATACGTTGAATGCATTATTGTAAAAAACCTTCTGCCTTTAGAACAACTTTAAGAAATATAATTGGAGAGCTGAAGACATTTAGGTATAGAATGGATATCACAGACTGACCCATGTCAGGAAAAGAAATTACACATGAAATTAAGTTCTACGTTAAAAAAATAAAAAAAAGGCATTAGGACCCACACCTGTCTGCTCAGAAATTCACACAAATTCCTTTATCTCACAACTGGGACCCCAGTGTGTTTGCCAAGAAAGCCAAGTATCTCCTGGACCAACGGGCATGGAGTACAATTGGGCCAGACAAGAAAATTGGCTGGTCATTAACTGGATGAAAAATTGGGAAAGACCTAGAAAAAGGAAGAATGAAGAGCAATAAGGTAAGGTAGAGAGGTACAAATCTCTCTAGCAGGAACTAGATGCTGCAAGCTTACATAGTAGCCTTGCATTGGATTCACTGGTGGCAAATTGATTCATTTTGTTCTGTTTATTAAAGTGGTCATAAACCTCAGACATGAAATATGAACAAAGCACATCCTTCTATAGTGTGTACTTGTTTCAGTCCCCCCCCCCCCCGTGTTTCAGAGCTGAGAGATCCTGTGTAAATTCTGCATTTTGAATGAATGTAGGGGAAAGAATGCTGTAGATACAACATATGTAGGAGGATTTGTTTCATCTTTGTGCATCATGCCAATCACTTTACTGAGTATATGAGAGGGTTAACAACCAATTTAAAATATTTGATATTTATCATTCATCAGTAATCCAATAAAGATTGTGTTATACCAAATCTTGAGTAATTGCAGGTTTCCACCACCAGCAATAACTATTCTAGCTGTCAAAAACTATGAATATATTGGCAGCTATTGCTGGTGGAAGCCTGCAATTCCTCTGGATTTGGTATAACACAAACTTAATTGGATTACTGATGACTGACTTATTATTATTATTATTATTATTATTCATTATATCTTTTAACCACTTCAATACAGGGCACTTAAACACCTTCCTGCCCAGACCAATTTTGAGCTTTCAGCGCTGTCGCACTTTGAATGACAATTGCGCGGTCATGCTACACTGTACCCAAATGAAATTTGTATCATTTTTTTCCCACAAATAGAGCTTTCTTTTGGTGGTATTTGATCACCTCTATGGTTTTTATTTTTTGCGCTACAAATAAAAAAATACCGAAAATTTTGAAAAAAAAAATGTTTTTTTTTGTTTCAGTTTCAAAACTTTGTAAATAAGTACATTTTCTCCTTCACTGATGGGCACTGATGGGGCTACACTGATGGGCACTAAGGTGGCACTGATGGGCACCAATGTGGCACCAATGAAGTGCCACTGATAGGCGGCACTGATGGGCAACACGGATGGGCGACACGGACGGACACTGATAGGTGGCACAAATTGGCACTGATAGCTGGCACGGATGGGCGGCACGGATGGGCATGGATAGGCGGCACAGGTGGGCATGGATAGGCAGCACAGGTGGGCATAGATAGGCGGCACAGGTGGGCATAGATAGGCGGCACAGGTGGGCATGGATAGGCGGCACAGGTGGGCATGGATAGGCGGCACAGGTGGGCACTCAGGCGGCACAGGTGGGCACTCATAGGCGGCACAGGTGGGCACTCATAGGCGGCATCGGTGTTATAGTAATGGATGCCAATCAGTGCCAAACAATAATGCATGCCAATCAGTGATGCCCATTGTGGCCACTGATTGGCATCCATTATGGGCACTGATTGGCACCCATTGTGCTGACTGGCACCCTGGTGGTCTAGGGAGGATTATGGATTTTTATTACCTTTTCCCTGGTGGTCTAGTGGTGTCCCTGGTGGTCCAGTGTGGGCATCCTCGGGGGGCTGTGCTGATAATCGATCAGCACAGACCCCCCTGTCAGAGGAGCAGCCGATCGGCTCTCCTCTACTCGCGTCTGACAGACGCGAGTGAGGGAAAGCCGATCACCGGCTCTTCCCATTTACACTGTGATCAGCCGTGATTGGACACGGCTGATCACATGGTAAAGAGTCTCCGTCGGAGACTCTTTACCGAGATCGTAGTTGCCGGGTGTCAGACTGACACCCCGCAATAACGATCGCCGCGATGCGCGCCCCCGGGGGCGCGCAGCGGCTCATAATCCTAATCACGTCATATGACGTCCGGTTAGGATTATGAAACCACTTTGCCGCCGTCAATTTGTAATAGGGCGGGCGGCAAGTGGTTATTGTGACAACACTGAAGACCTGGCACTTTGCTACAATGTAAAGTAGTGAGTGTACAGCTTGTAAGCGCCCCCTGTGAGGGGTCTCAGCCAGTGCCCCCTGTGCAGGGTTTTCTGTAGGCGTCCCCTGTGCGAGGTCTCAGCCAGTGCCCCTGTTAGGTGCCTCCTGTAAGGAGCCTTGGTCAGCACTCCCTGTGCGGGGCCCCGGTCGATGTCCCTTGTGTGGGACCTCAGTGACTCCCCTGTGCGGGTCCTATGGTGGCAGAGGTCTCAGGCAGTGGCACCGAGTTCTATGCGTTTTCACAGGTGGTGCTTGGGCATATAGGCTAGTACATGCCCCCCGCGCCCTCCCCTCCCCTGCCTCATCAGTCTTGACTGATCTTATGTCTGGCTCTACCGTCGTGGATGTGGCCCACCTTGCAGGGTTGGTGGTCACACTCCCTGTCCTATCAGTTAGTGAGGTTGTTCCTCCACAACTGCGCTACTCCTGTGGGAAACTTTAAAGATGGAGGATGCAGCTGTGGTTGCGGTGAAGGTGCCGGTCCCCTTGGCACCCAACTGTTTCACACGGCAAAAGCTTTCCCTTCTCCCCTCTATTTTTGAAATATTTGTTTATAAAGACTGGGAGTGTCCAAACGCCCCTATGTGGGTCAAAAGACGCTTCGCTGTGAGTTACCCCTTTGTGGGGTCCCTCCTTAGAGGGTTGACTGTTCCACCAGTAGTGGAACCCCCTGTCTGTTGGTTGCGCAAAGTGACCATGATTCTGGTAGAGGAGTCTCCGGCTTTTAAGCATCTGGCTGACATACCTGGAGGGTGAGCAGATTCCCTCTGCTTTTGCTGAGTTGGCGGACCAGTTGCTCTGGGGGCTGCAGTTTGTATACGATGCCTCTTGGACGCAGGTCCCCTAGTTGATAAGCTCTCTGTTTCTGCAGTGGGGCTTAGACATGTATTGTTGCTTAAGTGTTGTTCTGTGGACTGGGCTTCTAAAAAAAGCTCTGACTGGGTTACCATTTCAAGGCAATTGTCTGGGGCAACCCTAGATTACATCATTACGAGTCTCACAGGAGGGAAGTCTACATCTCTTCCACAGTCTGAAAGGGGATAAAGGGTCTCATACGGATGCGGTCCTTCTTGGCACGCAATGGACCTGGTCTGGCGAGCCGAGAGTGGGGCTCCCTAGACCCATGGACAAAGCCCCTTCAGGATGAAGGCGCACGCTCACCTATGTCCTAGTGTTCTGGCCTTGAACCCCAAAGAGGGTTTTTTCCTTCCAATAGGCGTTTGTCACCAGACTGTTGGCAGTTCTCCTTGGGGCTGTGCAAGCCCTGTTGCTTCAGGGTGTGGTTTTCCCAGTTCCAGTGGGTACAGAAGGTCAGCATGGAGTCCACTCTCATGGTGGTACTGTCCCTTCATCATGGTGAATTTCTGGCTCCTGTTGACATCACGGATACTTCCTCCTCTCCTCGCGTATTCACAAAGGTGTTGGCCCCAGTTCTGACGTGGTTACGCCAGCAGTGGATTGTGGTCCTGGGATGCCTGGACAACCTTCTTCTGCGAGCAATGTCCTCGACTACCCTGAGGAGTGACGTAGCTTGCTATACAGACCACAGATTACAGTTAGCTTCTATACTACCTGAATTCTGCTCCGGCTCCTTCCAGAAAATTGGATTATCTGGGTCTGACTTTGATTTTATCTCTAACCAGAGTATTCTTCCTCTGGACAAACTCCAGAAGTTGCATGCTGCGCTTCGACTACTGTTGTCTCCCAGGTGGGCCTCCCTGCAGTCCTGCATGTGGGTGTTGGGCCTGATGGTATCTACCTTTGTGGCGGTTCCATTTGCACAGTTCCATACAAGCTCCCTTCAAGTGAGATCCTGGAGTAAAGTTCCCAAGGTCTCTGGCCTATCAGATTCGGCCGGAGGTCCCTGGTCTTTTGGCTTTGCTCTTCAGGATTTCTGCAGGGCACATTCTTTCTCCCCTTGTATTGGACAGTGGTCACCTCCAATGCCATTCTGTCTGGGTGGGGAGGTGTCCTGGGACTTGCAGGGGTCATTGGACGCTGGAGGAATCTGGACTGACGATCGATATCCTGGGACTTAGCGATCAGACTATGTATGGATCATGAGGTCGACTTCGGGGCCTCCTGGTACGGATCCAGTTGGACGATGCCACGACGGTGGCCTATATCAATCACCAGGGCGGAACAAATAGTGTGTTGGCAGCCCTGACAATAGCCAGCATCCTCCGGTGGGCAGAACACCTTGTTTCGGCCCTCTCATCTTATACATTCTAGGAGTGGAAAACTGGCAGGCGGTTGCCTCAGTCAGCTAGTGTTGGTCCACAGGGTGGTTCCTTCACCAGGACATGTTTCATCGGATATGTCTCCAATGGGGCACTCCCGAGGTAGATCTCTTGGTGTCCTGGATAACAGAACGGCACTGAGGTTTCTGGCAAGGTCACGGGATCCTCTGTTGGACACTGCAGACGCTCTGGTTGCCCTGTGGGTCCAGTATAGTCGGGTCCAGTGGGTCCAGTATACGCCTCTATTCCTCCCAAGCTTCTGCCGTGGCATTTGCACAGGATCAAAGCCGAAGGGATTCTAGTCATTCTAGTGGGCCCAGATGGCCTTGTCGGGCTTGGTCGCTGACATCCCTTGGCGACTGCCTCAGGGAGGTTCAACTTCCCCTAGGGCCGATATTTCACACTGCTTCAGTCACTGATTTTGAAGGCCTGGCTGCTATGAGCCAGGTGCTGAAGTTACGACACTGCTGAAGGCTAGGAAGCCTTCCTCTAGGAAGATTTACCACTGGACATGGATAGCATACATATACTGGTGTTAGGTGCTTGGCATTTACCCTCATTCTTTCTTGGCTCGGATTTCGACCTTCCTTCACGGGGGTGAGAAAAAGGAAGGTGGGACTTTAAATGAGGCTATTGATTTGTGGAGTTAAGATAATTAGAAAATATATTTAATTGGCATATTGAGTCTGACAATACATAACAATAATTTAAGTATACACACACATACATGGTGTTGACCTCATGAATACATTACATATACATATCAAAGGGACGGCATAAATAATTGACAAGAAGTTTAATACGGATAAAATTTATTATTTCAAATTCATAATTCACAATTGTGTGCCGTGTGTATGCAAGACAAGTTTGGGCCAACGCCCTTTGGACAAAAGTCCACGGTTTTGTTGGCCAACAATCCAATCATGTGTACAAGGCTTTAGATGGTCCTGCCCTGACCTACCTTAATTGGCACTGACCATCGCACTTTGAATCACACATGAATTGTATATTAAAATCAATCAAATTGCCAAATAACTTTCCTTCCAATTGATTTAGACTTGTTCAAACTGAGTCAATTGGCCAGGGCAGAAGATCAGTTGTTTTGCATCAGTCAGCATAGCTGAGATACTTTAGTTCATAGGCGTGTGTACAGGGTGTGCCTGGGCACTTCCTAATCACCTTGTGCAGTGCCTATTTCCCCTGCTTGCTATATCCCCCCTGCAGTGCTGTAAGTTTACCTCCTCTTCTCTCAGGAGTGGAGAAGGGTCTGGTAAATATTTAATTAAAGCGGAGTTCCACCCAAAAGTGAAACTTCATTTGTCCCCTCCCTCCGGTGCCACATTTGGCACCTTTCGGGGGGAGCGGAGATCGGACTGGTATCCTGTCTCCACTTCCGGGAGACCAGCCTGGAGTAAATTACGTCAGCGGCTTGGCTCCCTCATCTTCCTTCCTCCCTCCCTTGCCACCGGGCAGGAGAACGCATCAGTGCGGTTCCCTTACCCGCAATGGCGGGGGCCGACATCACTGGACTCAAGGACAGGTAAGTGTCCTATTATTAAAGTCAGCAGCTGCAGTGTGTGTTGCTGCTGGCTTTTAATTTTTGTGGGTTGGCGGACCTCCGCTTTAACCGGCCTTTCCTTTCTGAATGAACATAGTGAGTGATCTGTACCGATTGTTCCTGTCTTCATTCTTAACTGAAGCAAAATAAAGTGTTTACTGCGGGAGGCAGAGAAAGGGACTGGGGAATCTATATCCTGTTTGTTTCTCATCACATGCCTGACGAAGGGGTCCTGCATGACTCCGAAACGTTGCGCTCTCCTTGTGTTGTGATCATGCAATAAATTACCCATTTGGATGCTATTTATGTTGTTCCATGGTGTGCTTACAAATATCTTCACTGTTTGTTTCTCTGTCTCAAAAGCGTGACATTTGGGGTCTCCTAAAAAAAAAAAAATTAAATTTTTTTTAAAATAATATTGTAAAAAAGAATTTAAAAATAAACTACTGACACCATCCACTGCCTACTGACACCAATCTTTGCTCTACTGACACTGTCCATTGCTCTGCTGATATACATGCATGTGTTTGTGCTCTGGGGTTCACAGTGCCCATGGGGGCACTGCCCCCCAAAAGCTACTCTTCATTAAAAAAATAATTACTGGCCCTTTATAAGTGTGTGTGGGATGCCGAACAAACAGGTGTATGGGGAAGCATGACGTACTGCAATCACTGAAAAAAATACGGAAAAAAAAATAGTCCTTTAAATGTGTGCAGGGTGCTGGACACACAGCTGCTATGGAAAGCACGACGTGTTTGCAATCACTTGATTGCAAATAAGAAGCTCTATTGGCTTCCTTTAGAATGTCGTCGGGCACAGAGCTCTAGGCCCTGAACACTCCCGCTATAGCATTGTTCCCTGTTGTGGTGTGTGATTGGCGGGTCCTGTGCCTTCATTTCCGGTTTCCCTGATTCATCCCAGCCATCTGAAGGTGGGTGACGAGCGATTTGCTGTGAGTACAAAGGGGGGGGGGGGGGAGAACTAATGTAAAGGAGGACTCTTATGGGGACATCTGGTGTAAAGGAGTACTCTGGTGTGGACATCTAATGTAAAGGAGGACTCTGATGGGACATCTAATGTAAAGGTGGCTCTGATGGTGACATCTAATGTAAAGGAGGACTCTGGTGGGGACATCTGATATAAAGGCGCACTCTGATGGGGACATCTGATGTAAAGTGTAAAAGAAGCAGCCGGCAACTCCATAACATCAAGTGTATTTATTTTCAAGCCTTCACGGTGAGTACAGTCAGCAGCAGACTAGTTTCGGCGGTAAGCCTTGTTCACAGCACAATGTTGTAAACTGGAACTCTGGAGACATCTAATGTAAAGGGGGACTCTGATGGGGATATCTAATGTAAAGGGGGACTCTAATGGGGACATCCTATGTAAAGTAGGACTCTGATGGGGACATCTAATGTAAAGGAGGACTCTGATGGGGCCATCTAATGTAAAGGGGGACTCTGATGGGGACATCTAATGTAAAGGGGGACTCTGATGAGGACATCTAATGTAAAGGGGAACTCTGATAGGAACTAATCTAATGTAAAGGAAGATTCTCATGGGAATATCTACTGTAAAGGAGGACCTGTTGGGGACATCTGATGTAAACGGGGGGCTCTGATGGGGACATCTATGGGGGCATCTAATGTAAAGGGGGACTCAGCTGGGGACATGTAATGTAAAGGAGGGCTCTGATGGGGACATCTGATGTAAAGGAGTGATAGAGTTAACTTCAATCGAGCTCAAGGTTATCTGCTGCTGTTTCTAATTAAAAAGTGTGAATGTGCATGCTCTCTAGAAGTAAACACTCTGACACATGTTCAGCTTGGTTACCTCTACACTTCTGGTTTATTCCAGGGCGGTGCTAATGTGTTATACACAAAGATACGTCATTGTTATGTTAGTCTAATAGGTACATCTCATTGGTTGAAATACAAGACAAAATAAAGAAACTTGAAGCTTGGTTAAAGTTGATTCTGTCTTCACTTCTGCATTCTTCTAATGTGTGGGAAGCAGGGGGTAGCCACCATTTTAGTTCCAAAGCAAAACTAATCTGTATACTAATATGAGTAAGGAGTTGCATGGAAACATGTATACAGATAAGCAAATAGACATCTTCTGATTATTGGTATGTACATTACATTCCTCCACAGGAGGACTATGATGGGGACATCTAATGTAAAGGGGGACTATATGGTGACATCTAATGTAAAGGAGGACTCTGATGGGGACATCTGATGTAAAGGGGGACTCTGATGGGGACATCTAATGTAAAGGGGGGCTCTGATGGGGACATCTAATGTAAAGGGGGGACTCTGATGGGGACATCTAATGTAAAGGAGGACAGCTGATGAAAAGGAGGACTCTGATGGGGACAGCTGATGAAAAGGAGGACTCTGATGGTGACATCTGATGTAAAGGGGCACTCTGATGGTGACATCTAATGTAAAGGGGGGGCTCTGATGGTGACATCTAATGTAAAGGGGGACTCTGATGGAGACATGTGATATAAAGGAGGACTATATGGTGACATCTAATCTAAAGGGGGCACTGATGGCGACAGCTGATGTAAAGGAGGACTCTGATGGCGACATCTGATGTAGAAGGGGACTCTGATGGGGACATCTAATGTAAAAGGGGCCTTATGGGCACATATAATGTAAGAAAGGACTCTGATGGGGACATCTAATGTAAAGGGGGGCTCTGATGGGGACAGCTGATGTAAAGGAGGACTCTGATGGGGACATTGAATGTAAAAGGGGACATCTAATGTAAAAGCGGGGCTCTGATGGGGACATCTAATGTAAAGGAGGACTCTGATCGGGACATCAGATGTAAAGTGGGACTCTGGGACCTCTAATGTAAAGAAGGACTCTGATGGGGACATCTAATGTAAATAAAGGACTCTGATGGGGCCATCTAATGTAAAGGGAGACTCTGATGGGGACATCTAATGTAAAGGGGGACTCTGATGGGGACAACTGATGTAAAGGAGGACTCTGATGGGGACAGCTGATGTAAAGGGGGGCTCTGATGGGGAAATCTAATGTAAAGGGGGGCTCTGATGGGGACATCTAATGTAAAGGGGAGCTCTGATGGGGGACGCTGATGTAAAGGAGGACTCTGATGGTGACATTTAATGTAAGGGGGGACTCTGATGGGGACATCTAATGTAAAGGGGGACTCTGATGGGGAGATCTAATGTAAAGGAGGACTCTGATGGGGACATCTAATGTAAAGGAGGACTCTGATGGGGACATCTAATGTAAAGGGGGGGGGACTCTGATGGGGACATCTAATGTAAAGGGGGACTCTGATGGGGACATCTAATGTAAAGGAGGACAGCTGATGAAAAGGAGGACTCTGATAGGGACATCTGATGTAAAGGGGCACTCTGATGGTGACATCTAATGTAAAGGGGGGGCTCTGATGGTGACATCTAATGTAAAGGGGGACTCTGATGGAGACATGTGATATAAAGGAGGACTATATGGTGACATCTAATCTAAAGGGGGCACTGATGGCGACAGCTGATGTAAAGGAGGACTCTGATGGGGACATTGAATGTAAAAGGGGACATCTAATGTAAAAGCGGGGCTCTGATGGGGACATCTAATGTAAAGGAGGACTCTGATCGGGACATCAGATGTAAAGTGGGACTCTGGGACCTCTAATGTAAAGAAGGACTCTGATGGGGACATCTAATGTAAATAAAGGACTCTGATGGGGCCATCTAATGTAAAGGGAGACTCTGATGGGGACATCTAATGTAAAGGGGGACTCTGATGGGGACAACTGATGTAAAGGAGGACTCTGATGGGGACAGCTGATGTAAAGGGGGGCTCTGATGGGGAAATCTAATGTAAAGGGGGGCTCTGATGGGGACATCTAATGTAAAGGGGAGCTCTGATGGGGGACGCTGATGTAAAGGAGGACTCTGATGGTGACATTTAATGTAAGGGGGGACTCTGATGGGGACATCTAATGTAAAGGGGGACTCTGATGGGGAGATCTAATGTAAAGGAGGACTCTGATGGGGACATCTAATGTAAAGGAGGACTCTGATGGGGACATCTAATGTAAAGGGGGGGGGACTCTGATGGGGACATCTAATGTAAAGGGGGACTCTGATGGGGACATCTAATGTAAAGGAGGACAGCTGATGAAAAGGAGGACTCTGATAGGGACATCTGATGTAAAGGGGCACTCTGATGGTGACATCTAATGTAAAGGGGGGGCTCTGATGGTGACATCTAATGTAAAGGGGGACTCTGATGGAGACATGTGATATAAAGGAGGACTATATGGTGACATCTAATCTAAAGGGGGCACTGATGGCGACAGCTGATGTAAAGGAGGACTCTGATGGCGACATCTGATGTAGAAGGGGACTCTGATGGGGACATCTAATGTAAAAGGGGCCTTATGGGCACATATAATGTAAGAAAGGACTCTGATGGGGACATCTAATGTAAAGGGGGGCTCTGATGGGGACAGCTGATGTAAAGGAGGACTCTGATGGGGACATTGAATGTAAAAGGGGACATCTAATGTAAAAGCGGGGCTCTGATGGGGACATCTAATGTAAAGGAGGACTCTGATCGGGACATCAGATGTAAAGTGGGACTCTGGGACCTCTAATGTAAAGAAGGACTCTGATGGGGACATCTAATGTAAATAAAGGACTCTGATGGGGCCATCTAATGTAAAGGGAGACTCTGATGGGGACATCTAATGTAAAGGGGGACTCTGATGGGGACAACTGATGTAAAGGAGGACTCTGATGGGGACAGCTGATGTAAAGGGGGGCTCTGATGGGGAAATCTAATGTAAAGGGGGGCTCTGATGGGGACATCTAATGTAAAGGGGAGCTCTGATGGGGGACGCTGATGTAAAGGAGGACTCTGATGGTGACATTTAATGTAAGGGGGGACTCTGATGGGGACATCTAATGTAAAGGGGGACTCTGATGGGGAGATCTAATGTAAAGGAGGACTCTGATGGGGACATCTAATGTAAAGGAGGACTCTGATGGGGACATCTAATGTAAAGGAGGACTCTGATGGGGACATCTAATGTAAAGGAGGACTCTGATGGCGACATCTGATGTAGAAGGGGACTCTGATGGGGACATCTAATGTAAAAGGGGCCTTATGGGCACATATAATGTAAGGGAGGACTCTGATGGGGACATCTAATGTAAAGGGGGGCTCTGATGGGGACAGCTGATGTAAAGGAGGACTCTGATGGGGACATCGAATGTAAAAGGGGACATCTAATGTAAAAGGGGGGCTCTGATGGGGACATCTAATGTAAAGGAGGACTCTGATCGGGACATCTGATGTAAAGTGGGACTCTGGGACCTCTAATGTAAAGAAGGACTCTGATGGGGACATCTAATGTAAATAAAGGACTCTGATGGGGCCATCTAATGTAAAGGGGGACTCTGATGGGGACATCTAATGTAAAGGGGGACTCTGATGAGGACATCTAATGTAAAGGGGAACTCTGATAGGAACTAATCTAATGTAAAGGAAGATTCTCATGGGAATATCTACTGTAAAGGAGGACCTGTTGGGGACATCTGATGTAAACGGGGGGCTCTGATGGGGACATCTAATGTAAAGGGGGACTCAGCTGGGGACATGTAATGTAAAGGAGGGCTCTGATGGTGACATCTAATGTAAAGGGGGACTCTGATGGGGACATCTGATGTAAAGGAGTGATAGAGTTAACTTCAATCGAGCTCAAGGTTATCTGCTGCTGTTTCTAATTAAAAAGTGTGAATGTGCATGCTCTCTAGAAGTAAACACTCTGACACATGTTCAGCTTGGTTACCTCTACACTTCTGGTTTATTCCAGGGCGGTGCTAATGTGTTATACACAAAGATACGTCATTGTTATGTTAGTCTAATAGGTACATCTCATTGGTTGAAATACAAGACAAAATAAAGAAACTTAATGCTTGAAGCTTGGTTAAAGTTGATTCTGTCTTCACTTCTGCATTCTTCTAATGTGTGGGAAGCAGGGGGTAGCCACCATTTTAGTTCCAAAGCAAAACTAATCTGTATACTAATATGAGTAAGGAGTTGCATGGAAACATGTATACAGATAAGCAAATAGACATCTTCTGATTATTGGTATGTACATTACATTCCTCCACAGGAGGACTATGATGGGGACATCTAATGTAAAGGGGGACTATATGGTGACATCTAATGTAAAGGAGGACTCTGATGGGGACATCTGATGTAAAGGGGGACTCTGATGGGGACATCTAATGTAAAGGGGGGCTCTGATGGGGACATCTAATGTAAAGGAGGACTCTGATTGGGACCTCTAATGTAAAGAAGGACTCTGATGGGGACATCTAATGTAAATAAAGGACTCTGATGGGGCCATCTACTGTAAAGGGAGACTCTGATGGGGACATCTAATGTAAAGGGGGGCTCTGATGGGGACATCTAATGTAAAGGGGAGCTCTGATGGGGGACGCTGATGTAAAGGAGGACTCTGATGGTGACATTTAATGTAAGGGGGGACTCTGATGGGGACATCTAATGTAAAGGGGGACTCTGATGGGGAGATCTAATGTAAAGGAGGACTCTGATGGGGACATCTAATGTAAAGGAGGACTCTGATGGGGACATCTAATGTAAAGGGGGGGGGACTCTGATGGGGACATCTAATGTAAAGGGGGGCTCTGATGGGGACATCTAATGTAAAGGAGGACAGCTGATGAAAAGGAGGACTCTGATAGGGACATCTGATGTAAAGGGGCACTCTGATGGTGTCATCTAATGTAAAGGGGGGGCTCTGATGGGGACAGCTGATGTAAAGGAGGACTCTGATGGGGACATCGAATGTAAAAGGGGACATCTAATGTAAAAGGGGGGCTCTGATGGGGACATCTAATGTAAAGGAGGACTCTGATCGGGACATCTGATGTAAAGTGGGACTCTGGGACCTCTAATGTAAAGAAGGACTCTGATGGGGACATCTAATGTAAATAAAGGACTCTGATGGGGCCATCTAATGTAAAGGGAGACTCTGATGGAGACAACTGATGTAAAGGAGGACTCTGATGGGGACAGCTGATGTAAAGGGGGGCTCTGATGGGGAAATTTAATGTAAAGGGGGGCTCTGATGGGGACATCTAATGTAAAGGGGAGCTCTGATGGGGGACGCTGATGTAAAGGAGGACTCTGATGGGGACATTTAATGTAAAGTGGGGACTCTGATGGGGACATCTAATGTAAAGGAGGACAGCTGATGAAAAGGAGGACTCTGATGGGGACAACTGATGAAAAGGAGGACTCTGATGGGGACATCTGATGTAAAGGGGCACTCTGATGTTGACATCTAATGTAAAGGGGGGGCTCTGATGGTGACATCTAATGTAAAGGGGGACTCTGATGGAGACATGTGATATAAAGGAGGACTATATGGTGACATCTAATCTAAAGGGGGCACTGATGACGACAGCTGATGTAAAGGAGGACTCTGATGGCGACATCTGATGTAGAAGGGGACTCTGATGGGGACATCTAATGTAAAAGGGGCCTTATGGGCACATATAATGTAAAGGAGGACTCTGATGTGGACATCTAATGTAAAGGGGGGCTCTGATGGGGACAGCTGATGTAAAGGAGGACTCTGATGGGGACATCGAAAGTAAAAGAGGCCTTATGGGCACATATAATGTAAAGGAGGACTCTGATGGGGACATCTAATGTAAAGGGGGGCTCTGATGGGGACATCTAATGTAAATAAAGGACTCTGATGGGGCCATCTAATGTAAAGGGAGACTCTGATGGGGACATCTAATGTAAAGGGGGACTCTTATGGGGACAACTGATGTTAAGGAGGACTCTGATGGGGACAACGGATGTAAAGGAGGACTCTGATGGGGACAGCTGATGTAAAGGGGGGCTCTGATGGGGAAATCTAATGTAAAGGGGGGCTCTGATGGGGACATCTTATGTAAAGGATGACTCTGATGGGGACATCTAATGTAAAGGGGGACTCTGATGGTGACATTTAATGTAAAGGAGGACTCTGATGGTGACATTTAATGTAAAGGAGGACTCTGATGGTGACATTTAATGTAAAGGGGGACTCTGATGGGAACATCTAATGTAAAGGGGGACTCTGATGGGGAGATCTAATGTAAAGGAGGACTCTGATGGGGACATCTAATGTAAAGGGGGGACTCTGATGGGGACATCTAATGTAAAGGGGGACAGCTGATGAAAAGGAGGACTCTGATGGGGACATCTGATGTAAAGGGGCACTGATGTCAACAGCTGATGTAAAGGGGCACTGATGGCAACAGCTGATGTAAAGGAGGACTCTGATGGGGACTCTGATGGGGGCTCTGATGGTGACATCTAATGTAGAAGGGGGGCTCTGATGAGGACACCTTATGTTAAGTGGTTTTATTTTACTTACATGTGGATGTGATTGGCCTACTGTGATGGGCACAGTGAGGCTGCAATTGTTGGGCACAGTTTTATCTAGCAGTAATCATACATACCTGATAAATGTCTATTTATAGTCCTGCATTACGAACAGTTTAATTTTTCAGTTTGTGTGCGACCCCCCTCCCAAAATTCTGAGCACCAGCCGCCACTCGCTCACACCCTAATGCAATGGACTGCGCACGCCAATGCTTTACTCACGAATTTGATCGTATTTGGATCAATCAGATTGCATAGACACCATGGCTAATATCCAATTGTAATTTCCAATGATCAGTTGAAATCCATTTCCCTTTGTGTGGCATATCTGTCAAGTTGGCATCTATAGAGAAATTATCTCAATCAGGGGAGTTTGTTTGGCAAAGCCATTGATCGCTTATCAATCATTTAGGGGTTGGGTGGCTCTATACAACCACCCAAGCTCTGACTGACTAGTCTATAAAAGAGCCCCCTGAGTTTTGGGGAGACCCTTCTGGGGATTTTGGAAACAGATCTTACAAAGATGGCGTGCCCCTGTAAATCCGGGGCAGATATCAATGATACACTAAGCACTACACAGCTCCGCATATAGCAAGAACTCTTCAGTCAAGAATAAAAAAAAAAAAAACGCCAAGACTGCTTGTACCCGGGAACAGTGACAGGAGCACTTGGAAACTGGCCTCCTATTGGCTGATCGGAGATTCCGCTGTCTGATGTGGAGCCCTGGTACCCGACACTGCCCTTTCAATCATTGGTTGAAAGATATCATAGAAAAGATGCTGCCCGAGGAGGAGTCACCCGTTCTGCGTCCCTGATTGGCTGAAAGCTGGCAAATGAACGATGAGGGTTAAGACTGAATTGGAAAAGATGCGAAGAGTAAACTTTCTCCACACAGAAGACGGCGAGCGGATGACAAGGAGCTGTGACAGTCCGAGGACCCCTCAGATCATTCTACTACTGAATTCATTTCATTGTTAGATCCACTGATATACATCTATAGAATCAGAGCCAGGCACCTTCTCTATAGGCAGCAGCGATAGGATTGGGGACCATGTTTTATTTCCCTAATGTGCTTCAGCGACACACAGGCTGCTTCTCCACTGTATGGTATGTATGGCACCCAGCCTGAGGAGGTTTCATGTCTGTCTGTGCCTACTCTTCATTCCTCTCTCTCTCTCTCTCTCTCTCTCTCTCTCTCTCTCTCTCTCTATATATATATATAATTATACACACACCTATTGGTGATCACATTACTAATCCATCTCACATACCCTCTATACATTACTAGTCCTGGGGGTTATGTGACTGTACAAGTGTCAGATGATGGTACACTCACTGTATATCAGTCCACAAGTATGGCAGAAAGATGCGTTTCCCACTTACCACTCTGTCACTATTCAGATTTGTACAACAGAACATAAACCTACACAGGCTCCTATAGATCTTTATAGAGCTGCCATTGGTTTCACGTTGAAGGTGCTAGTCCCTGGGGTGTCATCCTGATCCTGGTGTCACTGCCTAGTTTTATGTCTGAAAAGTCTGTCTTCCCATTCTGCATTCAGGAAGGGATTGGGATGTAATGTCAGTACCAGGAAAAGACTAAGGTTTGAATTCAAGATCAAGGGATTGGGAAATGAAAGCAGATGTGAAGGTAGGATAAGGAACTACCTTATCCTACCTTCATATCCTGATGGCTTCTTCTAAGGAATATAAGGGAAGGGATCGGGATGTGATTGTAGGATAAGGAAGGGATTAGGATGTGAAGGCAGGATAAGGATGGGATCAGGATGTGATGGTAGGATAAGGAAGGGATCAGGATGTGAAGGCAGGATAAGGAAGGGATCAGGATGTGATGGTAGGATAAGGAAGGGATCGGGATGTGATTGTAGGATAAGGAAGGAATCGGGATGTGAAGACATGATAAGGAAGGGATCAGGATGTGAAAGTATGATAAGGAAGAGATCAGGATGTGAAGGCAGGATAAGGAAGGCATCAGGAGGTGAAGGCAGGATAAGGATGGGATCAGGATGTGAAAGTAGGATAAGGAAGGGATCAGGATGTGAAGGCAGGATAAGGAAGGGATCAGGATCTGAAAGTAGGATAAGGAAGGCATCAGGATGTGAAGGCAGGATAAGGATGGGATCAGGATCTGAAAGTAGGATAAGGAAGGCATCAGGGTGTGAAGACAGGATAAAGAAGGGATCAGGATGTGAAAGTAGGATAAGGAAGGGATCAGGATGTGAAGGCAGGATAAGGAAGGGATCAGGATCTGAAAGTAGGATAAGGAAGGCATCAGGATGTGAAGGCAGGATAAGGATGGGATCAGGATCTGAAGGCAGGATAAGGAAGGCATCAGGATGTGAAGACAGGATAAAGAAGGGATCAGGATGTAAAGGCAGGATAAGAATGGGATCAGGATGTGAAAGTATGATAAGGAAGGCATCAGGATTTGAAGGCAGGATAAGGATGGGATCAGGACTTGGAAGGAATCAGGATGTGAAATTATGTTCAAGAAGGGATTGTGATGTGAAGTCAGAATCAGGAGAGGGTTGGGATCAGGATGCAAGTTTAGGATAATGAAAGGGATCACAATGTATATTCAGGATCAAAAAGATGTGAAGTCAGGATCATGAAGGGATCAGGGTATGAAGTCCGAATGCAAAAAAGATCAGGATGCAAAGTCAAGATCAAGAAAAGATAAGGATGTGAAGTCAAGATCTAGAAGGGATCAGTATGTGAAGTTAGGCTCAAGAAGGGATCAAGATATGAAGTCAGGATCGTGAAGAGAGCAGAATGTGAAGTCAGGATCATGAAGAGATCAGAATCTGAAGTCAAGATCAATAAGAGATCAAGATGTCAATTCAGGATCCGGAAGGGACCAGGATGGCAAGTCAGGATCAGGAAAGGGTTGGGATACAATGTCAAGATCAATAAGGGATCAAGATGTCAATTTAGGATCAGGAAAGGATCAGGAGGTAAGTCAGAATCAAGAAGGGATCAGGATATGAAGTCAGGATCAAGACGGGATTAGGGTGTGACATCAAGATCAGGAAGGGATCAGGTTATGAGGCCAGGATCAGGAAAGGATCATGATATGAGGCTAGGATCAGGAAAGGATCAGGATATGAGGCCAGGATAAGGATATGAGGTCAAGATCAAGAAGGGATCAGGATATGAAGTCAGGATCAAGAAGGGATCAGGATATGAAGTCAGGATCAAGAAAATATCAGGATGAGAAGTCAAGATCATCAAGAAGGGATCAGAATGTGGAGACAGTATCAGAAAAGGCTCAGCATGTGAATTCAGGATCAGGAAATATTGGAATGTAAAGTTAGGATCAGGTAGGGATCAATATGTTAATCCAGGATCAGGAAGCCTTTAAAGGAGTATTTCACGGCACAAAATAGCTCCAAGTAGGGGTAACAATAGTGTACAATGCTGCTAAAACAGCTAATTTCAGGTTCTGAGTGGGTGACCCCTGAAAGGCATCAGCAATAGAAGACGTGGGCATGTGTTTTTCAGAAAGCCTTTTTAAACAAAATCATGGGCTAAATTTGAAAGCTGCTGTTGCTTAACACTTCTTCTGAAAATGCTAATTTCCTGGCTGTCATCCTGACCCTCTGGCTTGGATGCTTTGTGTCACTGACCTGGTACTAGTATGCAGGTATGTCTAAAGTGTATAGTAGGGAAATCCCTGGACCTGTGGATGTTCCCAGTTTCTTTCTTCCATAGTGCTGCCATTGTCGATACTGGAACCAGTGCTAACTCCACACATTTCCATTGGACACCATTGTTCACAAGCTCACAACACACTTTGGTGTCTGTTTATGAAGCAGTGAACAGCGATGATCCCGAGGATCGCGGCTGATCTCAGTCCATAAACAGTTTATGAAACAGAAATAATCGGGGGAGAAGTGTTTGAACATGTTCTCCCGCCGATGATCTCCGCACACTGAGAATCCTCATTGACTGACACAGTAACGGCCAGTTTACGAAGCTGCGATCTCAGCGCTTAACTGGCGATCTGTGTCAGAATTCACCCACCCAGATTCACCAGCTCAGAGGTGGAGAATCTGGGAGTGAAGAGGGAATCCCTGGGGATCTGAGGGGAAAAGAGGAAGATTTTTAACTTTCTTCTACCTCGTTCAGACCCCCCAACACTGTAACCATGCCCCCCTGTCATATTTATGTGTGTATATATATATATATATATATATATATATATATATATATATATATATATATAGTGTGCGTGTGTATATATATATATATATATATATATAAAATGTGTGTGTATATACATGTATATATAACGTGTGTGTATGTATACGTATATTGTAGGGGGACTCGTTATTTTATTAACATTAACATTAACCATGCCTTCATTAACCATGCCTCCGTGTACTGAGTGGTGATAAACAGACACCTGAGAGCGGCAGTAATGGGTTACTAAAATCCTGTGCATCTCAGTAATGCTGAGTCTTGGTGTGGCCCACACATGGACTAGTTCCTGCAAGCAGTGCACTTCACGCATGGCTTGTGACTTGTAGGCTATATAGGACTTCATATAGGGGCATAGGCGTGCACACAGGGTGTGCTGAGTGTGCCTGCACACACCCTAATCACCCCATGCACATTATCACTCTGTGTGCCACCGGGAAGATAGGAAAGATCTCCATCTTACCGGCTCTGCCAAAAGATAAATGCTTATGCACTTCTCTTTCCCTGTGCTGGCAGGGAGATCAATGTGCCGGGGCCATATATATGCAGATACACACACATGTGTTTTAGCTTTAGGGTGCACACCTTAACCACTTCCCGACCGGCGCATGCCGATGTACGTCGGCAGAATGGCATGGGCAGGCATATTGGCGTACAGGTAAGTCCAGTTTTAAATGCCGCCCTGCCATCGCGAGCGCGCCGCCGGCAGCGCACTTGTGTGCCGGTTGGGACCCCTGTGAGTCCGGTCGCGGGTCCCGCGGACTCGATCGCCGCAGGGATACCCCCGATCGTCTTACGGGGCGGCTGAACGAGGAGATGCCGTTGTAAACAGCATCTCCCCGTTCTACCTAGCAACAAGTGATGCTGATCTCTGCTCCATGTGGTTGAAGCAGAGATCAGTGTTCACTAAAACAAAGCCCAGCCCCCCACAGTTAGTAACACGCCCCTAGGAACACTTAAGCCCTACACTGCCACCCACTGGTTAGCCCCTTCACTGCCAGTGTCATTTACACAGCAATCACTGCATTTGTATAGCAGTGATTGCTGTATAAATGACAATGGTCCCAAAAATATGTCAAAAAAGTTCTGATGTGTCCGCCACAATGTCACAGTTACAATAAAAATCTCTGATCGCTGCCATTGCTATTAAAAAAAAAAAATTAATAAAAATGCTATAAAAATATTGTATTTTTTTCAAAATTGTCGCTCTATTTTTGTTTATAGCGCAAAAAATAAAAACCGCAGAGGTGATCAAATACCACCAAAAGAAAGCTCTATTTGTGGGAAAAAAAGACGCCAATTTGGGAGCCACGTCGCACGACCGTGCAATTGTCAGTTAAAGCGACACAGTGCCGAATCGCACAAAGGGGCTTGGTCCTTTGGCTGCAAATTGGTCCGGGGCTTAAGTGGTTAAAAGGCATTCACTTTGATGAGCATTTGGAGCACTCTTCGCTAATCATCAGTGTGTACACAAGCAGATCCATCCCTTTATCTGTAGAGAAAAGAGAATGCATATTTCTAATTAAATTATTATTCCCTTTCACCTGTCATAGAAGATGGAAAGCTCAGTGATGCCACCTGTCATTCCCATTGAGACATCTCCCTTTCTGTGACCAGCTATTTGCAGTGATTTTAGTTGGCTGTTGTATGTTCAACATGATCAAGTTCATAGCCTAATGCCGGGTACACACGATCGAATTGTCCGCGTACTTTGTCCAGCAAACAATCCGGCGGACTTTCTACCGAACGGACTTGGCCACACACGGACACATGGAAAGTCCGGCGATTGCTAGCGCGATGACGTACAGCACGTATGACGGGACTAGAAAAAGCTCAATAGCCAGTAGCCAATAGCTTCCTTTTCATACTTGCTTCTGAGCATGCGTCATTCTTAGTCCGCTGGACTAGCATACTCACGAACGTATTGTCCGCTGAAACCCAAGTCCGGCGGAAAGATTGGGCTGCAAAACTACTAAGTCCTCCGGACTTTACGCTGAAAAAGTCAGCTGAAGCCCACACACGATCAGATTATCCGGTGAAATGCAGTCCGGCGGGACTAAGTCGACAATTTGATCGTGTGTACGCAGCATTACTGATACAGAACAAAAATGTTATCAAAGCAATCATATAAAATAGCCCAAGCTATAAATATGGTCATTTCATCCAAATGTATTCTCCTAGATGATTTCATAAACCTCTTTGTAGTTAAAGAGTAAGGGGTCCCTGGTGTTTTCAGGCCTCATGACAGTCATAAGCTCTGCTATGGCTATTGTTACACCCTTGCCCTGCTGGCTGCTGTGCTCAGCTTGAATCAGAAAAGGATTACGAAGTCAGTGACTAATGGAATGTCAACAGATCTCACCACTAGAATAGCTGCAGTAGTAATATTATGCAGTGGGGTTTATTTTTTACTAATCCACTTTGCACTACAAGTGCTCTTGGAAGTAAAGTCGCTGTAGATCCGAGGGGGACATGCAAGGAAAATAAAAAACAGCATTTTAGCTTGCACATGATTGGATGATAAAATCAGCAGAGCTTCCATTCATTTCAGATCTACCCCTCAGATCTACAGCAACTGCAATTCTTCCAAGTGCACTTGTAGTGCAGATTGGATTGGCCTTTAGTAAATAACCCCCAATGTGTTTTTTTTTCTGCAACAGAATACACTCTATACTGTCTATAGCACTTATATTTCTGCCACATTTGTGTGAATATTCTGACTACATTTACACTCCTTTACTGTAATTCATGAAACTTTGTGCACATTCATTGAAATTACTATATAACTCAAACTAATGATGTGTCACTTAGGTTGGCCGCAACTAAAGGCACTAGGATTGTAAAGCGAGAATACCTGAAAGTAAATGTCATGAACACATGGTATGTATAATTCTATTATTGTGTAGTTAAACTGTCACATGTAAAGCTGGCCATACACCAGTAGAATTTCTTTAGAAAATTCTCTTTTTCGGGACATTCACAAAAGACACCTTTATGCATTTAGTATCCCATTCAAGTAGCAGGTCTGGACACAATTTTAAAGCTGAACCTTGGGAAAAGTAAAAAAAATCTCCCTTTCAGGAGAACTATGTCTAATGAACTGGGTAAAAAATGTTTACTTACCTTATGCTTTGCTGCTACAAGCTCCCCTGCACTCAGAAGGTGGGACTTGAGGACACCAAGGGACAATCCACTCCTGGAGCATAGGGGAGCACAGTTTACTGTCCTCTAGGTCAGGGGTCTCCAAACTATGGCCCTCAAGTTGTTAAAGAACTACAATTTCCCAACATGCTTAGTCATGTCTGTGAATGTCAGAGTTTTACAATGCCTCATGGGATGTGTAGTTCCACAACAGCTGGAGGGTCGTAGCTTGGAGATCCCTGGTCTGCACATAAAAAAACAGTTAAACCTTTGCAGTGGGAGCACAGCCCCTCTGCAAGGGAGTACTTTAACTTTTCCCAGAGTTGGACTAGGGACTAACAAACAAAATTGGTTGACTCAGGGCTTTTTCACACAGGCAGACCGATGATGTTCGCCTATCTGTTTTTTAGGCAGATGTAATCGACCATCCATTGCCCTCTATGCTGTGGCAGATGTACTGTAAATGAACATGTGTCTGTTTACACCTGCTGCCAATCGATCCGATCCTATCTGCTAAAAACAGACAGATAGTGGACCTGTTCGCCATCTGTTTGGCAGATCGGATCAGATGACAGTCGACTGTAAATGGACAGGTGGCCCATTTACATTCGGCTGGTGGCAGTGCTTGGTATCCTAAAGAAAAAGAGAAAGAAGGTGCAGAAATTACAAGAATTTGAATATATATATATATTTCTTGTCTTAAGGCAGGGATGCTCAACCTGTGGCCATCAGGGCACTCTGATGTGGCCCTCGACCTCAAGATAAGGAAGCAAACTTCTATTATATCCTGCGGGTTTTGTGCGCTTTCTGAAAACGCACCAAAACTCCCGAATGCAGAAGCTTTGGTGCGCTTTCAGAAAGTGAACCACACTCATAAGATATAGTAGAAGGGTGAACTGCAGCACATCAGTGTTAAAACCGCCTTAACGAGGGCTCAGGACAGTAAGGGTTTGTTTACATTTGTGGTTTGGGAGGTGGTAAAACCTCATAGTTGAGATGTGTGTTTACCACACACCCCCAACCACTGGTGTAGCATCAGAGGTCGCAATAGTGACCCTGCCCCATGCTCCAGGGGGCCTGTGCGGCCTCCCTGTCACATTCTGTTTTAAACTTGGACAGGAGGGATGGCATGTACAGGAACCGATCCTTTCCATTTTCTTCCTGAAACCGCTAAAAGCTGGCTTCTTCTCCTTTTCCTCCTGTCGGTATTTAGTGGCTGCAGGAGGAAAATGTTCATTTTGCTATTCAAAATTCTCATGTTTTTTTTGTGGCCCCCGCTCTCAAAAAATTGACCACCCATTTTAGGGTGTCTACACTCTGGATGAAGAAGCAATGGAGACACCTTTGGACAGCAGCATGGTTAAAGTAGGGAGAGGGTAGTGTTAAGGCCCATACACACGATTTGACTTTTTGACAACAAACATGAAAATGAGCTGTTTTAAGGCAACATCCGACCGTGTGTACGCTCCATCGGACAAACTTTTTCAGTTTTCACCGGACTTTTGTTGGCTGTGCAAACGGACAAACTTTTTGACAACATAAGTCTGATGGAGCAAAGTCCGATCGCGTGTACACAAAACCATCGGACTTTGTACAAAGTACAAACACACATGCTCAGAACCAATACAAAAGATCAGACAACAATACAGAAGTTGACCAAAGGGTGGCGCCGGAGTAATTGAACGTCCTCTTTTGAAGTGTCGTCAGTACGTTGAAACGTCACTACGTTCGTGTTTGTTGCCTAAAAAGTCAGATCGTGTGTATGCAATACAAATTTACGGCCAACGCCCTTTGTACAAAAGTCCATGGGAAAGTTTGTACCAAGTCCGATCGTGTGTATGAGGCTTTAGATGGACTAGCAAAATGTGATCGATTTGACTAACAAAATAGAACTCCAGCTAACACTTTTTAGGCAAATGCCTTTTCAAATAAAGTTTTTACCATTGTAAGCACCCCTGTCAGTATTAAATGGTTTGTCTTAACCCTCTAACTGCCTCTTTTGCTGGACATCTTGGTTTTTTGAAAAATGACAGACTCATTGGCCGGATCACCACATTTAGGAATTGATCAGCTGAAATATAATACATTTTTGTGTTTGGGTATAATACCTTTTTAAGGTTGAATAATGCTACAACTTTTCAAGTGATTCAGATTATTTTTAATAGAATACTGTCAAATTGCACATATTCAGAAATCTTGTTTTTTAAAAAAAAGAAAAGTTATGAAAGATAAATAGAGCTTGACCTGCCGATTACAGTAAATATTGAATGTTCAACCATTTAGGTTTCAACATTATGCACTTAATGCCCCACCCATTAGCACATATATAGTTAGGAGATCAATCATTCGGATATCACAAACTCATTATGGTGATGGGGCTTGGATGAATTCAGGGCATTTTCTGGTCTGCTGTACTGCTTATTATGAACTGTGGAAGCTGTGTATAGGCACTAGTGTCTAGAGCAGTGATGGCGAACCTTGGCATCCCATATGTTTTGAAACATTTCCCATGATGCTCATGCACTCTGCAATGTAGGTGAGCATCATGGGAAATGTTGTTCCAAAACATCTGGAGAGCCAAGGTTTGCCATCACTGGACAAAACCATCAGAAATCCAAACCCAATGTCAGGTACCTGCTCGGTGAGCCTGACGTGCAGAGGAAGGCCTCTCGTACAGCTCTGGCTCAGGGGCCATTGATAGTGAGACAATAACCACTAGAGCATGGTGAGGTAAGAGCGCATATAATCAGTCCAGTAGTCTGGGCAGATGGTAGTTGAGTTGAGGTATCTTGATATAGCGTGGTCATACCCAAAAGGGTCCCGACGCGCTTGGCGGAGTCCCAGAGGAAATCCAGGGACTAGGAGAAGCCAGCAACAGGAAAGCAGCATGAAAAATGGAACCAGAAAGTCTACGCAGGAAAGGCTTGTGTGAAGAGCCAAGTCTTCAATTTCCTGCAAAATACCAGGATGGTAGGGGCCTCCTGGAGCTCAGCAAGGAGGCTATTCCACAGCATGGCACCCTGGTGGGAGAAAGCTCGACCACCACGCCGGGTCTTCTTAGGCACAGAGATGTGGAGGAGGTCTCCTCTGCTCGATCTATGTGATTTGGCCAGAACTTGTTTGTGGAAGCGTGAACACAGGTAACTCGGAGCAAGCCTTCTCATGATTTTAAACATGATACAACCTGCTTTAAACAGAGTACAACGGTAAACCGGCAGCAAGTGCAAGGCACAAAGAATATGATCCCTCAAAGGGACGCCTATAAGTAACCTTGCTGCAGCATTCTGTATGATTTGAAGCCTCTGTACTATTTTCATTAGCAATCCCAGATATAATGAGTTGCAGTAGTCTAGGCAGCTGCCTATCGTGGCATAGATGACGGTTTTCTTGTCCGGAAGATCCAGGTATTTGAACAACACCCTCAGGAGTTTTAGCTGCTAGTGGCATGCACTGACCACCTTATTTACCTGAGGGACCAGGGTTAAACCTGAGTCTAAGACAGGGGCCATCATTAAAAAGAAAAGAAATGAACACCTTACCCTCTTGCTCACCAAATTAGCCGCTACTGAAGCGAAACACAAACATACCCCCCCACACAGCCCCTGGAGACTGAGTTGCTGACCCTTCGCATGCAGATAACTGAGACCCTCCAATACAAAGCGAAAGCGACAGTTCAATTCTCCAGATATATATCTTACGAAACAGGGGATAAATGCGTAAAGATGTTGGCCAAGTCGGTTAGGGCTATTAAATCGGCGTCATATATACCACAGGTCGTCAACTCGCAGGGCCAGAGGGTTTCTACCCCACAACAAATTTCTAAAGCCTTCGGCGATTTCAATGCAAGTTTATACAATCTACCGAGTCCCACCTGTAGCCAGTCCCAAATAGATGAGTATATCACAAACTCCCTGCTCCCCTCACTCCCGTCGGAGACACAAGAACTACTAGAGGAACCGATAACCCTAGAGGAGCTACAAGTAGCAGTCACCGCACTGAAGGCGGATAAGGCGCCTGGTCCAGACGGCTTTACGGCCCAGTATTATAAAACCCTCTTTCCCATATTGGGCCCGCGCCTGGTGTCATTTTTTAATGCGCTAGGCTCAGGCACCAACTTCCAGAGAGATACTCTGAGGGCACATATTTCCCTGATCCCTAAGGAAGGGAATGGACGGATAATTGATTGGAGGCGTAATAAAGCATCCAAACTCTGGGTGAAAATTGAGCAGTCCCAGGTCCACATACCCTTGAATGGCACGCTGTGGTGTTATAGGGACCTCCCGACATCCCTGAAGTTGCACCCCCTTATTGGTACGACGCTGAAACATAGTCACGGTGCTGCCTCCCGAGCCTCCCTTATCTCTAAAGTCTCCCCCCTGCTCCCAATCTTGGGCCACCCGGGCTTCGAACCGGGTCTACACTATGCTACTTATGCATCTCTTGTCGATTTCGGCCACGACCATGCTGCCAAATTTATAACTGATGGGAAGTTGCCCTCGTTGCCTGAACTCATCAACTCATCAGGAACATACCAACTCTCGTTCTGGAAAGCCTTACAGTTACACCACTTCCTCCAATCACTACCGCGACCCCGGGACTTCGCACACCAACTGACTCCATTTGAGACATTATGCTCGGCAACTGACCCGTTAGCTCACATACTTTCCCAGACGTATGCCCTGTTATCCACGCCAACAGACCCGCCACATCTACCCTGCCTAACCAAATGGGAGCAAGACCTCCACAGTAAATTCTCACCACCATAAATGCAACGTATTATCACCCTGGCCCTTAAATCCTCTCCCTGTATCAAAATACAGGAAACCAACTTCAAGATCCTTACCCGTTGGGACCTGACACCCTTCAGGTTGAGCAAGTGCTTTCCCTCGTCCTCGGATCGGTGCTGGCACTGTGATGAGGAAAAGGGTACCTTGCTCCATATTTTCTGGTCCTGCTCTAGATTGCGGGTGTTTTGGGAGGAGGTCCGTCGCATTTCCCAGAAATTCACGGACTACCCTGTCCCGGATGATGCCGCTTTCTTTTTACTTCATCTCTCAATAACCCCCATTAAAAAATATAGGAGATCACTTGTCTGCCACCTTCTTAATGCAGCTAAGGCAGTGGTTCCCCCCCGACCGTGGCGCATTGGCTACGAAAAGTAGAGGACCTAAGGAAAATGGAGGACCTAATCCTCACTGCACAACACAAACAGGAAGACTTTAAAAAGACATGGGACATGTGGTGTATGTTCATATTCTCCGCTGAAGGCCAACACTTATTGGGGTCCTGACCCTCCCCCGTCCCCTCTGTGGAGAGGACGACCGGAACCACCATCATGTCTATCCGTCTATTCTTTCTCTGTCTTTCTTCTGCCTTTCACCCCCCCCCCCTCTCTGTTCCCTTCCCTCCTAAATCCTCCCCCCTCCCCCCCCATACTCCTCTGGCAACTCTGAGTTTCCTCCCCTCATTTGGAGGGAGGGAGCACAGAGATTGAACCCCGCTCCAGTACCACTTGAATGAGCTTTAATACCCACTGTTTGTACTCCTTACAGAAGCAATGGCCTACTACACACCCGCCTAATTTACCATGACTTGTTCCTTGCTCTGTTCTGGTTGTTGTCATACTGTTATGGGTTTTCCTTTTTTTTCTCTCTCTTTTGTACCACACTGATCTCTGTACTCATAGCTCTGATTGTTTTACTGCCTGTACTGTGGGGCCTTGCCCTAACTGGAGATGAATAAAATTGTATATTTGAAAAAAAAAAACCTGAGTCTAAGACAAATCCCAAGTCACGAACCTGGGAGGCCGCCTCCGGAGGAGAACCAAAGGCGGAATATCTGGAGGAATAGCCAGATCACTGAAAATGATCACTTCAGTTTTTCCATCATTGAGTTTCAAAAAATTAGTGGACATCCATATGTTGATGGCCTCCAGACAGTTGGCAAGGGTGGCATCAGCCAGCTGGTTCCTAGGAATCCTCAGGTAAACCTGGGTGTCATCCGCATATACATGGTATTGGACGGCGTGGGCCTTTAGGAGGTCAGTAAGAGGCCTCATATAGATGTTGAATAGTAGAGGAGACAGGGCAGAACCCTGTGTCACTCCGCAGTCCAAGGTGGTGTTCTTAGAGTAAAAGGAGTCAGTCTTGACTCCCTGAACTCTGCCCTCTAAAAAAAGAGGCCACCCATGCCAAAGCTGACCCACTCATGCCCAAAACTGATCTCATCTGCTCCAGTAAAATTGTATGGTTTATGGTATCAAACGACAGATCCAAGAGAACCAGTGCTACTAAGTCACCTCTGTCCAGACTGTGAAGGACATCATCATAAACACAGATGAGGCTCGTCTCTGTTCCGTGGCCAGGTCAAAATCCGGACCGGAATTCGCCCAAAAGGTAGAAGGACTCAAGATAAGCCTGTAGCTAGATAACCACCAAGCACTCCATCAACCTTTGCCACAAAAGGCAAGTTGGAAATCAGCCTATAGTGTCCCAGGATGGCAGGGTCCAAGGTCGGCTTCTTCAGCAGGGCCAAGACCACGGCCCGCTTCAGAACACCCGGGGCGGTGCCTGTCCTGAAGCAGCAGTTAACTATCTCCCCAATAAGGGGGCAAGAAGAACAGTGGTTTCTTTAAAAAAAAAACGTCAGGACAGACATCCAGGGGGGAGGAAGATGGTCTCAAAGAGACAATTACCTCAAGCACCTGTTCAGCAGTTACCGGTTGGAAACAGGACAGTCCAGGGTCCATCACTTTTTGGCAGATGTCATCCTGCACAATCTCTGGCCTGATGACATTGTCTCTAATGGTCTTAACCTTAGAGACAAAGAAGTCGGCAAGCTTCTGGCACAAATTCCGTGACTCCTCTGGACAGCCCTCAAATTTTCCATTCGCCTACTCGCATTTTGCGAACGGTAATTGTTTCTGGCAAGGAGCTGGGCTGCCAGGGAGTGGGGACTGAGTATGGGGGACAGAACGCCAGTACAATTCTGGGACGGGTTCTGTCTATCACAGTATCTATCACAGGCGTGGGGTCAGGAGGGCGGGGTGTGTGTAATCACGAGCGGAGGCAGTTGTAATGTAAACTGTAACAGCAGGCTATCGCTCTGTGATCCGGCGGCTTTCCTCTTCCCTGTGATGAGCCTCTGCACAGGTGAGCTGAGGCTGCAATGGTGTCACAGATGAGTTGAGGCTGCAATGGTGTCACAGAGCAGTTGAGGCTGCAATGGTGGGCACAGGTGAGGTGAGCTGAGGCTGCAGTGGTGGGCACAGTGAGTTGAGGCTGCAATGGTGGGCACAGTGAGCTGAGGCTGCAATGGTGGGCACAGTGAGCTGAGGCTGCAATGGTGGGCACAGCGAGCTGAGACTGCAATGGTGGGAACAGCGAGCTGAGGCTGCAATGATAGGCACAGTGAGCTGAGACTGCAATGGTGGGCACAGTGAGCTGAGGCTGCAATTGTGGGCACTGATAAAGTTGTTAATATTTATTTTTGGAATTTAATTCTGCATAGAACATTTAAGTGTAATTTCATGAGATAATTTATGAGGGCGTGTATAGGGGCAGAATTAGGGGCGGGGAAAGGTAGGGGTTGGGTGGGGCAACTAGTGGTAGCGAGTAACCCTTGAGGCCTGGCTAGTAGTTCAGGACTTGAAATTTTGAGCCCTGCCTTAGGAGCAGAGCTGGTAGCTTCTGGGTGGGTTAACGCAGAAGAGATTAATCTTGGTAGCCGGTAAGTCACTGGAAGGTAGCTAGGAGCAACTGACAACAGGCAGATGAGGCTGCAGGCAGATGAAGCAGCTGGATGCAGGCAGACTGTCTCAGGGCTTGGCTGGTGACAGACTGTGGATGGATAGCAGGAGTCTGAATATGATGAGCTGGACTGAATGAGCTGTAGCAGAATGAAGAGCTGGATGCAGTGTCAGATACAGGCGAGTGGGCAGATCAGGCATAGACAGCACACAGCAGGATAGTCAGGTCACAAGCAATGTTGGCAACAGAGGGTGGATCAAACAGGAGCAGCAGGAAGAGGCAGAACCGGGGACACGCCAGAGGTCAGGGCAGGTAGCAGACAGGGATAGTCAGGAGCAAGCTCAAGATCAGAGGTCAAACACAGGAATCAGGAACACAATCAGGGAACGCTATAGACCAAACAACAATTAGCCAGTGCAGAAGCTCCATTTAAATAGGCCGTTTGGCACCAGTATTGGTGACAGGTGTACATCTGTTTGGTCCGTTCTCGGCCAGCGCATGGGAATATGTGTGGGCCTCGCAATTGCATGTACACTACAGTGGAGCCTTTCCTGACACCCAATATAAAAAGAAGGTAGGATGGGGGACAGGGTGACAGAGGGCCACCAAGATTATATATGGTTCAAGAAAATATTTAATCACACAATAGTGTAGTAGTATAAAATCTAATCTCACTAATGCTGTTTCAGGTGAAGGTTTTTTTTAATATGGGCAACTGTAATAACATATATATATATATATATATATATATATATATATATATATATATTTATACATAGATAATATTGAATAACACATCTTACACAAGGACGTATTTGCGAGTGTATATTTTGCAGTAAGCCTGGCCTTCATTTAAAATCATGCTCTTTGCACTTTCAGCCGAAAGATTATGCAGTACATTCTGCAGCAGGTCCCTCCACCGTACCATGGCTGTCCCATCCCACGTCTGTCACTGTATCTATCAGCACAACTCAGCTATGGAGTAGTTTGTGTCTACCACCGCCAATGTGACATCCTTATAGGTAAATATACATTGCAATGTGTACATAACAAACAAAGGAAGAATTAGCTGTTTGTAGAAGGAGGTATTATTTATGTTCGTCACAATTCATGTTTTTCTTTTCAGCCACTAAATTGAAAACGTGGAAGTTTAATTATTCTTTTTTGCACACCAGAAAGTGCTAGAATAATGTGGAGAATGCAATAATCCATAACAAAAAACAACCGATTTATTAGTCACATCATTTAGGTGACTTAATGCTGTGGGTGCTACACTTTGTAGATCATCACTGCTCCTTACACTGATTTATAGAACAAGTCTGTATAAGTTATTGTCGTTTGCTACATATAACAGGGTTAACGTACCTTTATTTTAATTTTTTTAATGTGTACATAGAAAGCTGCTTAAAGCAGAACTTCACTTAAAAAGGGAGGTTCCCACTTTTACTTCCCCTCCTCTACCATATTTGGAAGTTTGCTTTCTTTTCAGGGAGAGGATACCTAGTTTTGACAAGTACCCACTCCCCCATTCGCCTAGGCAAGCCAAGCGGAAGTTTGCCTCCCCTCCCTACCTGTAACCTCCTGGGACACATCACAGGTCCCAGGAGGCTGCGGGTCCATTCAGGAAAAGTGGAGCACGACTCACACATGTGCAGTGGGGACCTGGCTGTGAGGCAGTAGGAAGTCACAGCCGGCTTCCCACATTCAAGATGGCGGTGCCGGGGACCTGAAGACTGGCAAAGAACAAGCCCGGGTGATGACAGCACTGGATCCCTAGGCTGGTGAGTACCTGTTTATTAAAATCAGCAGCTACAGTTCCTCCTTGAGCTAATTTTAATAAACATGGACCCTCGAATGTACAAGCATGTACAATAAGTGCGATTAACAGGCACGGATCTAGCCTTTTTGAGCTGGGTGCAGTAGAAAAAAAGTCACAAAAAAGTGGCATAATGTCATCACGGTGTCTGAGTCAATATCCAGGAAACACAAGTATGTGTTAGGCCCCCTTTATAGCACGAATCCTCATCAGAGTCCACCTTTACATCAGGGTCCCACCAGAGTAAAGCCTAGTACACACAAGCTGAATGTCGGGCGGCATCATCCGGTTTAAAAGAGAGCGCTGACTGGGTGACAATTGGCAGACCCGTTTCTGTCATGCCTCAGCAACAGAAGCCAGACCAGCTGCAGTACACACGAGCCGAATGTCGGGCGGCATCAGCCAGTTTAATAGAAATCGGCCGACGTTCGGCCCATGTATACTGCAGCTGATCCGGCTTCTGTTAATGGGGCATGACAGAAAAAGGTCTACCGATTGTCTCCCAGTCAGCTCTCTCAGCCAATGGCTGAGAGCGCTGACGGAGTGTTCTGGCAGGGGGCCCTCCCCCTCTTACATCCGGTGTCCCCATCAGAGTCCCTCTTTACATCTGGTGTCCCCATCAGAATCTTTTCCTAAGGTGTCCCCATCAGAGTGCCCCCTTACATCAGGTGTGCCCATCAGAATCTTCTCTTACATCAGGTGTCTCCATGATAGTGCCCCCTTACATCAGGTGTCCCCAGAGTCCCTCCTTACATCAGGTGTGTCCATCAGAATCTTCTCTTACATCAGGTGTCCCCATCAGAGTGCCCCCTTACATCAGGTGTCCCCAGAGTCCCTCCTTACATCAGGTGTCCCCATCAGATGGTTCTCTTACATCGTGCACCCCCCTAGAACTGTGCTATGAGATTGATAGTTAACATCATGTAAATTCAAGGTTCAGACCCAGCCCTAAACCTTGAAGACAGGAAAAGATGTATTAAAAGACAAACTACACGCGTAAATATTTTGATGTTCATGTGGTAGATTTTAACTGGTGGCCATTCAGTGAGGAATAAAAAAAGTAGTCACCAGGAATATTCCAGAGCACTTGGTTCACTCCTTGTCCCTTTATTTGTCATGGTTTTCCTATACATACATATCATAGAATATCATTACTCATGTCCCCTAACACAACTGTAGATTGTATAGATTGTAGTCCATTCTCAAACTGGCCATATAATACTAATGATTTTGGAGGAATTGTGTTGAAATATCTTTACACATCTAGGAGAACTTTGTAATCAGGAGTTACTGTTGCACTTAGATTAACTGTGGTTATAGGATAATGTATATGGAGATGGAGTGTGTGTGTGTGTGTGTGTGTGTGTGTGTGTGTGTGTGTGTGTGTGTGTGTGTGTGTGTGTGTGTGTGTGTGTGTGTGTGTGTAATTTAGATGTCCACGCATATTATTTTGTGACTTGCTGACACAGAAGTTAAGCAATCCACTTTAGCACTGCCCCAAAGGTTTTGGCAGGAATAGTGTCCTTTATGAAGGTAACTGTAATTGGCTTGATGTTTGACTTTTCCTGAGTGATCAGAAGCCCCTAAGTATTATACAAATATTCTTCCAATTTTTGCTTTGCCTTTACGCCTGCTCTAACATCTCCCAATTTTTCAGAGGAAATGAAGGTTACCCTGGAACGCCTGTACAAAGCTGAGAAACAGCTGAAAATTGATTTTCTGCAACCGGATCAGTACGTATTTCTCGCAGTGCATATTTTCCTGTTTGCACTGGTAGTTGATGTTTCATCTTCTCACATTTATTTACAATAGTACAGCATGAATATAGTCAATATACAGGCTTGTAATACTATCTGGACAAACAAGTTTCAATCTATCAGTACAAAAGGGAGGACTTTTCCCTATTTGCTTTATATATTGACCTGTCCAGTCTGGGGACAAAGCAAATGTTTATTGTGAATAACACAGAAAGACAAATATTTTTGCTCACATATTAGTACATAGAGCTGAGCTATAATTCATAGACCAAGAAGGTTCCCAGAAGAAACTTAGCCCAATACATTTTCAGACTTAACACAGCAGAAAGCAAAATGGTGTGCAAAGTGAAGTAACTTAGAACAACTCATTTGACCTCAGTTTACTTAAAGGAAAACAATTCATTTTTAAGGCAACCTTGTCAGCTTTATAAAAGAGAAAAAAGAAAAGGAAATCTGAACCAAAGGCCCCTGCAACTCACAAGCTTTTATACTCACCTGTTCAGAAGCCCTTGTTGCCCACCATCCCTCAATTCTAACGCTGCGGCCTCTGTAGGACACTTTGGTCTTTGACACTTCTGGGAATGTCAAATTCCTTAGTCCTCTGCAATGTGTTGTGATTCTATAATTTGACCCCTACATCTTTGCTAAGTGATAAAGGGTTTAGGGGATGGATTCACAGAGTGTCAGAGGGGGAACAGGTATCTCACACACACCTGAAACTGTTGAATGGTGATGAATCTTACAGAGGCTGCAACGATGAAACAGAGCAAGGTAAGAGACATAGGCCACCAGCAGGGCTGCCTTTAGAAATCACAGGGCTTTCTCTTTAGCCTTACATTGAAGATAAATAAACAGGACATGCTCACCAGCCCCTTACCCCACTCTCCAATCATCTGTCTGCCTGCTGGCGGGTCACATGGGGGAATCAGATGTGGGCAGTCCAGGAGGATTGGTGAGCGAGACTGGAGGACAATTACAGAACAATGCACTGTGTCTCTCTTTCCAGCAGCTGAGTTCATTGCTCTGTAATTGTCCTACCATCCCGATCCCCCTACAGGAGGCCCAGTGGTACCCTAGCTATCAGGGGCCCTGGCCACCAGAGAGAGAGGTGACTATAAGACCCCTTTCACACCAGGGCATTTTGCAGGCGCTATAGCGTTAGAAATAGCGCCTGCAAAACGCCCTAAAGAAGCTGCACCATTGTGTGTAGTGTGAAAGCCCCGAGGGCTTTCACACTACAGCGGTGCGCTGGCAGGACGTCAGAAAAAAGTCCTGCCAGCAGCTTCTTTGGAGCGGTGAAGGAGCGGTGTGTTTACCGCTCCTCCACCGCTGCTGCCCATTGAAATAAATGGGGCAGCGCTGTAATGCCGCCGGCAAAACGCCGCAAATCCGGCGGTAAAACGCCACTAAAAATAGCGGCGTTTTACCGCCGACGCAAGTTGCGGTGTGGTGTGAAAGGGGTCTTAAAGCTCTCCTATTGAATAGACCTTTGATCCATATGTTTTAGAGAGTCACGGAGAGATGTGTATTACTCAGGGCCCAGGAAGAAGAGAGTGTGGAGCGGAGCTCCTGTCTCCTTTATAGTGTCTCCCAGAATTCTCCTTGAATGGTAGCAAGGATCCCCGGGATGTGTAGTCCCAATGTATGATTATGCAATGGAATTGCCGATCAGAGAGACTGTGTTTAATACCAGAACAGTCCATTATGAATACCTGGTAATGCCTTTTGGCCTTTGCCACGCCCCAGAAGTTTTCCAGAAATTTATTAACGATGTCCTCCGAGATTTGTTGCAATTGTGTGTGGTGGTTTATCTCGATGATATCCTTATATTTTCCAAGTCCGAGTTTCCGAGCCACCACACAGATGTCTGTCGTGTACTTCAGAAACGAAGGGAGAACAATCTCTATTGTAAACTGGAGAAGTGCGAGTTTCATCGTGAACAGGTTACATTCCTGGGCTATGTAATTTCCACTGCTGGTTTTTCGATGGACCCAGAGAGACTGTCAGCAGTCCTACAGTGGCCTCGACCCGTGGGTTTACGTCCTTTGTAGCGTTTCATAGGCTTTGCCAACTACTATCGGAAGTTTATTCGTAACTTCTCGTCTCTGGTCAAGCCTCTGACTGATATGACCAGAAAGGACGGTAACCCACAGAGTTGGTCTCCAGAGTCCATTAAGGCCTTTGAGACTTTCAAGGCTGCCTTTGTTTCTGCTCCTGTGTTGGCACATCCTGATCCTACGTTGCCTTTTATCCTAGAAGTTGATGCTTCTGAGACTGGAGTTGGCGCCCTTCTGTCTCAACATCCTAACTCTGAGAGCGCTATGCATCCGTGTGGTTACTTTTCCAAGAAATTGTCACCTGCTGAATGCAATTATGAGATTGGTGACAGAGAGCTGTTGGCGATAATTTTAGCCCTGAAAGAATGGAGACGTCTCCTTAAAGGTACCACTGTGCCCGTTCTTATTCTTACTGACCATAAGAATCTTACATTCTTGTCTGAGGCTAAGCGACTCTCTCCCAGAAGGGCGCGATGGGCTCTTTTCTTGTCGAGCTTTAATTACATTGTCTCATTCTTACCCGGTACTAAGAATGTAAGGGGCTGATGCCTTGTCACAACAATTTTCCTCCACTTCCAAGTCGGAGTCGGTTCCGGTTCCTATGATTCCTCCTGATCGTATCTTGGCTACGGTTCGCACCAGTCTTACTTCTCCTTTGGGTGACAAAATTCTTGCTGCTCAGGTCCATGCTCCTCCTGATAAACCTTGTGACTGCTGCTTTGTCCCAGAGAGTCTCCGTACTGCAGTGCTCCAGACTTACCATTCTCCCAAGGCAGCTGGCCATCCTGGGAAGAATCAACTCATTTGGGCCATCTCCCAACAATTCTGGTGGCCTAGTCTACGGGCTGATGTTCCAGTGGGCCTCCTACAACCCATACCCAATGGAGAGAGGCCCTGGACTCACCTGTCTATGGATTTCATTGTGGAATTGCCCAACTCCCAAGGCAACACTGTTATCCTTATGGTGGTTGACCGGTTCTCAAAGATGTGTCATTGTATTCCACTTAAGAAGTTGCCCACCTCTAAGGAACTGGCTTCCATTTTTGCTCAGGAGATCTTTCGCTTACATGGGCTACCCAAGGTGATTGTCTCGGATAGGGGCAGTCAGTTTGTCTCCCGGTTCTGGCGAGCCTTTTGTGCACAGTTGGGAATCCAGCTTGCGTTCTCTTCTGCGTATCACCCGCAGTCTAATGAGGCCGCAGAACGAGCCAATCAGTCCTTGGAGAAATTCCTACGTTGCTATATTTCTGACCATCATAACAACTGGTCTGACCTATTACCTTGGGCAGAGTTTGCTCACAACAGTGCCTTGAATTCTGCCTCCCGATTGTCTCCATTTATGGAGAATTATGGTTTCCAACCTTCCATGTTGCCTGACTCGTTTGTTCCGCAGAGTATTCCTGCATTAGAGGAGCATCTCCGTGGTCTTCGTTCCACTTGGTTACTAGACATGTGCATTCGTTTTCGTCCGAATGCATTTTCGTCCGAATTTCAGCTATTTTCGTTTTCGTTTTGACAAACGATAACGAAAGCACAAAATCCGAAAAACGAAAGATCCGACATAAATAAATGCTTTATTTTCGTTTTCATTGTTACAACAGTTCTATATAGAATAGGAGATTCGACATGACTCTGACGATAACAATCTGTCTATAGAACCTGTGGTCGAATGTGCCTAACCTTACCTCTATTAGTCCAAGATTATATAGAGAAAATATTCGACAGAGAAAAAAGATTTGACAGAGAGAAAAGATTCTGCAAGTTACTGTCCTAAAAAGTGTTTGGGGACCCGGGTCCTGCCCCAGGGGACATGTATCAATGCAAAAAAAAGTTTTAAAAACGGCCGTTTTTTCGGGAGCAGTGATTTTAATAATGATTAAAGTGAAACAATAAAAGTGTAATATTCCTTTAAATTTTGTAGGGGGGGGTTGTCTATAGTATGCCTGTGAAGGGGCGCATGTTTCCCGTGCTTAGAACTGTCCCTGCACAAAGTGTCATTTATGCAGGAAAAAAAGTCCTTTAAAATCACTCGCAGCTATTTTTAATTGTCGGCTCCCGTAATACAGAGAACACTCATTAAGAGTATAGCCCTTGGGGGAAGTCCGGGTCCCGATGGATACTCTATTCTGTACTATAAAAAGTTTCAGGAGTATCTAGCCCCTAAGCTCTGCGAATATTTTAATGCAGTGGGAATCGGGGAGAGCTTCCGTGAGGAGGCTCTTCTCGCCCATATTACTTTATTATCGAAAGAGGGTAAGGATCCAGCAGCTCAGGAAAGCTACCGCCCTATTTCGTTATTAAACACCGATATAAAGATCTTTGCAAAAATCTTAGCAGATAGACTGAAATTACTCCTACCGAAATGGCTACATACAGATCAGGTTGGGTTTGTCCAAGGACGGGAGGGGAGAGACAATGCCCTGAAGTCTATATTCCTGATCCAGGAAGCCACCAGGACGGGTATCCCGACAGTGCTCATGTCGGTAGACACCGAAAAGGCTTTCGATAGAGTGGATTGGGAGTTTATATATGAGACATTGAAGCATTTGGGGTTAGGGGAGAAGATGATGGGAAGGATCAGGTCATTATATACCCACCCGACGGCAAGAATTAGAGTAAATGGCTCCCTGTCTCGCCCCGTGGAATTATTCAACGGGACGAGGCAGGGATGCCCACTCTCTCCACTCCTGTTTGTAATCACTTTGGAACCCCTCCTGGTGGCAATCCGGAGGAATCCGGACATTCAGGGCATTCGGGCGGGAGAGAGAGAATACAAAGCATCTGCATACGCAGATGATGTATTACTGTATATAACCCACCCAAGAACAACTATCCCGACACTCCTCAAGGAATTGGAGCAGTATGGGAGATTGTCGAATTTTTAAATAAATATGTCAAAGTCAGAGATCTTGAATCTGAATTTAACAGAAGTAGAACAGAGAGCCATCACAGCCCATCTGCCGCTAAAGTGGTGTAAGAGTGAGCTGAGTTATTTGGGCATAAAATTGACAGCCCAAATGACCAACCTGTACAAAGCTAATTATATGCCTCTTCTCAATAAAATTAAAGACAAGCTGAACAGTATGCAATATAAAACACTTACGTGGTTGGGCAAGATAAATGCAATTAAAATGTTTATATTGCCAATGGCAATCTATACATTTCAGATGGTACCAGTACCCCTCCCCTCGAGTTATTTTAGTAAACTAAAATCTGTGGTGATGAGGTTCATTTGGGGGCGTAAAAACGCACGTATTGCATATAGCACTTTGGTGAAAGATAAAGATAGAGGAGGAGTAGCACTGCCAGAAATTAAAAAATACTATGAAGCAATAGTAATCTCTAGATTAACGGACTGGCTTCATAATAAGAAAGAGAAGAGTTGGGTGGAGTTAGAAATCACATTGAGTAGGACAGACACAGGTAAGATGATATGGATACCACCTCAGTTTCGAGACTTAGGAGTGAGCACGAACACCTTAACAATAAATACTTTTAAAATTTGGGATAGAATAAATAAGAGACATGCGTGGAGCTACAACTCGCCACTAATGTCTCTTTTAGATACAAATTATTTTTCACCGGGGAAGGAAGAGCGCTTATATTTCAGTAGATGGGCAAAAAGAGAGGAAATAACACTGCAGGATGTGATGAAGGGAAATAGCATATGCACTTATAGGGAGATTTCACAGGAATGGGGGCATAAACCACTAGATAGATGGAGACACACGCAAATCTTACATTTTACACAAGGGTTACCAAAGCCACTACGAGGCACAACACAGCTTAGACCATTAGAGAAATTGCTAAAATCACCACAGTGCTTAGAGAGGAGAATATCCAAAATATATAAAGTATTAAGACGGGAGGCGGACTATGGGTACCCGATTTATCTTGAGAAATGGGAAAGGGAGTTAGGCCCAATAAGAAACGACGACCATAGGGACAAAATAATCAAAATGACATACCTATTACCAAAAGATGTACAAACAATAGAAATGTCTTACAAGGTATTAGCAAGGTGGTACATGACTCCCCAAAGGGTACAGAAAATCAGAGGAGAAGGCCCGGCCAACTGCTGGAGGGGTTGCACGGCATTAGGGACTTTCAAACATCTGTGGTGGGACTGCCCTAAAATAACTACTTATTGGGATAAAATTATAGAAATAATATTTGTGATAACTGGGGATAGGTTGGAAAAACTCCCATGGACGTGCCTGTTCCACGATACAGAGAAGGGGGTGGCACAATATAAACTATCACTAACTCTATCACTATTTTTTATTAAAAATAAAAAAATAAAAAAAAGATTCCAGCGGCGGTAATCCACTCTTGCTATCCAGCGACGGACGGTCATCTCTCCAGCGATGGCTCATCTCATCCAGCGCAGCGAATCCTCCATCCTTCTTCTGTCTCCGTGTAGGAGACACTGCAGGCATTCCGGCGGCTGACGTTTCTTATATACGGAGGGCGGGGCCACCCGTCACCTGACCCCGCCCCCCTCTGACGCAAGGGGAAACCCGGGGTTCCCTGTGACGTATGGGTGACCCCGCACCCCTCTGATGTAACACAGGCAGGTTTCCGTTACATCAGAGGGGGGCGGGGTCACCCATACGTCACGGGGAACCCCGGGTTTCCCCTTGCGTCAGAGGGGGGCGGGGTCAGGTGACGGGTGGCCCCGCCCTCCGTATATAAAAAACGTCAGCCGCCGGAATCCTTGCAGTGTCTCCTCCACGGAGACAGAAGAAGGATGGATCGCTGCGCTGGATGAGATGAGACATCGCTGGAGAGATGACCGTCCGTCGCTGGATAGCAAGAGTGGATTACCGCCGCTGGAATCTTTTTTTTATTTTTTTATTTTTAATAAAGGAATTTTTCAAAAGTGTGTTTGTTTTATTTAACCATTTTTTACACTTTCTTTGTGAAATGGTAGGGCTACTTTTGTACCCCCTTACCATTTCAAACAGGGGGGGGGGCCGGGATCTGGGGGTCCCCTTGTTAAAGGGGGCTTCCAGATTCTGATAAGCCCCCCGCCCGCAGACCTCCACAACCACCGGCCAGGGTTGTGGGGATGAGGCCCTTGTCCTCATCAACATGGGGACAAGGTGCTTTGAGAGGTCACAGACCCCCAAAGCATCCTCCCAATGTTGAGGGCATGTGGCCTGGTACGGTTCAGGAGGGAGGGGGGGCCGCTCTCTCGTCCCCCCCTCTTTTCCTGCGGCCTGCCAGGTTGCGTGCTCGGATAAAGGGTCTGGTATGGATTTTTAGGGGGAACCCCACGTCAATTTTTTTTTTAATTTGACGCGGGGTTCCCCTTAATATCCATACCAGACCTGAAGGGTCTGGTTATGGATATTTAGGGGGAACCCCACGTCAAATTTTTTCTTAAATTTGAGGCAGGGTTCCCCTTAATATCCATACCAGACCTAAAGGGCCTGGTAATTGAATTTGGGGGACCCCCACGCTTTTTTTTTTTATCAATGACTTTCAATGAGTGTTCTCTGTATTACGGGAGCCGACAATTCATAATAGCTGCGAGTGATTTTAAAGGACTTTTTTTCCTGCATAAATGACACTTTGTGCAGGGACAGTTCTAAGCACGGGAAACATGCGCCCCTTCACAGGCATACTATAGACAACCCCCCTACGAAATTTAAAGGAATATTACACTTTTATTGTTTCACTTTAATCATTATTAAAATCACTGCTCCCGAAAAAACGGCCGTTTTAAAACTTTTTTTTTGCATTGATACATGTCCCCTGGGGCAGGACCCGGGTCCCCAAACACTTTTTAGGACAGTAACTTGCAAATTAGCCTTTAAAATTAGCACTTTAGATTTTGAACGTTGGAGTCCTATAGACTTTAATAGGGTTCTAAAGTATGCTATATACTAGCTCCGTCGAATCTTCTTTATACATTCGACAGACACCATAAGCCTTCAAAGACAGATTCGACCGCAATTCATGTGGATTTTCGGACGAATGCAATTTTTGAACGAAAAACGAAATAAATAAAAACGAATTTCGGGAGTAACTAAATAAATTAAGTTTTCAGACGAAAACGAAATTCCGAAACGAAATATTTTACTCTGCACATGTCTATTGGTTACAAGTCCAGGAGGCTTTGCGTCATGCTAATGAGAGGCACAGACTCCATGCTGACCGCAGACGCCTGCCTGCGCCTTCCTACCAGGTTGGGGACAGGGTCTGGCTGTCATCTCGCAACCTCTGGCTTCATGTTCCCTCACTGAAGTTTGCACCTCGGTTTATTGGGCCTTTCCGTATCCTTCGCAGGATTAACCCAGTAGCTTATGCGTTGGACCTTCCTCCTAGTATGCGCATCTCAAATGTGTTTCATGTCTCCTTATTGAAACCGTTGGTCTGTAACCGATTTACCACCTCGGTGCCACGTCCTCACCCTATTCAGGTTGAGAACCATGAGGAGTATGAGGTACAATCCATTGTTGACTCCCGTAGGTTCCGTGGGTGCATACAGTACCTGGTGCATTGGAAGGGGTACGGTCCGGAGGAACGCTCCTGGGTTTCACTCTCTGACATACATGCCCCTATCCTCCTCCACGAGTTCCATAGACGGTTTCCCCTCAAGCCCAGTGACCCTCCGAGGGAGAGGGTTCATTGAGGGGGGGGGGGGTACTGTCAGGGCTGGCTTAGCCCTTCCTCCTCTGGGCTGGCCGCTCAGCTGTCGGCTAATTGCCAGCTCTCTTCTCTCTCCACAGTTACCAGCTGTTCACAATGATGCTCGTCTGACCTGCCTATTTAAAGCCTTCCAGCTCACTCTTTCATTTGCCTTCGCGTTGGTCACATCACTAGGAACCATCTCCTGCTGTTTGTTTTAAGACTGGCTTGCTGACATCCCTCCTGGCTTCTATCCTGCTTGCAGTTGCTCTCCTTGGATCCCTAACGTCTGGACTGGCTGATTACCCGATCTGGTTTATGAACTTTGGACTGGCTGCCTACCCGATCTGGCTACTGTACTCTGGCTATGCTTGACCACACTTTTTTCTATTTACCTTTTTATTTTTTATTAATAAACAAGTGTGATTTGATTGTACTTCTGTCTCTGTCTGTTTCATGGTTCCTGACAGAAATTGGTATTATTGCCACTCATGCTCGAGTGACCCAGTGGGTGTATACCCAGCTGCGTCCAATTGCTTTGGTAAGCCTCCCATTATTCACGGTGGCGGATCTCAAGTTACTCCACTCACTGAATATCACACATCTGATTGCATATGGTTACTTCACGGTTTGAATCACCATCACGATTATTTACTTCTGTATTTATTTGAACAATAGCATTAAGATTTTGGATTACCGTTTTGATTATAATTAATCTTATTTATAAGGACTTTTTATTAGGGCTGTGAAAATGAAAGATTAATTCCTCGATTAATCATTAATTTTTTTGATCGATCAAAATTTTTTTCATCGACCAAAATTCTTTTGACCGGTACTCACCTCTCCGCCGACTTCCTGGGTTTTCAAGGAGTTCCGCCAGAGATCCGGGGACGTCACCTTCCGCAAGTGCCTCCGTCTGCTAACGAAGGGAAGGGGGAGGAGTCCGGTGACGTTGTAGTTTCTGATTGAACGTAATGTGTACGGAGGAGGAGCTACGCATGACGCCACCCGCTGCTGCCCTACGGAACTAACATGATTGTCGGCTTTACATGCTGTGTTTTTTCATCTTTATGTGAGTAGTTTGTGTTTGAACACAAAAATTAAATACTTAAGCGGTGAGCACTGAGATCTTTTCTTTCTACCCATGACCTGAGATTGTGAGAGAAGTTTATGGTCCATGTTAACCCTTTTGATACCCGCATGCATGACCACCTGTTTGCACAGGGGTCCATGCCATAAGGTGAGAGTGATTAGTTAGACCGGAGGTGGAGGGATTGTCACGCTACTGTGAAAAAAAAAAAGACTTACGTCAGTGCTACAGTTTGAATTTAAAATGTTTGTGTGAACTGTGAAGTTAAGTCATGGATTGTGGAAACGAACTAGTGTCGGGTGATTGTATATAGTGTATACCACATTTACCACTGACTTATGCAGAGTTGCAATGCAAGGAGATCAGCTAAAAGTAGTTGGATCTGTATGTGCGTTATAATTAATCGAAATTAGTCGATTAATCGATTAAAAAAGAAATCGATTAATCGACCACAAAAATTTTAATCAGTAACAGCCCTACATTTTATTAATCTACACTATTATCGTTTTTGCACCTCATGGAGCACTGGTGTATGTTAGATTAATTATTGGTTATTAATTGATTTTCATTATTTCACCATTTTCATTTATAAGTGATTTTTTGAGTGCTGCACTTTTTTTTTATCTCTTATCACTTTTTGCAATATTGATCCCTTGCTGGGCTGGCGGCTTATTTTTTAAAGGAACAGCGTGGCGTATATACTGTATAAATTTTGTCTCCCAGTACAGGTGCACCAGTTTTTCATTCCACCAATTCGTGGTGGCTCAGACAGACCAATATTTAAGCTTATGGTCACAAAGTTTAGGGTTCCATGCTTTCCTGGTTGGACACACCTCCACTAGATCTGTGTGTGCCTTTTTGTTTTTTCTGCCTCAGCCTGCTGTTTCCCAGATTTGCAAGGCTTCCACCTGGTTCAAACCTTTTCTAAGTTCTACCAGGTGGATGTTCTAGTCTTATCCAATGTCAGCTTCAGACATGAGGGCTTTTTGGTAGCTCTTTGAACTGCAGCAGTACCCAGTTCCTGATGTTTTTAGTGGACCCATTTGTTTGCTGTTGCATACCCCTAAGGGTCCTTTCACACGGGGCGGATCAGTTCTGATCCGCCCCGTGGATGTCCGTTTGCTCAGCGGGGATCACTCCGCCGATCCCCGCTGAGCAGGGAGATGACAGCTCCGTCTCTGCACACTGCGCAGGGACGGACCTGTCACAGCGCCGCTCTCCCCTATGGGAGATCGGATGACGACGGACCGCAGTGCCCGTCGTCATCCGATCCGCAGACGGATGGAAAAATAGCTTTTTCCTCCGTTACACTTTTTCGGATCGGAACGGGTCGGATGTCAGCGGACATGTCACCGCTGACATCCGACGCTCCATAGACCTCTATGGAGCACCCGTTCAGGTCCGCCTGAAAAACTGACAGGCGGGCCTGAACGGGACGTCAGTGTGAAAGAGGCCTTAGTTGGACTGAAATTGATGTCCTGAAAGTTACAGTCTGTGTCCTTTAATGGACAATTAAGAAAATATATATATTTTTTTATTAATGTAGAGGTAAGAATCAGAAAACTGTAAAATCCCTTTCTTGTAGTCCATTGAGGGACACAGATCCCATCCTTCATGTTTATGATCATGCTCTTGATACTGCTTGCTACAAACCGAGGAAGGAAGAGTTAAAAACCTGAAGTTACAGTTTAGCTGTGCCCCTTAACCACTTGCTTACTGGGCACTTAAACCCCCCTCCTGCCCAGACCAATTTTCAGCTTTCAGCGCTGATGCACTTTGAATGACAATTGCGCGCCCATACAACACTGTACCCTAATTAAATTTTTATCATTTTTTTCCCACAAATAGAGCTTTCTTTTGGTGGTATTTAATTACAGCAGGGAGTTTTATTTTTTGCTAAACAAACAAAAAAAGATGCAAAATAAAAAATCATCTTTAATAGTTTGTTATAAAATTTTGCAAACAGGTAATTTTTCTCCTTCATTGAAATGCGCTGATGAGGCGGTGCTGGTGGGCAATGATAGGCTGCACTGGTGGGCACTGATAGGCACAGTTAAGGTGGCACCGATGGGCACAGATAAGGTGGCACTGATGGGCAAAGATGGGCACAGATAAGATGGCACTGATGGGTGGCACTGATGGGTGGCACGGATGGGCACTGATAGGTACCACTGATAGATGGGACTAATGGGCACTGATAGGTGGCTCTGATAGGTGGCACTGCTGGGCGTCACTGGTGGGTACTGGTAGATGACACTGATGGGCACGGATATGTGGCACTGAGGTGCAGCACTGTTGAGGAAGATTGTGGGCACTGATAGGTGGCACTATGGACACTAATTGGTGGCACTTTTTCCCATACTTTAGGTGGCACTGGCAGGGGGCAGATGGGCACTGATGCGCTGGCCCCAGCTCGCCATGATGGGGACTGAAGTCCATCTCATGGCCGCCGGTGATCGGGACTGAAGTCCCTCTCACGGCCGCCGGTAATCGGCTGTTTTTTTTCTCCTCGCGCTGTCAGCGAGAGGAGGAAAAATAGCCGATTACCAGTTCTGTTGTGATCACATGATCAGCTGTCATTGGCTGACAGCTGATCACGTGGTAAGGGGTCGGGATCGACCCCTTGCTCCGATCAGGCGAGTCTCATAGACTCGCTGATCACAGGGGGCGCGCAGGCTGCTCGTGCACGGGACGACGTCAATAGACGTAGTCCCGGCAAAGCAGGTCCACGCTGTAGCCGTCATTCGGCTATAGTGTGGATCTCAAGCGGTTAATGGACTCCAACAAAAGTATTTTACAGTGATTATTAAATTCCTAGTATTTCTTTAAAGAGGAACTGCAGTCTGCTCACATAATTTGTAATAAAAACATCTTTGACATTCTGAAGCTTCCCTCCAACCACTTTGCATATTATTTTATATATACTATGATTCTGTACTTGCCAGATATGCTGTAGAAATCTCCCTCCACTAAGTCTGGCTGTAATCATTTTAACTGTGGGCAGCTGAAGTTGCTGCGTGTTCACTTCCTGGATTTACACAGAGGCACACCTGCAGCTCTGCAGCTCTCAATGGCCCTGTTATGACTCATGCCCCTTCTCTTCCTGGCAAACTCTGCCGAAAGTGATAGAGAGAGAGCTGTGAATTATGCCATAAGATACAAACCCAAGGATAAACCAAGGAAAAAACCAAGCTTAACTTACCACCAGCCCACAGACAACCAAATAACCTGTCTTACATGTGTCTCCACTGTGGGGACACTTATAAGTTAGTGTTGGGTTATTTGGTTGTCTGTGGGCTGGTGGTAAATTAAGCAGGAAGTGGGCTGTATAAGGTATTTACTGGCAGAAAAAAAATGTTTTACTATCCAAAGTTAAAACAACAAGGGCAGGAGATTTAATAGATGGAAAGTTGAAAAAATTATTGAAGGTCCGCATTAAGTAAGGGAGTTTTCTTATTAAATGTCTCTTGAAGCCCTTAAAGCACCTGTTATGAGATATTAAACGCTAATGGGAATACTACCTGTTTTAGTAAGCTTCAGCTGACACACTGAACAATCAACCAGAGATTTTCATAACTTCTGCATATTTGCCTTCGTCATCTGAAATATCCAAATATTTTTTCAGGCAGTTGCTACTCCCTGACAGTCTGATGCTCATGCAGATGCTGGAAGATGCTCCTGATCCTTTTTTTGGCATGATGGACATTCCCCCAGAACTACCAGATCCATATATGATCCCACAGGTAAAATTGTGCCTGTCTCAACACCACTGTCGATTATTCCAGGGAAAGGTCAGCTTGACTCGAAGGGTTTTAATCTGCACAAAAACATTCAGTGTGTAGGTGATGTGCAGCAACAGTTCAAAACAGAACCCAGAAGGAAGACCGCCCAACCGGCTGCACTCATGGTTTTCAGCAAAGTGAATAGAGTAATGCTCAACCATACTAACAGCTCCTGTAAAGAAGGCAGATAGTGCCATGGCCATCTCGTGCGCCATCCTCGTGCGCCCTCCTCTTCAGGAACCTTTCCTTACTGCTAACACTGTCCCTACACTGACCAATCGCAAAATGCACACCAAGCCCGGGAGCCAGGGCCTTAAATAGGCTCTGGCCGAACTAAGTTGGCCACCAGAGTCACATGGGACAGCAGCATCCAATAGGATAGCTTGCCTAGTGACCCAGGAAAACATAGAGGAAACCTGTTTCTCTTGACTTCCTCTCCAACAGTGCCACTGTGGAGAGCACCAACTGCAGTGGAGAAAGTAGACTGCACCTGCCTAAACGTGCACTCCTCTGAAATGTACATACTAAGGAAATAGTTCTGTGTAGTGAATAAACCAAAACTCAACTGTCAAAATGTATTTTATACATAGCTACATAATGCTAATTTGTTTACGACAGATCCGCACACTTTTGGAGACTTCAGGTCCTGAACTTGTCAGATATGAAAGAACCCCACCAAGACACCGCAGAACAAGACGTAAAGAAGGTGAGAGAGGATAGCAGGTTGACATGCAGTAAGTGATCTGAATGTAAGGTATTCACTAAATATCAGGCATCTGTTATTGACTTGTTTGTCAAAAACGTGCCATGCCTTGCATTCTGACTCCTCTGCATCTTATTGTTGTAAATTAAACTACATTAATTAGATTACTTTACTGTATCCAGTTTGAAAACTGATTGAATTTCAAAGATAATTTGAAGAAATCTATCCACAAGTTAAAGTATTTCAAAATTCAAAACCTTACACTGAAGTTGCTAGAACAGGAATAGAAGGGGGACTTCTAATGTGGACGCCTGTTCCATTGACACATCTCAGTGGATATTTCCTATTACTCCACGTTTGTCTCTAGGACAGGAATTGACAGGAATTTTCCCAGCAAGTCAAATGCAGGGGAAAAAAAACACAGGGTTCCAAACTTTCCTTTAGCCCTGGTTCACACTGGAGTGTTTTGCCATGCGATTTGACATGTCAAATCGCATGTCAAGTCAGAGACAATTGCCGTCAATGTCACCGTTCTACTTGGTGCGACGCTGCACCGATTTCAATAAAGTAGTTTCTGTACTTTTTGCAATTTTGGGCTGCGATTTACATTGACATCTGCGCAGAAACCCGCACAGATGTCTCTGAAATCGTGGGCCGAAATCGGAACTGACATGAGGGAGTGAAATCGTGCGAGTTCAGCTGAACTCACACAGCTTCATTCCCGCAGCTCAGTGTGAACCTGGGCTTACTCTATTAAATCAAACCAACAAAAGATTAAAAAATGTTTTGGCTTTAGATACACTGTCAAACCCTGTGTATTTTTCTGTGGGACCTTAGCAAAATAAAAGGTTTATACTTTACAATTTATTTTACTAAATGCAAACGTAAGTGAAAAATAGGGATGCTATAGACTAACTGCAGTGCATACAGTCAGAATCCAGGATAAAATTAGGGTAAGATTTATTAGTCATTGCATGGCCATGCACAGAGCCAGGGCTGGACTGGGGCAGAAATTTGGCCCTGGACTTCATCCAGACCAGCCCACTTACATTTTGAGTGTCCCATCAGCACTCCCTTACATTACAGTGTCCTATCAGCAGCCCCCTTACATCAGAGTGTCCCATCACCAGCCCCCTTACAACAGAGTGTCACATCTGCACCCCTTACATCAGAGTGTCCCATCAGCAGCCCCCTTACATCAGAGTGTCCCATCAGCAGCCCCCTTACATCAGAGTGTCCCATCACCAGCCCCCTTACAACAGAGTGGCCCACTGGGAAACTCCCAGTAGTCCCGATGGCCAGTACATGCCTGCACAGAGCTATCTGTTTTGGAGACTTTAGGCACTTTAGAAGATCCTCCTTCATTTAGTATACACTTGCATTTGGTGAGCCATTTCCTCATTACTGCCAGTGAGACACTAATTTGTGCAAGGGCCTGCATGATTGGATACAAAATCATTTAATAGCTTAGATAGCATCTTATATTACATAGGTTCAAAATCTTAAAGATGAATTGCAAGTATGGATATTTTATACATATTTACATTAGCCCAGCTTGGACCATTATAACTTTATTACTTGGCCGATGCCCCTGGATGCTTAAAAATACTGATGTAGACACCAGTACTACTGAACACAGGAGGTCGGCCACTCAGCATGGGTAAAAGCTAGAGAATTCTTTGCATTTTCTAAATGAATGTAAAGCATTCTCTGTTTGGAGGAGGTGAAGAGGCAGATAGGTAATCTCAAGCTCTCCACCTCCTCCAACCAAAGAGCATTTTGCATTTGTTTAGTAAACGCAAAGCATCATCTATATGGTGCCTGAGCTGAGCGCCCAACTTCCAGTGTTCGGAAAGCAGCAGGCAAGTCGCTCAGCATGGAGATCATGGGAGTAGCAGTGTCTACTACAGTGATTTCCAGCTTCCAGGGGTATTGGCCAGGTATGGTATTATACATAGTTACATTGGTCCAAGCTGGCCCAATGTAATTACATTTAAAATTTGTCACAGCAATCAAAGTGTACAAAAAAAAATCCCTGAACACCCCGCAGAGAAGTACAGTGTCACTTTGGTATTTATGGCAAGATCATCAGGAATTTCCCTGGACATATAGAACAAAACAAATATTTATCAGACCAAAAGTGACCAAATAAGCCAAGGTCATTGTAAGCCCTTGTATACACGGTCGGACATTCCGACAACCAAATCCATCAGATTTTGTCCGAAACTGTTGCATACACACGGTAGGACAAAGTTGTCAGAAAATCCAATCGTACTTGACGTGATGACGTTATTTCGTTAGGATGGGACTACGTTCAGGCTAGTAGCCAATAGCTTTGGTCTAGGAATTTGATCTGAGCATGCGTGGCACTTTGTCTGATCCAAATTCTCTACACATGATCAGACAAAGTCCGATTGGATCATGTTGTCGGAAAATTTTATAGCCCAGCTGGAAAACTTGGTCCATCGGATACTCAGACGGAAACAGTCCGATGGAGCCCACACACTGTCGGATTATCCGACAACACGGTCCTATCGGACATTGTCCATCGGAATGTCCGACCGCGTGTACAAGGGCTTAGGGCTTACATTAACGAATCCCCTTTAACGGTGATTCCGAATTCTATCAGTTCAATTATTCACACATCAAAAGAATTACGGTATATCATTTGCCAGTGTGTCTATCTGTACAGCAAGGTTTCCATACAACTAAAAATAATGCATACAGAACAGAGGAACCTGAATAACATTCATCTTAAAGTGGCTTTCTGTTCTTTTTGGGGTCTTGCGGTATAAGCCCTACTTATTAGGAGACCAAGCAATAGAGGCAGCTCTAACTATAAGTATCATACCTCTCTACATCACACACCAACTCTTTGGTCTATCCTAGTGTTTGTAGGAGGTAGATTAGGTCTAGTCAGAGATTCCTTTTGGAACTCCAAATGGAGCAGGTTCCCTTGTCAGAGCTCACATGAGGTTCCCATGGGAAGAAACACTGCAGACTTCTTAACTAGTATCTTGTTTTTTTTTTTTTATTTCCTTTTTAGAGAGTGATCACCTGGCATCTCCAGAAGCTATAACTATGCGAGAAGAGGAACCTACTCTATTGCCACCAGTAGAGGTAAACGGTGTAAAATACACCAAAGGAAAGGAGCACCTGCAGTGTGCTCCTCGCAACTTTCTTTATGTCTGTAAAGTCTAGATACTCAATAATTATCCTAGAATTCTAGGCAGTCTATTAGAAAACAGAGTTACATTCCTTCTTTTGTGTTCCCAGTACAAGGTGCTGTATCTGTCTTGTGCTCAACCATTTGCCAAATTTGTCATTTTTGGTGACAAACTATCCTCCAATGTATAGGGATTATATGACTCCTTACAATTAGGAATTAGCCTTGGGACAAAGAGTTACACAGGTATCTGCAGTAAGATCTTTTGCTACTCCAAGATGATGCCATAAACCTATATTTTGCCTTTAAAGAGCAATGCCAGACATCAAGTAAAATTCACGAGTGACCTGTTAATACTGTAACGGAAAATTGTATAGTTGAAAGCATATTTACCGGTAGTTTACATACCCTCATATTTATGGGGCTTTTTCCTGATATCCTGGTTGGTATTCCACGATCTTGTTGCATCTTGTGTAGTGTATCATCATTCTGACAGTCCAAAACTGGCTGCAACCACTGAACACTTATATTTTTAGAGGATCAAATATAAGAACATTCAGAAGATTAAGAGACCAATGACAAAAGTGATTTACCTAGTATGGTACAAATGATTAATTCAAGAAACAAAATTAGACTGAGAATGATCAACTTACTGTGCTATCTTTTCAAAATTAAACTAAAGGCAAAAAACTGCATCTTCATAACTAATATCCTCCAGACCCTTTATTAGCTTTGTTGCCATTCTTTGTACTCGACTCCATTTCCAGTACATCCATCCTGAGGACTGGTGCCCAGAACTGGACAGCATACTCTAGGTGCGGCCGGACCAGAGTCTTGTAGAGTGGGAGAATTATCGTTTTATTTCTGCAATTAATCCCCTTTTTAATGCATGCCAATATTCTCTGTGCTATTCTCTGTGCTTTGTTAGCAACGGCCTGGCATTACATGCCATTGCTGAGCCTACCATCTACTAGAACCCCCAGGTCCTTTTCCATCCTAGATTCCCCCAGAGGTTCTCTCCCCAGTGTATAGATTGCATTCATATTTCTGCCAACCAAATACATTATTTTACATTTAACCTTATTTGCCATGTAGTTACCCACCCCATTAACCTCTTCTGTTGTTTGCTCCTATGACTACTGTTGGAAACATGCTGCCACTGCTTCTATTTACGGTTTAGACCTTACTGTCAGATACAACATATTTGGTCCACACTGTCCGTCCATAACCTAAAGCTCCAATTTCATGAACCTCTAGATCTATAAATCAGTGGACATCAACTCTGTCCTCAGGGCCCACTAACAGGCCAGTTTTATGTATTACCTTGGGGAGATGCAGATTAGAATGCTGCAATCACTGAGCAGCAAATTATATCACCTGTCATGTATTTCAGTTATCTTGCAAACCTGGCCTGTTAGTGGGCCCTGAGGACAGGGTTGATGACCACTGCTGTAAATTAACAGTTAATCTCTCCAGAGGTTTGTCAGCAGTGTTAATTTGCAGCAAATTTCGATTTAGTTTAAGTCTTAGGCTGGGTTCACACTGCTGCGGCTACGAGAACTGGATGTGATTCGCACCGCACTGCAGTGCAAATCACATCCGATCTCTGTGCGATGCGAGTTCAGCCATACAGATAGTATGGCTGAATTCGCATCGCACCCGCCCCAAACTCGCACAGGACCCTTTTTTTTGGTCTGCAGCAGAATCGGATCGCATGGGTGTTCACACCATGCGATCCGATTCCTGTCCGAGTTTGCAGATCGCACTCTTTAGACACCACAATATTTCCAGCTTTTTAACAGCTCAGTAACATCTCTTGTTACTATTCAGACCTGACAAATCTTTAGCTCTTGCCCATTAGTTGCAGCAGGTTAACATTGAGGCTGTGTAAAGTAAACCTGTCATGAGAGAAATCTTGTAGTTGCTTCTGATGCATCATCCTAAGAAACATTAATCTACATATGGTGGTCACTAACCAATTAAAAAAAAAAAAAAACTATAATGAAAAAAATACAGTGGCTGGCATAGCTGACGTTCTTCTGAAAATGCTAGTTGCTTCGCTGGTATGTTGACCCATTAGCCTAAATACGTGTTGAGCCACTAATCAGAAGCAGATACGCAGTTCAGGAAGTTGAAAAAAAAGTTGTCCTTATCTGCATACTTGTTCTGGTTTTGGATCAGCATTGAAGCCGTTGAGTCGGCACGACAGTCAGCAATTTTGGAAGCTGAATTCAGCAGTGGCAGCCTCCATATTTTCTCCTATGGCAAGTTTCCTTTAAATAACCTCATTTGGGTTTGATTTTGGTCTTCAGCTGGTCGAAGGACTTGATTCTCTAAAGCCCCATACACACTATCAGATTTTCTGCTGATTTTTTTCCTTCAGATTTACCAAAACCATATAATATGAGGCCAAACCTTAGGAGTTTCAATTTGTATGCAATCAGGCAGGCCCTTGCACTACATGGTTTTGGTAACTCTGAAGGAAAAAATCTGCAGAAAATCTGATAGTGTGTATGGGGCTTATGTGTCAGCAAATGCCAATGTGCAGAAGCCTTTCAGGGGCTTGAGCAGTGAAATAGTTTAGAATACTAATGACCAGACATGCTGTGTGCACCATTCCAAGGGTTGTTTTGCCTCCCTATGAACAGATGTGTGTTCACACGCAAATGTAAACTGCAGAGGGAACACCGATCAGCAGGTATAAAAAATATTCATGTTTGTCCAGCACATTTTATTTGATTAGTATTTATGCTCTCATTAGGTGACTGAAAAAAAGAAAAGCAGGTACAAGGCTGTAGATAGGATGTAAATATGATCCTAAATAGCTGAGGAAGAATGCTGAATCAAGTGGATGTTTTTCTTTTTATATATACTGTAGATATGTATGTAAAGCAGTGGTCTGCAAACTGCGACCCTTTGCTTGCCTTTAGCCAGTCCTTGAGGCACTATTCCTTCCACTGACGCCAACATTGATGGATAATTCCTTCCACTGACAACAAAAATGGGGCACTATTCTCCCCCTAATACCAAAGATCAGGCATTGTTTAATCCCACTGGACACAGTTTGGCTCCCCCTTAAAGCCTGAATGCAAAATTGTTTGATGATTATCACTCCTAGATATGCCACATCCGTAAATCTAAGAGAAGCAAAGTAAACCCGTGGGGGGGGGGGGGGGGGGACTTTTAAGGTACTCAAAACATATATTCCATAAAAATAGTACAAGTTATTAAAAAACATGATTAAAACTGTATCACAAGTAGAAAAGCATAGAATTTACAGAATACATTTAGAAATGTACATATACAGAAATGTAAATGCCGATGGATGTCCTCAACCCAACGCGTTTCATGGTCTGTATCTATCCCCTTCATCAAAAACGAGAGAGGAATCATACATCTTTAATTGAAGGCCTGCAGTTTAGGACTAGGAACTGAGGGGATCTGTGTGTGGATCCTGTGTGATGGATGGTGTTGTTACCCAGCTCCAGCCCTGAATTCAGGGTTGGGTTAATTTTTCTTCACCTGAAGCCTTAAGGACAGTAAACCTGGCCCTTTCTTTAGAAAGTTTGGATGTACAGTATATTCATATTTCTGTATTAGTTAGTGCTTCTGTTTCTCATCTCCAGCCTAGCAAACCTGCATTACAATAAATTATAGATTAGAAATTGAGGTTTTCATTAGCTCTCATACTCATTAGACATGTGCGATTCGTTTCGTACGAATCTCAAATTCGTACGAATTTCTCAAAATTCGTACGAATTTCTCAAAATTCGTACGAATTTCTCAAAATTCGTACGAATTTCTCAAAATTTGTACGAATTTCTCAAAATTCGTACGTTTGGGAAGATCCGAAATACGAATTGCCGTGCGTCCGAATTCTGTACGGAATACGAACTTTTGTTTACGAATTCCGGATTTCGGATCAGCGTTTTTTGCGGCGTTTTTTACCGCGGTTCGCGGCGTTTTTTACCGCGTTTTTCAGTCATTATGCTTATTATGACTTGCAGAAGACTTCTGTGATAGAAGTCAATGTAAGTTGCTTGAAGACATCAGTGAAGGACTTTCATCCTCTCTGGGCTGCCAAGAAAAGAACAAAATGATACAATGCTTCTTCTTCAATGGGCTGAACTCCGTGTGTAGAAGTTCTCAGTTTAACCAAAGACTAAATCTTTTTTGACACTTGTTGCTTACAAGTAAAAATCCAGTATTTTCTGCTAAAAAAATCACTCAGAAGCCCCAAAAATTATATATATTTTTTTATATATATTTTTTATATATATCACGGTGCTGGTGATCATCTCCTGCACCTTCTTCTTTGCCTACCCTGACATTCCCTCGCCTCCATTATCTCAAGATTCCTGCATTTTCAGAATTTCACATATAAAAAAAGAATGCTTGTAGTTGTCGATCCCAGATTCACCTCATACATGTGTTATGCCACGGTGCTGGTGTCAGATCACTCTATCACGGTGCAGGTGTCAGTACTCTATATCACGGTGCTGGTGATCATCTCCTGCACCCTTTTCTTTGCCTACCCTGACCTTCCCTCGCCTCCATTATCTCAAGATTCCTGCATTTTCAGAATTTCACATATAAAAAAAGAATGCTTGTAGTTGTCGATCCCAGATTCACCTCATACATGTGTTATGTCACGGTGCTAGTGTCAGATCACTCTATCACAGTGCAGGTGTCAGTGCTCTATATCACGGTGCTGGTGCTGGTGATCATCTCCTGCACCCTCTTCTTTGCCTACCCTCACCTTCCCTCGCCTCCATTATCTCAAGATTCCTGCATTTTCAGAATTTCACATATAAAAAAAGAATGCTTGTAGTTGTCGATCCCAGATTCACCTCATACATGTGTTATGTCACGGTGCTGGTGTCAGATCACTCTATCACGGTGCAGGTGTCATTGCTGTATGTCACGCTGCTAATGTCAGTGCTTTCTAGAGGTTGACCGAAAAAAAGGGCTAACTTGCGTTTGAAAGACCTCTGCGCAAATACCGCTTCACATAAAATATTGCAACAACTGCTATTTTATTCCCTAGGGTCTCTGCTAAAAAATATATATATAATTTTTGGGGCTTCTGAGTGATTTTCTAGCAGAAAATACTGGATTTTTACTTGTAAGCAACAAGTGTCAAAAAAGATTTAGTCTTTAAATGGTTAAACTGAGAACTTCTACACACGGAGTTCAGCCCATTGAAGAAGAAACATTGTATCATTTTGTTCTTTTCTTGGCAGCCTGCCCAGAGAGGATGAAAGTGCTTCACTGATGTCTTCAGGCAACTTACATTGACTTCTATCACAGAAGTCTTCTGCAAGTCATAATAAGCATAATGAGCAATGTTTTTGCCTTTAAATTCATGGTAAAGAACGTTCGTACGAAAATTCGTATTTCGTACGAAACAGAACGGAATTTCGGACACGAAATACGAATTACGAATAAATTTTATTACGAATCGAAACAGAACGAAACAAATTTTTTGACGGCGCCCATGTCTAATACTCATGTCTGTCTGTCATTTCCTTACCGGAGTCCCCTTGCCTTGTAGATTGGCCAAGACCTCCCAGAGCTGAGTGCCCTTGATTTGGAGTTACTTGCATCCGATCTTCCTGCATTTCCTGAAGCTGAAACCTTACCAGACCACCGTAAGAGAGGCAAACAAGAACCAAAAGACAATGGTCTGCCAGAAACCGAAAAACCCAAAAAGCCTCGGAAGGAACGGGAAGTCCAGAAAGATGACAGAGAAACAAGCCTGGGGATGGAGAGGGAAATGCAACTCCAACTTGAAAGAGAGAGGTACGAGGCTGAAATTGAGAAAAGAAGACGAGAGCTTCAGGAAATGGAAAGAAGCATAAAACTTCTAAGGGAAGAACAAAGACAAATGGAGCGCCAAAGAGAATCTGAAAGACAGCAAGAGAGAGAAATTAGAAAAGAAATAGAAAGGGAAGTCCTACAGGAGATGGAAAAGGAAATGGAGCATCTGAGAGAAGCTAGAGAGGAGCTGGATTATCTTCAAATCACTGGTGCGGGAGAAGAGCTCCTGCTGGAGCAGCGTAAAGAAATTCAGCGTCTGAAAGAGTTAGTGAAAGAGAGAGCAAGCCAGTGGGAGGCAGAAAAGTTACTGCAGCTCCAACTAGAAAGGGAAAAGGATAGAGAGCGTTTGAAGGAACGTGAGAGAAAGAGGAAACAAATAAAAGAGGCTGAACAGGAAATGGAAGCACTGAAGACAACTCTGATGGAGATAGAAGAGGAGAGAAGAACAGAGGGAGGTAGAAGGCTCTCAAATATACAGGATAATGTTGGCTGCCATTGACCAGTCTGTTTGATTGGATGGCTGAAATGATCATTTTACAGTCCAAACTGAATTCTGCATTAAAATTGATCAACTTCAATGTCAAAAAATATTTTTTAAAAAGTAAACAAAACCTAATCCGTACACAAGGAGAAGTTTGAAATTAGCCAGAAAAGTCAGTTAAAATTGATTGAACTGGTATTGAAATACAATCTGTTATTCTGATCAAATCATACAATTATGAAATGATCAGACCAATGCATGAATGGCCACTGTAAAACAGAATTATGAAAGACTTGTGTGCTTGATTAAGGTGAACCTATGCTTTACCAATGCAAGGCTGAGCAAAATCTTCACTTTAATACTCTCTCCACAACATCACATAATCACCTTCACTCTCCCGCCACTCAGTTCAGCCACAGGAAGCATAGAAAATAAGTCATGTGTGTAAGGTTGGAGCTTACAGTAAGGCTGAGGACATTCCTTACTACCGTGTGACAGTGCTGAGCCAATCACCAAGCATCAGTGCTGTCACATGGACCAAGTCACATGCTTCTCCATACACTAAAAAATAAGTATTTTCTTTGCCCCCAGTGGCTGAACAGAGCACTGCAGATCTGAAGATTCCTGTGTGGCCTGCTTACTTGTTGGGTTGTGATTGTGCATCCTCCCAGTGCATTGGATTCTTAGTATATAACTAACTGCACTGAAGGTTTTCTTTTTTTTTCGTTTATATTTGCTAGTCGATATGATAATCGTCCTAGATCCCAAACTGGGTGGTAGTGGTCTAGCCACGCCTGCTGATGGGTTTGTTAGAGTAAGATCTTTTATCTGGATGGGGCTAAACATTTCTTTGATATAGATGTATCATGACTATAATATTCCTCACAAAAAGCAGATACATTAATATAAAACATATTAAAATGTTTGTGTATGTAAACCGTCACCTTGTAAAACAGCCCATTCAGTTTAAAATACAAACAAAAGGCAAAACATTATAAATACCCTTTTTTGTAAGTGCTTATATTTCCTCTGTTCTCAGCTACATAAGAGCTGGGGGGACGAGAAACAGCATCACACTGAACTTCCCAATGAAAGTCTGTGCAGGGGCAGGGGGGCATGTCACAACAAGTCTGATCATTGGAGACAAGCATACTGAATTCCCAGCATAGCTAAAGAACTGACCACACTGTGTTATCGTGCCTAGTGTGGTCAGTTTTTAATAGGAGAGCAGAGGGGCTGACAGGAACACCAAGGATTTCACATAAAGTAAGCAATGCAAACAGGATACTTTCTCATACAAGTACATGGTTCAGGAGGCACATATCAGGAATAAGAAATGCTGGATTTACATATTCTTTAGTTTGCCAGAACATTTCTACCCAATGCACATTGTAGCATTTAACCACTTCAGCTCTCTCATATGTACATCCTTTATGGACCAGAGCAAGTATTACATTTCTGTTTTTGGCCTGTTTATTTGACATTAACTTTGTCAGTACTTAAAGTAGAACTAAAGGCAAAACTTTTTTTCATTTTGGATAGAGTAAAGGAGTTTTATAACCCGTGTCAGATTTTTTTTTTTTTCCACATCTGTGTCCCATTACACAGATTCCCCTTCACTTCCTGTCCCATCACCAAACAGGAAGTGAAAGGAAATCCCCACAAATTTAGGGAATTCCTTGGGGACCCCCTGGTTACCAAAACTAGTGTCCCCATTGGAAGATTTCCCCTCTATTACTTTTCTGGGGACCATCCAAATTTTTGGGATTTTTCTTTTACTTTCAATGATAATGGTAAACAGGACAAATAGAGAGGGGGGATTTCCTTAACAGGGGTGGAGACAGCAATAAAAACTGACAGGTGTTCTAATCCCTCTTCCCTCTATCCAAAACGTAAAAAAATAAAAAGTTTTGTCTTTAGTTGCATTTTTTTTCCGGACAAACAAGACTTTCTTTTGGAGATATTGTCTTGCAAAAATAATTTTATTTTCTCTGCAATCCATAGGCAAAAATTAACAACACTAAAAAAATCTATATATATTTTTTTTACTTTGATCCGTTAAAAAGAAAATGGATCTTACTGCAGATAAGAAATATACACTTTATTCTATAATCTTCTAAAATGAATAATTATTTTTCTGATACAAAGCATTGTAAAGGTAATAACAAAAGAAATAAGAACTTTTTTTTTCAATTATTGCACATTTTTAAACTCAAAAAATAAAAATAAAAATGAACAAACAGGACAAATAAAAATGAACAAAAAAGTTTAAAGCTGAACTCCGGACAAATTTTTTATTTGTTTCCCCATGCAATGGGGCTGTGCCCGCACTGTACAGGTTAACTGCTTGTTTTGTGTAGGGGTGAGCAGAAAGCTTATATACTCACCCAATCCTTCGATCCTCCAGAAAACAACACTTCCCCACAGTCCAGTGCTGGACTTTTCCTGGTCTATGGAACCTGCTCTGGTCGTGCAGTCTTGCGCATGGACCAGTCTTGTGCATGGACCAGTCTTGTGCTCGGAGGATTAGGTACGTATAGCTCCGTTTTCCTCTCCCTTAGACAAAAACGAGCATTTAAAGGAGTTGTAAAGGCAGAAGGTTTTTTATCCTAATGCATTCTATGCATTAAGATAAAAAACCTTCTGGATGTAGCAGCCTCCCCAGCAACCCCCTAATTACTTACCTGAGCCCCATCTCTCTCAAGCTATGTCCACGAGTGTCTTAGCCATCCGGGACTCTCTGCTTGATTGGCTGAGACACAGCAGTGGTGCCACTGGCTCCTGCGGATGTCAAAGTCAGCTAGCCAATCAGGGGAGAGAGGGGGCAGGGTCGGGGCTCCATGTCTGATCAGACACACAGAGCTGTAACTCGGCTTGGGTGTCCCCATAGCAAGCTGCTGGCTATGGGGGCACTCGATAGGAGGGAGGGCCCAGGAGCAGCAAATAAGAGGACGATCTGGGCTACTCTGTGCAAAACCAACCTCACAGAGCAGGTAAGTATAATATGTTTGTTATTTTAAAAAAAACAAGACTTTACAATCCCTTTAACTCGTGCAGTGTAGGCACAGACCCACTGCATGGGAATAATGTATTGCTTGCAGTTTGGCTTTAAATATCAATGGTTAAAAAAAAAAAAAAGAGAGAGAATTAGAGTAAACTAAGGGTTAAAAAGGGGCAATAGGTACACACTTTATTATTACTGATGAGCTAGCGTTAACTGACCTTACATGCAGATAGAAGTTCACCCCTTTGATCCGCAGATCAACGAAACAGAGTAAATACAAAGTAACAATAATGTTACTTGTATCTCTGAATCATTCTTCAGAACGACCATTTTTGTTTTTTACAGCAGTGGTCATAATAGCTGCTGCATTCTACAGCAGGATCTGGCTTGACAGATAGAAATTGCTGGCAAGTGTTGTGGGTAGCCAGCGTGCCCAGCGTCTACAACTGGTTGTGTTTTTACATATATTTAGATGTACTTTTGGTTTGCTTCTTTGCATTTTAATATGTTTTATGTGTTTGTCTGCATTTTAAAACCCATTTGAATCAACTAAATACATTGCAGGTGAATCAGAACAAAATATGTTACAAGCCTTACCATGCATAAGCTCCATCGCAATTTTGCTGGCCGAATTTCCGCCAGCAAAAGATTGAGAGCAGGTTCTCAATTTTTCAGACGGAAAAAGTTTTGATCAGAAAACCATCATAGCTTTTTCCGACGAGAATTCCGATCGTGTGTACGCGGCATTACTGTTTGTTTTCTTTAGAAAGCAACAACCTGAGTAGAAAAGCATGTTCCCTGTCAGCATGCTGAAAAGGGTCCTTGCTCTCTGTGGGCAAGCAATGGTCTTTCTAGAGAGCTCTCCAATCAGCAGAGAGCATGGGACTTTGCTGGTTGCAGAGCCATAAGGTCCAACTGAGTAGATGTCATGTTAGACCTCTGCAGAGAGACCAATGCTTCCCTAAAAGGAGTGAGTGTTTTTCCGATCAGCAGAGAGCATGAGCTTTGCTGATTGCAGAGCCATAAGGTCAGGCTGAGTAGGGGTTATGTTAGACCTCAGCAGAGAGACCAGTTTCCCACAGAAAGCAATGGTTCTTCCAATCAACAGAGCATGAGCTTTGCTGCTTGCAGAGCCATAAGGCCCAACTGACTAGGGGTCATGTTAGACCTCTGCAGAGAGACCACTGCTTCCCTGTAGAGAGCAAGGGTTCATCTTTGCAGCATGCTGCCAGTGAACTGGCTTTTCTACTCAGTCTGTGACTGCTTTCTAAAGAAATGAAATGTGCAGAAGAACCTGATATGCATTAATCCCCCACACTGAAGTACAGCACTGTAAATGATCTATGGTTGTGATGCCACGCGGGACATGTATAAGAAAAAAACAATCCCATGAACTTGTTTTTATTTTTTTCAGAGCATGTGGATGAAACACGTAGAAGCGTAACAGAAGTTAAAGGTTCCCCAATTCCAGGGTGAAGTAACATTAGACATGTTTATTGATTATTCAGTTATTTTATTAAAATAAGAAAGTTAAATAGTGTAACAAGTTTTTCTTCCCAGTGTTTGTGAATAAATGCTTCAACAGTAAATGAGTAACTGGGGAATGGCCAAGTAATAAATACCTCAAATGTGACTGCTTATGGTATGAAATATACCTAGGGACGGGGACACATAGAGTCTGTTGATCTCGGGCTCTGTTTGCACTGCTTGATATCTGGCTTTATTAGGTATGGGGAAAAATGGCTGGTAGGATGGGTTAGAAAGGAATGGGTGGGAGGTAAGGGGGAAAAATTGCTTTATCACCGAATAGGCCTTTAACTTCGGTAAGAGTGTCTACAAACAGAAGCATATGTGACGTGTGCACATGCACTGTATACTTGATGTGATTTGTCTGTTACCAGAAGTCATTGACTACCATTTGATAACTATCTTACCATGTAATAAAATGATGCTTACGTATTACTCTTACTGCGACACTATGGTTGATTTACTAAAGGCAAATATACTGTGCACTACAAGTGCAGTTACTCTAGATCTTAGTGTTATGGAATTATTTCTGATTGGAACTCTAAAAACAGAAGTTAATACTGCAGATGCAGAAACAGATTCACACAATGCAATCACTGTGTTTAAAATGTCCGTTCAGTGCCAAAATATATTATTACATTTTATACATAGATAAGAAAGGGATGGTGTGAGATGTTATTAAAAACTAACAAATAGAAATATGTTATTAAAAGATAACAAATAGAAATATGTTATTAAAAGCTAGCAAATAGAACAATTGCAAAAGTAAAACCTTGAAAGGGGAGGGGGGAGTAGCGGCAGAGAGAGAGAGAGAGAGAGAGAGAGAGAGAGAGAGAGAGAGAGAGCTTCTAGCAGAAGATGTGTCTGTGTGTTAGGTGAAGGTTACAGAACACATTTCAACAGTGAGAACAAAATGGAGTCTCTTGTGCTTAAATGAACAATACAGTGAATGTCCATGTCACTTAGTAATTGAGGGGAAGATCTGCTGATTTCTATCATCCAATCATGTACAACAAAAAATGCTGTTGTTTTCTTTTCCTTGAATATTCTTTGCAAAGTGATGCTTTACTTCATTAACTAAGCTCTAGGGCAACTGCACATGCAGTGCACAATATATGTACCTTTAGTAAATCAACCCCATTGTGTGCAAGCATGGTAAAAATAAAGAAACCGGCAAACAGGTGAAGTATTCCAAGCAACAAGCTAACTTCTGTCTTGAAGAGGTTATTGCATTCACTATACCTGGATTGCCAAAAATGTAAAATACATATGATAAAATGCTGAATGGCTCCATATGCACTCATTGGGAATACAGACTCTGCCTAATAAATATAGACAGAAATGCTAAAGTAGCAGAAAGAATAGACATTGCCATGGCCGCAGTGCTTTATTTTGTGGCCATGGCAATTTCATCTTGGGCTGCAGAGCTTGTCTAACTGGCTCTGTCATATTAATAAGTCTGCACCCCAACCACAGTCCAAACGCTAGCTGTTTGCCAATTAAAAAAAGTAAAAACAAAAAAAACTAAAAAAAGTACTGAAGGCCTGCCATCCATTGCCTATAATGCCTTTTGAAAATCAATCCACCATGGATCGCTTTTCATAGGAGGGTAAGCATAATTCTGGAATCATCAATTTGGTATCCATTTATAAAACCAAGATAAGCTGTGATAGTAACTATACAGCATAGTTCATTTTTACTTCTCACTTCCACAACACAGTCAGTCATTCACTACACATACCAATCACTTCTCTCATCAGAAGTACAATGGTTATTATTAAATATGCTCTCCTCTGAGAACTTTATACACTGTAAGTAAATAGTCATGATATGTAAAGGCAGGCCAGATCACCTCTTATTAAATGGACACCTTAGTGAACCACGGACCTGGAACAAGTTTGTAACATCTAACTTGCAAGAGGTTTAAAGTCCCAGAGTTTGCACTTTTAGATAATAATCAGTCATGGAATCATCCATAGTCTGCCTTTAATCATAATGCTTGCTCAGACAGAAAGTATTTTTTATTTGGTGTTACTGGAATGATATATGGGACCACTTCACTATTTTCCTGGAATGCTCTGGCATCATTTGCTCAGTACTTTTCTATAGACTTTCCTTCTTCCTTCCTTCCTTCAGTGTCCCTTCAGAAATGGTTTCAGAGCTTGATGCTCCAATGCAGCTGGAGGAAGCACCAGTAGAACCAATCGCTATGCCTTCTGGTAAGATATCACAATAAGATTGCATGCAATTAGTCAAATACAACGTATACTGTATATATATATATATATATATATATATATATATATATATATATATACACACACACATACAGTACACATCTAATTGTATTAAATAAATAAATGTTAATTGGAAGCAAATGGATAGTAGCTAATTCTGGGTTTCTACAGTATAATATGTCAACTAGCTGCATGTTAAAGCCTAAGCTTACCTATGGAAAAAAAAAAACACAGAAACATGGAGGATGGGCATATCATTGAAAGTTTCAGCCCCTCTATTAATGGTAATGATTATGCTACATTCATAGATGCTGTAGTACATCTTCTATGAATGGAGGAGCTGGGCAGAAAGGGTGGGCTCTTGGTGAGTATCTGTCACAGTTCCTCAGTTCTATTAACCCCCATCAAACCAGAGGATTACGGGGTTGGGAGGAGACATTGGAGGAGAAGTATTTCTACTGAATTAAAAGACAGAAGCAAAAGGGACACATCACATTGCAGGTAAGTAAGGTACACTTTGGCTTTACCTGAGCCCCTTCTCGATCCAGTAATGTCCACGAGAGCCTCGACTCTCCAGACTTGCACTTCTGATTTGCTTTTGGCAGTAGTGGGAAACATTGGCCCCCACTGCTGTCAATCACAGCCAGCAAACCAATCAAGAGATGGAGGGGGCAGAATTGACACAGAGCCGTAGCTCGGGAGCACACCTGCTTGGGAGCAAGCTGCTTGTAGGGGGACCCGGCAGGAGGAAGGGGTCAGGAGCACCAGTGAGGGACCCGCAGAAGTTACATCATCTTGGTCTGGCCAATCAAGATGGCTGAAGGTGCCAAACCTAGAAGACGACTGGATAAAGGTGATGGCAACAACAAAGAAGTCACATCACTGGAGCTAAGGTAAGTAAAGCGTGTCACTTTAAAGTGGAGGGCCACCCTGAAAAACAAAAGTACATTAAAATTTTGCAAAAAATCTGAAAAAAAAAGATTTTTTTTTTAAACTTACCAGAAATGCCTGTTGCTAGGCATATCATCCTAATCTGCCTCTTCCTACTCGGCGGTGATCTTCGGTCTTCTCTCCTCCGTGCGGCGTCTTCTGGGGAATGGGGCGCTGTGTGTTCTGGGAACTGTGTGCCCCAGAACACAGCGCACCCCATTCACAAAGCACTGCGCGACTCGCGCATGCGCAGTAGGAAACAGGCAGTGCCTGTTTCCCTTAGTTGGAATGGCGGCGCCGGGACCCGAGAGCCAAGGGACGGGTTAGCCTCAGGCGGCCGACATCGCGGGCGCCCTGGATAGGTAAGTGTGCTTATTAAAAGTCAGCAGCTAGTGTTTGCAGCTGCTGACTTAAAAAAAATTTTTTTTAAGCTGGCTCTCCCCTTTAAGCACCGTTTAAGATGCTTCAGACTAGCCAAGCATGGATTCATTTTTTACAATCAGCCAGCCAATCATAAAAAACTGAACGCATACCCCCATTCACACAAGCGAGGTGGATGGAAAAATCCTCCACACTGTTATTGTATTCTGACAGCGGGCATTCCTTCACTGTCAGATTACACTGATTGGCACTGCAGCCGATTGGCTGCAGCACTGATTGAAGGAGCATTTTCCGACAAGCTGGTTTGAGAGTAGTCAGTCATTAGACTGACTTCTTTGTAACGGGAAGGGCAACAGATGTAAAAAAAAATTTAACTGGTCCCTGCTCAACTGTCCAAATTTCAATCAATCTATGGACAGATTTAAAATGCTGTTGCAGCTTGAAGATTTAGGAAGTTTGTGATAATTAAGCTTTGACAAAAAACTGGGAGCGGATTGGTTTCTATGCATAGCTGCACTAGATTCTAGCTTAAATGAACCACATAGTGTGTAATCCATGGTGTCCAGGCCTTTGAAATGTAGACATCGAGGTTGATTTACTAAAGGCAAATACACTGTGCATTAGAAGTGCACTGCAAGTGCAGTTGCTCTAGATCTGCTGATTTCTATCATCCAATCACGTGCAAGCAAAAATAGATTTTTTTTGTACATTTTCCTTACATGTTCCCCTCAGATCTAGAGCAACTACACATGCAGTGCACAGACTATTTACCTTTAGTAAATCAACACTATAGAGTCATGTAAAATTGCAGAAAGTCCCTCATATATCAGGTACCAAGATATTCATTTTTCACTTAACTACCTGTACCGCTGGAATAGCCAGTTTTGATGCTTTTGCTAAGGTTTGCATAACGGCTGTGAAAATAAATATTACAATTTGGATTGGGAGCCGAAGGCATCCTTTTATTTTAGAGCCTCCCATTAATCCTTCCAGATGCTTTTCTCCAAAATCATATATCATAATTGATAGACAACTATCGAATAGCATTTCATTTTTGTATAATCTAACCAAACATGGAGTAGCGGGCCAACAGACATATGTTCAACAAGTTACATAGATGGTAACAGCACAATGAGATTGGAAGAGGCTTGGATTTAACACTGTGTTTGGTAATTATAAAATTCTCTGCTTTGTCGCCAATGAGAAAACCCTTCTACATCATTCAAGCAATGAGGTTTGTTTACTAAAACTGGAGAGTGCAAATTCTGGTGCAGCTGTGTATGTTAGCCAGTTTCTAACTGCAGCTTGTTCAATTAACCGCTTCAGCCCCGGAAGATTTTACCTCCTTCCTGACCACAGCACTTTTTGCGATTCGACACTACGTCGCTTTACTTGCGCGGTTGTGCGATGTTGCACCCAAACAAAATTTACAAACTTTTTTTTTCCCCACAAATAGAGCTATCTTTTGGTGGTATTTGATCACCTCTGCAGTTTTTATTTTTTGCGCTATAAACAAAAAAAGAGTGACAATTTTGAAAAAAAAAAAAAAACTTTACTTTTTGCTATAATAAATATCCCCCAAAAAGATCACATTTTTTTGTTTCCTTCAGTTTAGGCTGATATGTATTCTTCTACATATTTTTGTTTAAAAAAATCCCAATAAGCGTATATTGATTGGTTTGCGCAAAAGTTATAGCCCCTTCCTAACAGGGGATAGTTTTATGGCATTTTTTTTTATTAGTAATGGCGGTGATCTGCGATTTTCATCAGGACTGCAACATTATGGCAGACACATCGGACACTTTTGACTCTATTTTGGGACCATTGTCATTTATACAGCGATCAGTGCTATAAATATGCACTGATTACTGTGTAAATGACCCTGGCAGTGAAAGGGTTAACCACTAGGGGGCAATGAAGGGTTTAAATGTGTCCCAGGGAGAGATTCTAACTGTGTCACATGACAGAGATCACTGCTCCCGATGACAGGGAGCAGTGATCTCTGTCATGACACAAGCCAGAAGAAGGAAATGCCTTGTTTACATAGGCACTTCCCCGTTCTGAGGCTCCATGGCATGATCGCCGGGAGACTGGCAGACATAGAGTCCGCTGGTCCCGTGGGCATGGTCACGCTATATGTGGCACGCATGTGCCTGCTATCCCTGCCTCTTAAAGGGGATGTACAGGTACTCCCATTTGCCCACTGCTGCCATTGTGCCAACATATATCGGCGTCCAGTGGTCGGCAAGTGGTTAAGCGTTGACAATAAAACCTGGAAGCTGATTGGTTTCTATGCAAAGGTGCACCAGTTTTTGCACTCTTCAGTTTCAGTAAATTAACCCCTCAGTGTTACTTTCTACTATATGCAATATTATATTGTAACATTAATTCCTACAGTAAAGCGAGTTTGTAATAAGTATTAAAGATGCCAGCCAATCAAGGAAAGCTACAGTGTGAATATTGGTTGCTGACTTTATAGTGAGACGGGGACAAGAAGGTTTCTCATACTGTAAAACCACCACTGAATTCTCCTATTTATAGTTCGTAGTACTGAAACCTAGCTGACTTTCTTTCTAGAAGGAGCTCCAGAAATGCCGTCACCCCAACAAGTGTCTCCACAGGTACTGCGTTATGATCTCACATCCATCTGCTCTGTTCTTTACTGTACACTTCTGCTGTTATATTTATGGTTACTCGCTCTGTATAGTTTTCAGGTGTGCCCTGCCATTAATCAATAAAGGTTTAACCACTTCAGCCCCAGAAGATTTGACTGCTCAATGACCAGGCCATTTAACTGACTGCGTTGCTTTAACTGACAATTGCGCGGTCATGCGACGCTGTCCTCAAACAAAATTGACGTCATTTTTTTCCCACAAATAGAGCTTTCTTTTGGTGGTATTTGATTACCTCTGCGGTTTTTAATTCATTCTTATTTTATTGAGATATAAAAGCAAGATAGGAGGGGGAAAAAAAAAAGTACAGAATATTCCAACATATTCGTTTTACATTGTTACATAAACATAAAAAAGAAACCACAAAGAAATCCACTCTACTACAGTGGTGTCGAACTATCACGAGGTCAAAGTGTTTGTTTTGAGCTTCGATTTAGGTAGTATGGTAGAAGAGCCTGTAGTCCTACAATGATTAGTCTAAGTTAAAGTGGGTGTGTGCGCACCACTATCCTCTCAGCGAGTGATGCCCACTCATTACAGGTAGTCTAGGGCTATTGTTCTCATTCTGGTAACGTTCACTCTGGGGGGGAAGCTCTGTATGTGCCACCATTCTGGTCTAATGAGACTGGAGGTCATAACTTAAGTAATCGGGTATTACTGCAACTTGTATAGGGGAGGGAAGAAAGGGGGAAGAGAGTGAGGAAAGAGGGGTCAGGACAGTAAAGAGCTTAGGGATCAAAAGGTATACATGCCACCCTGATCACACAGGTGTATCGGTAGAGTCCTCTGTGGCCCATGAGATAAACTCTGAGGAATATCGAAACACCGACCATGAGGTCCAGGTCTTAGAGAATTGTTCCTCCCTACCCGTTTCCTGCGACAACATTCTTTCCAATCTATTAATTCGGTCCACTTCAATTGCCCAATCCCCCAGGGAAGGCATGCTCGTCGACTTCCAATGTCTGGGCAACACCGTTCTGGCAGCCGCCAAAAAGTGACGCAGAACGTCTTTCTTGACTGACTTAAGTGGTCCCGGGAGCAGAGATAGCAGAGCCATCTCAGGAGAGGGTGCAATGGAGGTCGCCATGAGTTTGCAGTACAAGTCAAGGATCTTTTGCCAGAACTTCCTCACAGGAGGGCATGCCCACCAAATGTGAAGTAAGGTTCCCTTAGATGACAAGCAACGCCAGCAAGTATCCGGAAGTGTCGAGTTGATTCGGTGCAAAGTCGAAGGGCATCTGTACCAGCGGGTCAACAGCTTGAACCCCTTTTCTTGAGAATTGGAGGCTATGGACATTTTGTGGGTCAGTATGAAGCACTTTTTTCCAGTCTACAGGCAAGATGGAGTGGCCCAGGTCTTCCTCCCATGCCTGTGTGTATGGGGGAAGGTCAGGATTATAAGCCACATGTAAGAGGGAATATAATTGAGAGACTACATGTGTAGGAGGGGTGGCCTGGAGCAGCATGCCCTCCAAGTCCGTTAAGTCAGCGAGTACATTAGGTAACGATTGGAAAGTGCGAATGAAGACCTCTGCGGTTTTTATTTTTTGCGCTATAAGCAAAAGAAGAGCGACAATTTAAAAAACAAAACAAAAAAAAAAAAAACACAATATCTTTTACTTTTTGCTATTATAAATATCCCACATTTTTTTTTCAAAAACAATAATTTTTTCCTCAATTTAGGCCGATATGTATTCTGCATATTTTTGGTAAAAAAAAATAAAAAAATTGTATATTGATTGGTTTGCGCAAAAGTTATAGCGTCTACAAAATAAGGGATAGATTTATGGCATTTTAATTATTATTATTTATTTTTTTACTAGTAATGGCAGCAATCTGTGATTTTTATCTGGACTGCGATGTTGCGGCAGACAAATTGGACACTTTTGACACATTCTGTGTTCTAACTGTAGGGGGATGGGACTGTCTAGGAGGAGAGAGAAAGAGATCGGTGTTCATACTTAGTATGAACACACGATCTGTCTCTACTCCCTTGAACGAACCGGGATTTGTGTGTTTCCCAGTTTTCGCTCTATCACGAGTGATCGCGAGTGCCTGGCAGTCATCACGCACTCGCATCAGCTCTGGGCACATGCTGCATGCCCCTAGTGGCCAAAAGGAAAGTGACGTAAGTTAATGTTGATTTGTACAGCCGATGTAACCAGTTTTACAGCGGCGGTTGGTCCAGAAGTGGTTAAAGTGGATGTACTAAATCAGGTGGCTTACTCCTGCTCTGTTCTTCTGTTATCAGCCTGATAATGTCTGACAAGTTCTCTGAGATGGGGGAAACCAGACTGCAATTTGTGTCTGGGGAGGTTTCTATAAATACACAGAGCAAAATTATAAATGCAACACTTTTGTGTTTGCCCCTATTTATCATGAGCTGAACTCAAAGACCTATGACTTTTTCTATGTACACAAAAGGCCTATTTCTCTCAAATGTTGTTCACAGATCTCTCTAAATCTGTGTTAGTGAGCACTTCTACTTTTTCAAGATAATCTATCCACCTCATAGGCATGGCATATCAAGATGCTGATTAGACAGCATGATTATTGCACAGGTGTGCCTGAGGCTGGCCACAATAAAAGGCCACACACAGCTCAATGCCACAGATGTTGCAAGTTTTGAGGGAGCATGCAATTGGTATGCTGACTGCAGGAATGTCCACCAGAGCTGTTGCCCTTGAATAGAATGTTAATTTCTCAACCATAAGCCGCCACCAAAGCTGTTTCAGAGAATTTGGCAGTACATCCAACCGGCCTCACAGCAGAAAATTGTCCTGGGCAGGAAGGAGGGAAAGTGCCTGGTATTGAAGTGGTTAATGATGGCCTCCTGAACTTTTCTCAAATGTACACAATAAATAGATCACAATAACACAACACTTGTACTGAAAAAGTTAATTATTTTGCAGGATGTGTAATCATCTCAAGCCACATCCTACACCATCACACTCTCTGTACTCGGTAAAGAGACCTTGCCCAGATAGTTACCGGTAACACATTCAAAGTTCAGAATTCATTTTTCGGAGGTGTATAAAAAAAATAAAATAAACAACACTATCACATTAGACTGTAGTAAAGATACATTTTTTTTCCTTATGTGTTATCACTGTGCAGTTTAAGTACATCTATAAGGTATACATGTGACCAGTGGCAATATCGACACCGAAAACATTTTCTTCAAAATTTTCATCAACTGCTTTCAGTGATGAAAGCTAAATGAAAATAACATTCAAAGTAAGTAAATTGCTGAAAGCTATGATGAAAATCAATATAAATTTGGGGATTGTGCCCACTGGGTTGAGCAAAAAAAAAAACTCCCCGTGTGTACCCAGCAAAACTGAAACAGCTGTCTATTTTCTGGTTTGTTGGGAGGTAATTGCAAATTAGCATTTCTCTATGATGATTTACTATGCAGCTGCATAACTCCTCTTTCTTTATACCATCCTAGAACGTTTAACATCTGAAAACTGTACTTTCAGGTACCATTATACTGTTCTCCGTAAGGCCCCTTTAACATGATCGGACTGATCTGGTCCACCAGCCCATTTTTTCAGGTAGACCCAATTGGGCCACCCATTGTCCTCTATGGGGAGGCAGATGTCAGAAGATATGTGTCCGCTGACACTCGCCTGGCATGCGATCCGACAAAATCTGCTAAAAACAGACATATGGTCATATGTTTGCCGTCCATCCAGTGGGTCAGATCAGATGAACTGGCATGCGGTCTGTTTACAGCCGACCGCCCCATAGAGGAGAGCGGGCTCTGTCCTTGTCCATTCTGCATAGCAGAGCAGACATGGATCTGTCACCCGCCTGCTGAATTGGCCGAATTTCGATGTGTATACCCAACTTAACACTAGTTATTTTCCCGGTATCATGCAGCAAATGAACCATTGTTATTTGCATCACCTGCTATGATTATTATCTAGCCGCCTGAATTTTCTACTTCTCTCTAGTTAAATCTGCTTGCTCTTTCTGTTGACACAATACAATGGAGACTCTATTGATCTTAACTTTTTCCTGCCTTTTACAATAAAAATTGCAGAATCTTTTTTAACCTTTGGTCTGTTTTACATGCACGATTTGTCAATAAATATTTTCAATATTATGTAAATTACACGAGTTGATTTGCAAGTATTGCCCAATATGGGCGCACACATCTCTAACTTACTATGTATAACTCTAGCTATTTTCACCTATATACTCATCGTATTGCTGTTTCTCACTATATCTATTTCTTTTATTAATATAGCTGATCGTGCCTGAGCTGGCTGACCGACCCACCAGGCAAACTGTGAGAGGAAGCAGACTAATAATTGACAAAAATACACAGATTCAAAGCAAGATAATGCAAAAGCAAACAAGTGATCCCCATATATTCACACAGCAAGTGGTATGTTAACAAATCAAATGCCAAGGACAAAAGAACAATCCTCCGCTGTCAGTTTTATCATTTGGATTACTCTAAGTAATAAAAAGGCTGACTAGTAAATTGTATTACTCTTTTAGGGCCCTGTAATACTTCCTCATATGAAGCCTAGAACAGCAGCCTCTCTCATCGAATCCCCAACCTATGGTGAGTGCAGGCACTGATCTACAGGTTATTTTTATTGGCCCTTCTATGTAAAATGTCATACACCAGGTTAACACAACACTGCATTAAAGAGATGGGTCTTAATGACTGCCATACTCTGCAAAATGGGAATGCCACGGTGACCAATAAGGGCACTCTCATCGGATAGTGACATTTAAGTCAGGCTCCTAGCAACACTGTGGGGTTGATTTACTAAACCTGAAGAGTGGAAATCTGGTGCAGCTATTTATGTTAGCCAATCGGCTTCTAAATTCAGCTTGTTTAATTAATCTTCAACAATAAAACCTGCAAGCCGATTGGCTTCTATGCACAGCTGCACCAGATTTTGCACTCTTCAGTTTTAGTAAATCACCCCCATTGAAAGGAGTTTCAGAGAGAAACAGAGATGTTGGTTTAATGGATAATAAATTAACTAGCAGGTATCTTGCAACATTTAATTTTAGGCAGAACCTTTACTTTGAAATTATAGTGAACCTCACCACATACATTACAATCTTCTTAGATCTACAATAAAACCTTGGTTTGAAAGCATTTTGCAAGACATGCAACATTTTTAAGTAAATTTTGACTTGATTAACAAGTGATGTCTTGATATACAAGTAGCGTCACGTCATAACAGAGTATAAAAAAGAGAAAAGAGGCACCTCTGAGTGTAGCAATATGGTTACATTTGATGAAGGTACAACATTTAGCAACTCACATGATTGATGATTAACAACTTGACCACTGGGCACTTAAACCCCCTTCCTAACCAGACCAATTTTCAGCTTTCGGCTCTCTCACATTTTGAATGACAATTACTCAGTCATGCAACACTGTACCCATATGAAACGTTTGACCTTTTTTTCACACAAATAGAGCTTTCTTTTGGTGGTATATAATTACTGCTGTTTTTTTTATTTTTTGCGCTATAAATCAAAAAAGACTGAAAATTCTGTAAAAAAAATAAACAATTCTTTTTATTTCTTTTAAAATTTATTGCAGAGTATTGGTAATGTATTGCAGATTATTGGCAGAATATTGCAGATTATTGGCACAGTATGTGCACTACAGATCCAGCCCACAGCGCTGCTGGAAACGATCTCTCCCCATACAGATCGGTACATTTGACAGAGCGTTCACATGGTAAACGCCCACTACCAGCGGTCATTTACCGTGATGCGCCGGGTCTTCCAGACCCGGTGGTCACGGATCTTTCTGGGAGCCCGTCCCAAGGAGGACGCCAATGGACGTCCTCCCAGAATAAGCCAATCGCTCTGTAGCTGTCTTTTGGCTATGGCCCAGTCGGCAAGTGGTTAAAACAGGCACATCTAAGTATGCAGGCATCCGGAGTAAACCTAGAACACAAACCATCCTCCTTCATTAAATGTGACCATATTAGTACACTTAGAGGTGCCTCTCTTCTCTTTTATACTCTGTAGTACCTGCTGGATTTCTCCTTGTTACACAACCTATCACATTGCTATAATATTTTTATATGGACTATAAACTGAAGGAGTTATGAATAAATGGTTGTGGAATGAATCACCTGAGTTTCCATGATTTTTTATGGGGTAATTTGCTTTGATATACGAGTGCTTTGGATTACAAGCATGTTTCCAGAACTAATTATGCTTGCAATCTAAGGTTTTACTGTACCAACAACTATCTAATGAAAGTGCTTGTCTGATTGGATACAAGTTTATTAGATAGATTGGGTAGGTCTTTATAACACAGAAGTTTGGTAAATCTAAATTAGATTTTACAAATATTGTATGATCAGATTGTAACATGAGGATCCTAAAGCTGGCCATACACCAAGAAATCTGATTGTACAGTCTCTGTATAATCTTCTGTATATTTATTAAAACTATAGAGACACACCTAAGCAATACCTTTAATCAGATCAGTCAGACCGTGCACTTTGTAAAAACAAAGGAGGTTGTGCAATCCCACTGTATAGTGTGTGGTCACCCTTATACAGATGAAGGCAGATGTGCTTCCTAGAAGTAGACACAGTCACAGAAATCACTGCACCAGTCTTTGAACACAAGTCATAGGCTAGGAATCGCACCGCATTGCTGTACACATCACATGCGTTGTCTGTGCGATGCAAATTCAGCTATACAATTTGTATGGCTGAAATTGCATCGCATTCGCACCAAGATGGTGCAGGACCCTTTTTTTTGGTCCGCACTGGAATCAGATTGCATGGGTATTCACACTCATGCGATCCTATTCTACAGTTGCAGCTGCGTTCTGTGAACCGATTTGGGAGTGTCATTAACTTTCTATTGACACCTGCAACAGTTCGCAGAGAGCAGTGTGAACTGCCTGCGAGTTAGAGGAACCCGCATCGCATTTGTGTGAACCGAGACTCAATCACAAAGTTCTGTAGCACTTGGCGGAGGATTAAGGAGGAGGAAGCACTACAGAACTGCCATTCATTTTACTGTGAAATGTTTAAAATGGCTGACAGGTTGACTTTAAAGCCTTTCTTACTCACTGCTGCTTGTTATCGTTGCACTAGAGCATTTCATGGCCCCAGAGCTGACGGCACTATGGAGTAGATGTGCTGTGTTAGAGCCTCTGCAGTATGTCCGGGAGAGGGAGGAAGAAAGCTTTAGTGAGCTGGAGGTGAGACAAAACTCGAACAGAAAAAAATTCAATAAAAAGGGACAAAAATGATCTTGATGAATACCTGGAAAGTCAATCACTCCTACAAGTGGAAAGGAACAAGGTAATGTGAGATTGTACGTCTCTTTCCTCAGATGATGCGTGCAGTCGCCGACTCTGGAGTCAGCATCATGCTGTCCTCAGGTGAGTCAGGCCTTTAAATCCATCTTTACGAGTATAGAAGCCAAGCTGTCTTAACATGTACTGTAACTGTACCAACTAAATTGGAAAGTATTATATGCAATTTATGTCACGTGCATTCCACAACTGAGAACTGGAAGCTGGTGTGGAAAGTGCTTGCCGTTTTCATTTAGGAATTCATAGGTCCATGATTGAGGCAATACTGTTCCTACGGAGGTCTGCAGACAAAACAACATTTAACCATCAGTCTGTTTTGGTTAACCCTATGGAAAACCCTATTATTTTAATTATTATTACAGGTTGTATAGCGCTGTCTATTAACACTGCGCTTTACATATATATATTGTTCATTCACATCAGCCCCTGCCCTCAAGGAGCTTGCATTCAGATGTTCATAACTCACATTCATACATGCTCATACAGTGGTGTGAAAAAGTGTTTGCCCCCTTCCTCATTTCCTGTTCCTTTGCATGTTTGTCACACTTAAGTGTTTCGGAACATCAAACCAATTTAAACAATAGTCAAGGACAACACAAGTAAACACAAAATGCAATTTGTAAATGAAGGTGATTATTATTAAAGGTGAAAAAAAATCCAAACCATCATGGCCCTGTGTGAAAAAGTGATTGCCCCCCTTGTTAAAACATACTATAACTGTGGTTGTCCACACCTGAGTTCAATTTCTCTAGCCACACCCAGGCCTGATTATTGCCACACCTGTTCACAATCAAGGCATCACTTAAATAGGAGCTGCTTGACACAGTAAGGTCCACCAGAAGATCCTTAAAAGCTACACATCATGCCGAGACCCAAAGAAATTCAGGAACAATTGAAAGAAAGAAGTAAAGTAAAGAAAGTAATTGAGATCTATCAGTCTGGAAAGGGTTATAAAGCCATTTCCAAAGCTTTGGGAATCCAGCGAACCACAGTGAGAGCCATTATCCACAAATGGCGAAGACATGGAACAGTGGTGAACCTTCCCAGCAGTGGCCGGCCGCCCAAAATTACCCCAAGAGCGCAGCGACGACTCATCCAGGAGGTCACAAAAGACCCCACAACAACGTCCAAGGAACTGCAGGCCTCACTTGCCTCAGTTAAGGTCAGCGTTCATGCCTCCACCATCAGGAAAAGACTAGGCAAAAATGGCCTGCATGGCAGAGTTCCAAGGAGAAAACCACTGCTGAGCAAAAAGAACATCAAAGCTCGTCTCAATTTCTCCACAACACATCTTGATGATCCCCAAGACTTTTGGGACAACATTCTGTGGACCGATGAGACAAAAGTGGAACTCTTTGGAAGGTGTGTGTCCAAGTATATCTGGCGTAGAAGGAACACTGCATTTCATAAAAAGAACATTATACCAACAGTAAAATATGGTGGTGGTAGTGTGATGGTCTGGGTCTGTTTTGCTGCTTCAGGACCTGGAAGACTTGCCGTGATAAAAGGAACTATGAATTCTGCTGTCTACCAAGAGATCCTGAAGGAGAATGTCCGACCATCTGTTCGTGTACTCAAGCTGAAACGAACTTGGGTTCTGCAGCAGGACAATGATCCTAAACACACCAGCAAGTCCACCACCGAATGGCTGAAGAAAAAAAAAATGAAGACTTTGGAGTGGCCTAGCCAAAGTCCTGACCTGAATCCTATTGAGATGTTGTGGTATGACCTTAAAAAGGTCGTTCATGCTCGAAAACCCTCTAATGTAACTGAATTAGGACAATTCTGCAAAGATGAGTGGGCCAAAATTCCTCCAGGACGCTGTAAAAGCCTCATTGCACGTTATCGCAAACGCTTGGTTGCAGTTGTTGCTGCTAAGGGTGGCCCAACCAGTTATTAGGTTTAGGGGGCAATCACTTTTTCACACAGGGCCATGATGGTTTGGATTTTTTTTCACCTTTAATAATAAACACCTTCATTTACAAATTACATTTTGTGTTTACTTGTGTTGTCCTTGACTATTGTTTAAATTGGTTTGATGTTCCGAAACACTTAAGTGTGACAAACATGCAAAGGAACAGGAAATGAGGAAGGGGGCAAACACTTTTTCACACCACTGTACTAGGGCCAATTTAGACATGAGCCAATTAACCTATCATCATATCTCTGGAGTGTGGGAGGAAACCGGAGTGCCCGGAGGAAACCCATGCAGGCACAGAGAGAACATGGAAACACCAGGCAAGTAGTGCCATGGTTGGGATTCCAACCGGCAACCCTAGTGCTGCCAGGTGGAAGGGGCACTTAGACACTGTGCTGCCCTATTTATATCAATGCAGATTAATGATGGGATGCAGCCCTTCACTATGGGGAGGCAGGATAATATATTGCTGAATGGGTACATAACCTAAATTCATTATGTTTACAGAAGTGTCACTTGAGGTATCTGAAGCTGACCACTCCAGACCCATAATATTTACTCCTGAAGAAGGAAGGTAAGATATAAGATTTTGTTGATAAACGAAAGTTGCATCCCAAAGTCGAGCTACCTTGGGGTCGTACAAGTGTGAATGGAGCATACAGCTTTTTTTTTTTTACTGCATTTTCTAGTGTCATAGCTCGTTGACTTTTTAAAGCATGACACAACTTGTCCAGGTATCTTTGCTGCACTGGACATTTTAGTAATACACTTCACTGCAAAGGGTGGTCCTACCATCTGAGGGAAAGGACAGTTAAATGAAATAGAACAGCTAAACAAAGTATCATATTGAGAAGGTTACTTTTTTTAATGAAAAATAAAAACTAAATAAAACATGTTATACTTACCTGCTCTGTGCAATGATATTGCACTGAGTGGCCAAATCCCAGAGTTGTCAACTGTCAGTAAATTTACTGACAGTTTGTAAAAATCTGTGTTTTTTTACAACTGTCTGTAAATATCAGGGGCTGATAATTTGTCATGCTGTGTTGTGTTAATTCTGAAGCAGGCAAATTACTTTTTAAGGGTGTTTTAATATTAGTTGTCTTTGTTTTTAACCACTTAAGGACCGCCGTATTGCCAATGTACATCATTACAATGGCACAGGCAGGCACAAGCACGTACATGTACGTGCCTGCCTTGCAGCGGGTGGGCGGTCCGATCGGACCCCCTCCCGCTGGATACGGCGGTCTGGTTCGCTGCAGGAGCGATCTGTGATGAGGGGATGGCCGTTGGTTTCTGGCCACCCCCTCTCGATCGCTCCTGGCCAATGAGAAGCTTCCTCCCACTGTGTATTGTATACACAGGAAGGAGGAAGTGATGTCATTCTCCTCGGGGAGGTCTTTTTGACCGGACTACGAGGAGAAGACAGAAAGTAAGTGCACCAAAACACTACACTAACACATAGGTACACAACCCCCCCCCCCCCCCCCCAGTCACAGTGTCACTGATTGCATTGATCATTAATTCACTGATCACTGCATTCAGTGTCAGTTGTAAAAGTAAAAACTGTCAGGGCAGTTAGTGTAGGTCCAGGGTAGCCCCCTATCACCCCCCAATAAAGGTTTAACCCCCCTGATTGCCCCTAGAGTTAACCTTTTCACCCCCTTCTGCCAGTGTCACTAAGCGATCATTTTTCTGATCACTGCATTAGTGTCACTGATGTCGCTAGGTAGCTAGTTATTTTTTTAGGTTCACCGCCAGGTTTTTATAGCGCTAGGTACCCCGATATACTACCCAATAATGGTTTTAACCCCCTGATTGCCCCTAGTTAACCTTTTCACCCCCTTTTGCCAGTGTCACTAAGCGATCATTTTTCTGATCGCTGCATTAGTGTCGCTAGTTTTTTTTTTAGGTTCACCGCCAGGTTTTTATAGCGCTAGGTACCCCGATATACTACCCAATAATGGTTTTAACCCCCTGATTGCCCCTAGTTAACCCTTTCACCCCCCTTTGCCAGTGTCACTAAGCGGTCATTTTTCTGATCGCTGCATTAGTGTCGCTAGGTAGCTAGTTATTTTTTTAGGTTCACCGCCAGGTTTTTATAGCGCTAGGTACCCCGATATACTACCCAATAATGGTTTTAACCCCCTGATTGCCCCTAGTTAACCCTTTCACCCCCTTTTGCCAGTGTCACTAAGCAATCATTTTTCTGATCGCTGCATTAGTGTCGCTAGGTAGCTAGTTTTTTTTTAGGTTCACCGCCAGGTTTTTATAGCGCTAGGTACCCCGATATACTACCCAATAATGGTTTTAACCCCCTGATTGCCCCTAGTTAACCCTTTCACCCCCTTTTGCCAGTGTCACTAAGCAATTGTTTTTCTGATCGCTGCATTAGTGTCACTAGTGCCGCTAGGTAGCTAGTTATTTTTTTAGGTTCACCGCCAGGTTTTTATAGCGCTAGGTACCCCCATATACTACCCAATAATGGTTTTAACCCCCTGATTGCCCCTAGTTAACCCTTTCACCAGCGATCACAGTATAAGTGTCACTGGTGACGCTGGTTAGCTAGTTAGTTATTTAGGTTCCCCGTCAGGTTTTTATATAGCGCCAGGGACCCCCATATACTACCTAATAAAAATTTGAACCCCCTGATTGCCCCTAGTTAACCCTTTCACCAGTGATCACCGTATAAGTGTTACGGGTGACTCTGGTTAGTTTGCTTTTTATAGCATCAGGGCACCCGCCATTTATTACCCAATAAAGGTTTAACCCCCTGATCACCCGGCGGGTGATATCAATTAGGTTTTAGGGTCAGGGTCTACGTCGCCCCAGGCAGCGCAAGGTTAGTGCCAGTACCGCTAACACCCACACGCAAAGCATACACCTCCCGTAGTGGTATAGAATCTGAACAGATCAATATCTGATCTGATCAGATCTATACTAGCGTCCCCAGCAGTTTAGGGTTCCAAAAAAACCCATTGTTAGCGGGATCAGCCCAGATACCTGCTAGCACCTGCGTTTTGCCCCTCTGCCCAGCCCACCCAAGTGCAGTATCGATCGATCACTGTCACTTACAAAACACTAAACACATAACTGCAGCGATCGCAGAGTCAGGCCTGATCCCTGCGATCGCTAACAGTTTTTTTTGGCAGCATTTTATATTTAAATCTGGAAGGCAGTGCTTGGTTTTCGGGGTCCCGTACGTGGCTAGGCTCCCAAAAAGTCCCCCACATGTGGTATCCCCGTAATTGTAAAATTCCTGCAACTTGTGGCAAAATATAAAATATTTCATGGGCTCAACATGCCTCTCCACAACTTCCTTGGGGTGTCTACTTTCCAAAATGGGGTCATTTGGGGGGGGGGGGTTTGTGTTATTTTGACATTTTATGGCCTTCGAAACTGTGATAGGTAGTGAGGAGTGAAATCAAAAATTTGCACCCTTAGAAATCCTGAAGGCAGTGATTGGTTTTCGGGGTGCCGTACGCGGCTAGACTCCCAAAAAGTCCCACATATGTGGTATCCCCGTACTCAGGAGAAGCAGCAGAATGTATTTTGGGGTGCAATTCCACATATAACTATGGCATGTGTGAGCAATATATCATTTAGTGACAACTTTTTGTACATTTTTTTTGTTTTTTTTTGTGTCATTATTCAATCACTTAAAAAAAAAATATTCAATGGGCTCAACATGCCGCTCCACAACTTCCTTGGGGTGTCTTCTTTCCAAAATGAGGTAATTTGGGGGGGGTTTGTACTGCCCTGCCATTTTAGCACCTCAAGAAATGAGATAGGCAGTCGTAAATTAAAAGCTGTGTAAATTCCAGAAAATGTACTCTAGTTTGTAGACGCTATAACTTTTGCACAAACCAATAAATATACGCTTATTGACATTTTTTTTACTAAAGACATGTGGCTGAATAAATTTTGCCCTAAATGTATGACTAAAATTGAGTTTATTCGATTTTTCTTATAACAAAAAGTAGAAAATATCATTTTTTTCTCAAAATTTTCGGTCTTTTTCCATTTATATCGCAAAAAATAAAAATTGCAGAGGCAATCAAATACCATCAAAAGAAAGCTCTATTTGTGGGAAGAAAAGGACGCAAATTTCGTTTGGGTACAACATTGCACGACCGCGCAATTACCAGTTAAAGCAGTGCAGTGCGAAATTGTAAAAAGACCTCTGGTCCTTAGGCTGTTTATTGGTCCGGGGCTGAAGTGGTTAATAGGATATTTGTCATTTTTTCAGGTCATCAGTAAAAAAAAAAAGTGCTCTGCCAGTAGATTTGACGTTCTGTCAGTATAAAAGGCTGCGGGAGGTTGGCAACACTGCCCGATCCCCTTCTTCTGTGGTCGCCCACCAGCGCTCCTGCATCCTCCTCTTTTTTGTCTGCCCCCATAGATAGCTGCTTGCTATGAGCGCAAACATCCAGGCTGTGTGTGTGTATATATATATATATATATATATATATATATATATATATATATATATATATATATATATACACACACACACCCCGCCCCCCACTCTCTGTTGCCAGTGAGGAATGAGAGCAGCACTGCAGGATCAAGATCGGACTTGGGTAAGTATTTAGGGGAGCTGCACATGAAAGGTTTTTTTTTAAGGTTAATGCAGAGAATGCATGAAGATAAAAAAAATAAAAATAAAATAACTCTAGCCTATAAAACCACATTAAGCTTATTCTGTAAACACTGCAGATATTTTATATATTGGTGGTTGTACTTGCAGGCAACCATATAGTATGCATATTTGATAGAAAATCTATTTCAGCCCCAAACAAGGTTCGTGTTCTATAGCTACACAACCTAAAGACTTCTGGTCATATCTGTATGAAGATAAATTTGGGCTTTGCTTACAGCAAGATAGTAGTTTATGGGTTAACTCTTGAGCAATATAAAACTGCTGTGGTTAATCATTCACGGAATGTTGAATGCCATTTTTCAGAACTTTTCTTCTCTGGAACTATCACTATTCAGCATAACATCTTCAGGCGTGATCACGTCAGGACTTCTATTTTGATGAATAATCCTGTATTGTGATATGAATGATCCTTGTGTGTGGCCTAAACCTGTCATACGAAATACAGGCTACTATTGTGTCTTACTTCTCCATACCTTTCCCTACCGGTGATCTGCATTCTCCCTCCGATTTGTCCATCCTTATACTCGTTTTAGGTAGTGCAGATGCAATCAATTTTCATAACGGAGTTAATTAGGGTCCCATACAGGTTCCTCCACCCACACAAATGATGTGAATGAAAGGAATCCCCAAACCTCACCTCAACCCAGTGGCTGCAGCATCAGAAAAAGTTTCCTAGCATGTCCCTTCAACAAAAGTCAAACATTCAACTTCTGTCAAGCAAAGACGGCCATGCACTGATGGATAGCTGACTGAATTGGCTGAATCCGTGTATGACTAGTTGTGCTACTTTGTTGGATATGTAAAGCAGGTTCCAATTCTAGTGGTATTAAGTGTAACGTGCTCTGTCAAAACTAAGTGTATATGTTCATAGACCTATAAACAGATACCAAATGTGTGTAAACAATTGATACAAAAGGACAGAAAACTTGAAACAAACCAGTGAGACTAAATCTGTAAAACAAGAATCCTGAAATGAAATAAAAAATATATTGGTGCAGGGCGATCCTATTGCGCAAAATTACGTACCTGTATCTTGTTTCGTGTACGAGACACTGTGGGCGCACCCCCTGGGGAGCGATATCCACCAGCTACTCGCAACAGCTCCTCAGAGAGGCAAAAAAGGGGGTCTATGTAAATAAAGCAGATTCCAGTTCTGACAGGAAAGTACAGAGAGATTGTCTGTTCCTAGTGAACTGTTCCAGTTAGTACACTCCCCCCACAGTTAGAAACACCTCCCTAGGACACACTTAACCCTTTTCCCTTCCAGTGTCATTTATACAGCGATCAGTGCATATTTTTAACTCTGATCACTGTAATAATGTCACTGGTCCCAAAAAAAAGTGTGAAAAGTGTCCCACCTGTTTGCAGTAATGTCGCAGCCCCGCTAAAAATCACTGCCATTACTAGTAAAAAAAAAAAAAAAAAAAAAGCCATAAATCTATCCCCTATTTTGTGGATGCTATAACTTTTGTGCAAATCAATCAATATATGCTTATTGTGATTTTTTTTTTTTTACCAAAAATATATAGAAGAATACATATTGGTCTAAACTTATGAATTTTTTTTTTTGTTGCACTTACAAAAAAATTTATAAAACAGCACAATAGTGTGAACATGACTGCCTGCAGTACGGTCTGTGCTCTAATACGCCACACTGCTAGATCCTTGTCCGACGCATTTCCCCTGAATAGGCATCAACTGGGATTGGAGGCTAGCTTGTGGAGTTAATCCCATTTCCTTAAGGCTGCTTTCACTCTGAGGTGCTTTACAGGAGCTATAGCACCAAAAATAGCACCTGTAAAGAGCCTCTCCTCTCACTCCAGTGTGAAAGCCCGAGTGCTCTCACACCGGAGCGGTGCGCTGGCAGGACGGTAAAAAAACTCCTGCAAGCAGCATCTTAGCCGCTCTGTAGGAGTGGTATACAAACCGCTCCTAATGCGCCCCACCCACTGAAATCAATGGGCAGCGGATGGATTTAACCTTTTTTTGGCTGTTAGTTGGGGTTAAAAGCACCCAGTTAGCGGCCAAATAGCGGCGCTAAAATGATGGTAAAGTGCTGCTTTACCGCCGACGCCCCCAACATCTCAATATGAAAGCAGCTTTAAGGTTGTTTTTAACATAACCATAATTTTGAACTCACTTATTAGAGGTTTTTTGCACCAATAGATTTTTTTTCCCATTTCAGGACCGATTGAGGACTTGTTTTTCAGACTTTGTTTGAAGTTTTTTGTTATTTTGTATCAATTGTTTACACACATTTGGTATTTGTATATAGATCTATGAACTTATACACTTCGTTTTGACAGCACACATTACACTTTTTACTACATTTACCACAACCCACCAATCCAGTGATTTTTTATTTTTTTTGTTCAGCAGTTTTTCACTATATTGACCAAGCGCATCCTCTTTTTTTTTTATTTCAATTGTACCAGTTTCCAATTCTAAATTAACATATGCTACAACTCCAATGACTGAAATTACACTAGATTTCCTCTTCAGCAATGTCTATTTCCACTCTGCATCACTTTGAATACCATACTTTAATACTTCATAATTGTTCTGTGGACCTTTTATTGACATTCCAATGTTGGAGTGTGTGTGTATATACAGTATCTCACAAAAGTGAGTACACCCCTGACATTTTTGTAAATATTTTATTATAGCTTTTCATGTGACAACACTGAAGAAATTACACTTTGCTACGATGTAAAGTAGTGAGTGTACAGCTTGTATAACAGTGTAAATTTGCTGTCCCCTCAAAATAACAACACACAGCCATTAATGTCTAAACCGCTGGCAGCAAAAGTGAGTACACCCCTAAGTGAAAATGTCCAAATTGTGACCAATTAGCCATTTTCCCTCCCTGATGTCATGTGACTCATTAGTGTTACAAGGTCTCAGGTGTGAATGGGGAGCAGGTGTGTTAAATTTGAGGTTATCACTCTCACTCTCTTATACTGGTCACACAAGTTCAACATGGCACCTCATGCCAAAGTACTCTCTGAGGATCTGAAAAAAAAGATGTGTTGCTCTACATAAAGATGGCCTAGGCTATAAGAAGATTGCCAAGACCCTGAAACTGAGCTGCAGTACAGTGGCTAACAATACAGGTTTGCTACCTAAAGTGTACAAAATAGGAAACCCAAGCCACATCCCAAAATATCTGGAGGAAAAAAATGGAGAAGTGTGCCCCAGGGATTGTACGGGCAAGGGATAGAACCAATAGAAAAGTACAAAGAGTATTGAACAAGTAGAGAAAATGATATATATATATATATATATATATATAGTAAACTTTTATCATACAAACATCTTACATATAAAATCTTAGTTATAAAAACAAGACAAAATATGGTCTAGTTACAACATATATACAGCTGACATCTGAAACATATGAAAGGTCTCGTAGTAAGAGGCCAAATCATTCATATAGATTTCAAGGTGTCCAACATGCTTTGGAATAAATTGTTGCATTCCTTCTTCAGGGTAGTTAAAATTAAATTCATCAGTTTTTAATGCAGAATGGGAAAGAGTATAATTTGCCACTCTATAGGGATGAGGAGAGAAGGAAAAAGGACATAAAGGATGCAAGAAGCGCAGTGAGTGGCTGAGGAGTCCACGAGGATCGGATACTGCCAAAGAGAGGGATCCCCTAAACATAAAAGAGAGTATAAATATTGTAAGTATATGCAGATTAGGTTGAAAGGTAGCTCCTAAATGATACCAGCACTTGAAGTGGGTGTTGAAAAAGGGGAAGGAGACACAGTGATAGAAGTAGGGCTGCGTGTAAGTAAAAGAACAACGTTATGACAATAAATACCAGTTGGACAGCACTAGTTGGATTAGGTGGTTTCCAATATTTTAGATATTCTAAACAATTGAAATGTTTAAAGCAAGCTGAATGGAGAGGGAATGTTTAAAGATCTAAAGGTTTCAGATCTTATATAGCATGGGATAACAAGTGTTCACTTACTTTAAAACAGCAGTAAACCCTCCCCTGATGCCTGTAAAATCCTAATATTGCCGGTGGGCCATCCGATCCACTGGCTGAGTGGGGCCCCCGCCCAAAATTGGCGTGGTGACGGCAGAAAGGCTAATTCTCCCCAATGAGTGTAACACAGGCAGCACGCATGCACGGGCTGGAGCATACACGCTAGTCTGTGTGCCTGCCAGAAAAAAAGGTCACAGGACGCCTCCCAGCAACGAAAGCGCCAAGGTGCCCCCATGTTTCGGGGGAGTCCAAAGCCATGCGCGTAAAGGCAAATGGGGAGAGGAAAAGGAAAAAAGTGTCAATTATACAGATATTTGCATAGAAGAAAATAGTTTTAGATGAATCATTTATAGGAGTTAAATAGTGGAATTTAGAAGTGGTCGCACATAGGGAAGAATGGAAAGCACAATGGATAGCCTTGCTAGAACTAGAACACAAAACACGCCACAGAGATCAATTTGGTTCTGACTAGTGTATAGGTGGTAATAGTTAAAATGAGTGAGTTAGTTACATGTCCTTTCAAAGCCTCCCGATGAGAACCCTTGTAAGAAAGGCTTGGAATTGAATGCTTCGTTCAAGCCTGGGGGTAAGGTGGTGTTAAAATCTGAAATCCACCTAAGCTCCCGTTGCTCCCTCCTGTGGGATTTTGGTGTAGCCGGTCTAGCACAAGGATCGTAATATTTGGAAAGAGACCATTATGAACCAAAGCCACGTCTCCCCAAAGGAAGGTCTGAATTGCTGGTTTTCATGGCTAGTATATGGCGATAGATCTTTTTCCATATTTTCTGTATAGTTTTTTCCTATATAGTAACAGCCGCATTCACATTGTAATAGGTAAACAAAAAACATGGTCTGGCAATTAGAAAAGTGTTTGGCGACAAAGGCCCATCCGTTTGGTAGTCGTATACTTTCCCTTGTGTCCATGTAACAGTGAGCACAGGAGCCACAAGGGAAAGTGCCCAATGTCTTGCAATGCCCTTGAATTCACTTTTCACTAGCAGATTGCCCACTGAGGCTACTCGTCTGAATGTGACTAAAGGAGCTGGCAGAACAAAGGGTCCTATTAGGGGATCTGATGTTAAAGTATGCCAATATTTGTTTGATCTTTAAGTGTTCATGACGTTGTTATAAAGGGCATTATAACATGTAGAAATCGGCTTGCTTTAAACATTTAAATTGTTTAGAAATCTAAAATATTGAAAACAACCTTATCCAACTAGTGCTGTCCAACTGGTATTTATTGTCATACCATTGGTCTTTTACCTACACGCAGCCCTACTTCTATCACTGTGTGTATCTCAGGAGCATATATGCCTAAGGTATCCCCCTTTCCCTTGTGTCTCCTTTCCCCTTTTCAACAACCACTTCAAGTGTTGGTATCATTTAGGAGCTACCTTTCAACCTAATTTGCATATACTTAATATATATACTCTTTTTATGTTTAGGGGATCCCTCTCTTTAGCAGTAGCCGGTCCTTGTGGACTCCTCAGCCACTCACTGCGCTTCTTGCATCCTTTATCCCCTTTTCCCTTCCCTCCCCATCCCTATAGAGTGGCAAATGATACTCTTTCCCATTTCCAGTACAAACTGATGAATTGAATAAAACTGTTATCATCTGTAAAATGGTTTGATACCAATGCGGATGTTGAGGTCTTGGGGCGACGTGGATCCTTGCTTAAAAATGTTCCTCAATATGCTTGTATGGGTCTATTTTCTATAAGTATATTTCGATTCTTAAACAGCCCTACAATTTTTTTTTGCCGTGCCATTTCCTCCTTTCCCATTAATATATTTACAAATGACACTATACTTAATTTTACTCATTTATCTTCATGCTAGATAATACAGCTTACCTTTAACTACCCCTGAAGAAGGAATACAACAATTTATTCTGAAACATGTTGGGCACCTTGAAATCTATATGAACAATTTGGCCTCTTACTACGAGACCTTTCATATGTTTCAGATGCCAGCTGTATATATGTTGTAACTAGACCATATTTTCTCTTGTTTTTATATGTTTGTATAATAAAAGTTTAATATTAAAAAAAAAATTATATATATATATATATATATATATATATATATATATATATATATATATATATATATAGATATATTTATATATACACATACATATACACACACACACACACACACACACACAGCATTGCTGCTGAGGTTGAAGGGGTTGGGGGTCAGCCTGTCAGTGCTCAGACCATATGCCGTACACTGCATCAAGTTGGTCTGCATGGCTGTCTAGGATGCAGGGCAGCATTTCAACATGATAACAACCCCAAGCACACCTCCAAGACAACGACTGCCTTGCTAAGGAAGCCGAGGGTAAAGGTGATGGACACTGCATCAGCATCAAATTGGTCTGCATGGCTGTCATCCCAGAAGGAAGCCTCTTCTAAAGAGGATTCACAAGAAAGCCTGCAAACAGTTTGCTGAAAAGATATAATAAAACTGTGTGTGTGTGTATATATATATATATAATTTTCTCTACTTGTTCAATACTCTTCGTACTTTTCTATTGGTTCTATCCCTTGCCTCGCCATGGTCGACCAAAGAGGTCGAATGCATGTGCTCAGCTTCATATCCAGAAGTTGTCTTTGGGAAATAGATGTATGAGTGCTGCCAGCATTGCTGCAGAGGTGGGTCAGCCTGTCAATGTTCAGACCATACGCTGCAACAAATTGGTCTGCATGGTTGTCATCCCAGAAGGAAGCCTCGTTTAAAGATGATGCACAAGAAAGCCCACAAACAGTTTGAAGAGAAGCAGACTAAGGACATGGATTATTGGAACCATGTCTTGTGATCTGATGAGACCAATATAAACTTATTTGGTTCATATGGTGTCAAGCGTGTGTGGCAGCAACCAGGTGAGGAGTACAAAGACAAGTGTGTCTTGCCTACAGTCAAGCATGGTGGTGGGAGTGTCATGGTTTGGGGCTGCATGAGTGCTGCCAAAACTGGGGAGCTACAGTTCATTGAGGGAACCATGAATGCCAACATGTACTGAAGCAGAGCATGAGCCCCTTCCTTCAGATATTGGGCCACAGGGCAGTATTCCAACATGATAACAACTCCAAACACACCTCCAAGATGACCACTGCCTTGCTAAAGAAGTTGAGGGTAAAGGTGATGGACTGGCCAAGCAGGTCTCCAGACCTAAACCCTATTCAGCATCTGTGGGGCATCCTCAAACGGAAGATAGAGGAGTGCAAGGTCTCTAACATCCACCAGCTCCGTGATGTCATCATAGAGGAGTGAAAGAGGACTCCAGTGGCAACCTGTGAAGCTCTGGTGAACTCCATTTCCAAGAGGGTTAAAGGCAGTGCTGGAAAATAATGGTGGCCACACAAAATGTTGACACTTTGGGCCCAATTTGGACTTTTCACTTTTGTTGCCAGCTGTTTAGGCAATAATGGCTGTGTGTTGAGTTATTTTGAGGGGACGGCAAATTTACACTATTATACAAGCTGTACACTCACTACTTTACATTGTAGCAACGTGTCATTTCTTCAGTGTGAAAAGATATAATAAAATATTTACAAACATGTGAGGGGTATACTCACTTTTGTGACATACTGTGTATATACTTATCTACATTACTTAACTTATACTTGTACAAACCTTCATAAAATGTATTTAATACTAACACTACATAATATTATAGGGTACCATCTGTTCAGGAAGATAAATTACTACCAATAGTCTCGGAGATGCCAGAACTTATTGTGGAGATGCCTGAAACTGAGGAAATTTTACTGGAAGATGTAGAAAGGTATACAGTGCTGCTCTAAGTTCTTTTATTTTTTATTATTATTTTTTTTTTTTTACTGCTTAGTCACTTAAGATCTGCTTGTTTGATTGCCTTGAGATCCACATTGAGCCAATTAAGGGAAGCAGATAATGCATCAGGCCATTAGCCCCGGTTCACACGGAATGAAGCTTTGAAATCAGGCTACTTCAATGGGATTTCAAAGCTGCTGGTCAGTGCAATTTCAGGTCCTGCTTGCCGACATCAATGCGACTTCATGCAGAGATGTCTATGCAACTCGCACATGAAATAATGCAGGAATCTTTTCAACATTGGTGCAAGTTGGAGTCCCAGCGATTTGAATAGTTCCATAGGCATAAACAGGGTGCGACTTGCCCCATGACAACGCGCACTGGTGTGAACGGGGGCTAAAAACAAAGTCAAATGTAGCTAAACCATAAGATTTTTCAAGGCTGGCTCTGGTGCTTTTCTTTCCTCTTATGCCAGTTTGTATCTCTCATCTTATAGAAAGCTATACTCTCAGATTGATAGCGATGGGCAGTCTGAGTTTCTTGGCCTCACACCCCATTCTTTATCTCGCCTGATGGTCTCCAGGTTCTTTTCCAGCTGTCTTGGTGAGTAGCTAAAATCCACTTTAGTTTCAATAGTACATCGCCGTTCACTGAAGAGAGAAATTATACAATTTCTAGGCACACAATACATAGGAGGAAAATGTATTATGTACATTTAACCCAAGCTGATGACTTGACTGAGTAGCAGCTGTTATGTACAAGGTGTTACAATCTCCATACTACATCTTGTACACAACAGCTGCTTTTGTCTTAATACTCCTCCTTGCACACTAAAGCTACTGTTGTCTGCATATGTATAGCAAGCTATGTACTGCTTACCTTTTTTCTTTTTAAAGTGATAGTGCAAAATACAGTAACCTAGTGAAACCAAGCAGAACTCACAACTGCAGTAAACTGAAATCTGATTGGCTGCTATAGGATATTACATTTTGTGCATAAAGACAGATTGCACAGCCAAATACATATCTAATACAGTGTCTATGTTGTTTAATAGTTGAAGTGGAACTTTGAGCAGGAAAAAAAAGGACATGCAAGTTGCAGTCTGTCACTAGCATGCATACATTAAATTTTGGTTTTAAATGGATATTAAGAGACAAAAAAAATTAAAGCTCAACTCAAGTTCATTTTTTTTTCTGTTTCAATGTTTTTATTGTTTAAACATGAAGGCAATTTTTTACAAACAAGCCAGCTTGAAATATTTTCAAAGAACAAAGCGAAAATCTTCTAAAACAGAGTTTTGGAGTTACACGTCCATAGTACGAGCAAACCTAAGGGACGACATTATCGGAAACTTTTCCATTATCAATGCTCCTATCAATGTACCTGGGGGTTTAGTATAGGCTGGAGCTATTCAGTCATTACCGTCAACCATTACAGCAATACTTTTTTTTTTTTTTCTTGGTGGTTAAACCAGGTTTAACCACCATTGGGAAAAGAAAATCCAAGCATTGTAAGCACCCACACCAGACTAAAGCACCATACAAATTCTCAGATTTTCTGCTGATTTTTTTCCTTCAGATTTACCAAAACCATATAATAGGAGGCCGAACCTTAGGCGTTTCAATTTGTACTACATGGTTTTGGTAAATTTGAAGACAACAAATCAGCAGAAAATCTCTGTATGGGGCTTTATAAGATTTTTTTTCCCAACTGTCATTTTTGCTGGACAGCTTGGTCTGTTGAACGAAACGGAAAACCAATGGATTTACTGGCAGATAATTGAACTGTGTTTCAAGGGACTCAGAAAACAAAAATGGCTATGTTAATGCTATAGACCAACTGCATCATATGTGTACTGTTTATACTGCTCATAAGTTCCACTTTGTGACAAATATTAGATTTCAGCTGCAGGTGGTACATCTCGGAAAATTGATAGCTCCTGCCTATACCCCTTTCAAAAAAATAGGGAATGGCTATAAGGGGGTTGCTGCATATTGAAATATTATTTGAACATTAAAAATCCTATTTAAATCTGGAGAACTAACTTACTCCTATTTTAGTATTTTGCCTTTCTTGAGACACTGCTATGACATTTTATTGGATTTCACAGTGCTCTGCACACAGAAGGTTATCCGTATGGAGCAGACTGAGCCATATGGACGTATACGCATCACCCCTGGAAGACAGTATAAGCAAGACTGAGGACTCCACCATTTACTCTGTTCTATTCAGTTTGGTCAAAACATGTTCTTACTTTTGAAACTGTATCTGTTCTTATTGTTTATACAGAATACATTTTTTTTGTTTTTTTGTGGGTAAAATGCTGTCTCCTGTAACATAGGAAGTTAAAGTGTTACTAAAGACTATTTTTTTTTAAATTAACAAACATGTTATACTTACCTTCTATGTGTAATGGTTTTGCAAAGAGCAGCCTCGATCCTCTTCTTCTGGGGTCCCCGCCTCTTTGGCAGGTGCCCCCACAGAAAGCCGCTTTCCATGGGGGCACCTGTGCGTCCTCGCTCCTGAGTCCCGCTGCTGCGCCCATTCACACAAACAGCAGGACTTGGCCCTGCCTTACAGCCTTTGATTGATAGCAGCAGGAGCCAATTTCTCCCACTACTATAAATCTGTCAAATAAGGAGGATAACAGAGTCTGGAGCCACTGCTATAGTGCACGTCACTAGTTCAGGCTCAGGTAAGAAAAAGGGAGTGGGGGGGGGGGTCTAGAGGGGAGGTGTGGTGCAAAAAACCTTAAGATTTTAGTATCATGTCAACTTTAAGAATGAAATTTAACCTAAAAGACCAAAGTAAACATGCCTATTCTTTGGGATGGCCTTACAACATATGCGCTGAAATGCTACAGAGTGTTGGAAAAAACTATGAAAAATGTCTCCCTAGTTCTTCTTGCTCACAATAAGCCTAAAGCTGCCAGCTTTGTAGGCGTTTCTTGAGAGACCAATGTTGGCAACTCTAAACAGACCCCTGATGTGTCACTTTTGAGACAGAGAAATGGACCGAGAACAAAGATTGCCCAGACCCTTTCTCTGAAGCCTGAGCTGCAATGCAATTAATGGGAAGTGCTCTGTGCTGAGTGGCTTCCTGTTCATTCACAAACTGAAGCATAGTAAACAGTTTATTATTCCTCAGTTATGAATGGAAACAGAAGCGATCAGTATTAATCACTCTCTGTGTTCATTCAGAAAAGGGAGGGGCATGACATTTACTGGCCCCTTCCTGTTCAAAACTCATATCTCATAGTGATTATACTTACCTTGCACTGGAGGAGGACCCTACTAAACAACGGTCTGTGCATCTGACTCTAGCTCTATCTTGGACATGCAACATGCAGCCTACCTGACTAAGGCAAATTTTTCTGTAACCATGTCACATTTTCTTGGATCCCTAGAAGAGGTAGACAATAAAGCGGACCTGGAGGCCGTGTTAGAGGCGACCACAGCAGAATTCTTACCCCCAGCCTCTATGCACAAAGAGTCCTGATAAAACTAAAGACATTTCCTGTTCATTAAAAAAATATGATGAATCTAAGGACTATTGGGTAACTCGGGTGAAGATATTAATTCCTCCAAAAATCATTGCTAAGCTCTATCCAGTGGAAAAATAGTTCACAAAACATGGTCTCTTCCAGTAATAGACCCAGCCAGCTCAGTTTTAAACATGGTACTGTACCTATAAGATGATGTTCCTTTATTCAAAGGTTTTGCTGATAGAAAGTTTGAAAAACTTTTAAATGCTCTTTTTACTCGCCCAGCTCTACAACCAGCTGTTGCTGCAATTATTATTTATCAAGCCACAGCCAACTAGACCAGGGCAATGAACAACCAACACAATTCCGTATTCAAGGACCACAATTACCTTCTGCCTGGCTCTTTTGTGTGGATGCCCTGGAACAACTTATAAATCTCCAGAATGGCTCTGCTTTCCAGTCACATGTACAGAAACTTGTGGCTCAAAACCTGTCAGAAGAAGCTGCCTTTAAAGCGGTAGTAAACTCTAACAAAAAAAGAAAAAAAGAAAAGTTTCCGCTTGCAAGGCAAATATAATGTGCTAGTATGCACCGTATACTAGCACATTATGAAAGACTTACCGTAAAACAAAGCCCTCCAGCAGCGCACTGTCACCACTGGATAGGCTTCCATCTTCACCCGGTGAAGATGTTTCATGGAACATCTTCGGTTCCTCCCGGGTTCAGTGGAAGTAGCACAGTCAGCAGATGTTTAAGTAAGCTTCAGCAGCCATTTACTGACTGTCAAATAAGCCTCTGCAGAGAGAAGTCTAATATTTATTCAAGTGTGATTAATGCCGGTGTATACCTCAATAACAATGAAGACAATTCCTTCTCAGGGTAATGCATTGACACTGGCCCACTTCATTGTAACTGTGTTAAGTATAAACTGAAGTTGGGTACTGGCATATATATATATATATATATATATATATATATATATATATATATATATATATATATATATATATATATATATATATATATATGACTCCTTGCAGAATACATGGTCACCTGCGGCTGCCTTCAGATTATGATCAAAGTAATATTATCTAGTAGTGAGCTTCCTTTTCCTTCTATTTTACCAATATGTGGCAGGCCTCATAATTATTGCACCTAATATAGATTATATACAAGTACTGTTTTTTGACAAAAACCAAAGTACTTGCAGAAATATTCTTTAGTTGCAAAAATGAAGGCTTTTTCTTTGTTGCCAGCAGCGCATAATACCAAGGCACAGATAACGCCTTATTGATAGACCTTACTGATTAAAAATAACCAGGAAACACAATGAAGACTTTGAACAATTTAATTCTTAGTGTACAAGAAGTTTAGAGGTACATAGTAAATATGTGTGCAAGATGGGTGAAGCGCAAACTAATAAAGAGATCTCATTAAAACATATGAAGAAGCACCTCATGCCATGCCAAGAGTGGAGCGAAGTTTTGAAGACGCCTCAGCTGGCAAGGACACTATTGCATTCTGCAACTCTTGCGTGAAGTGCTCTGCCATGTTTCTCAAAACCAGAATTAGAACTTCCTCTGTGTCTGAAGGGGTAATCAGAGATAGGAATAACTTGTAATGCCAACGTAAGAGAATACTAAAAGTAGACATGATCAAAAGACATTCACACAAAGAAGTAAAAGTCAACTTCAGGTAGGTATAGAGTCAATCAACCACTTAAGGACCAAGCCTATTTCTGACATTTGTTGTTTACAAGTTAAAGATCAGTATTTTTTGCTTGAAAATTACTTAGAACTCCCAAACTGATATTTTACATATATATATATATATATATATATATATATATAAGACCTTAGAGAATAAAATGGAGATTGTTGCAGTACTTTGTCAAACCGTATTTGGCCTTACAAATTTACATTTTTTGCGAAAACACACACATTTTTTTAACTAAAAAAATTAGAAAACCGTAAAGTTAGCCGAATTTTTTTGTATAATGTAAAAGATAATGTTACACCGAGTACATTGATATCTAGCATCTCATGTTTTAAACAGCCTGGAACGGCGACAACCTACGATACTAAACAATCTCCATAGGCAACGCTTTAATTTTATTTTTTTTAACAGGTTACCTTTTAGCATTACAGAGGAGGTCTAGTGCTAGAATTATTGCTCTCTCTCTCTCTAATGATCACAGCAATACCTCGCATGTGTGGTTTGAACACCGTTTACATGTGGGTATGACTTGCGTATGCGTTCGCTTCAACTTATTTTTTTTTTTCTTATTGATGTTATATTTTTTTATTTTTACACTGTCCCTTTAAAAAAAATTTTTTTGATTACGTGTATTCCTAGTACAAGGAATGTAAACATCCCTTGTAATAGAAATCAAGAAATCAGCAGGACAGGGCCTCTTTAATGTGAGATCTGGGGTCAAAAACACCTCAGAGCTCACATTTACACTTAAAAGCAATAAAAAAAAAAATTGGATTTTTATAACAGCTTACCTGTAAAAACCTTTTCTTTTGAGGTACATCACGGGACACAGTCTCAGTAATTACTGATGGGTTATATAGGGTATCACTAGGTGATTGGACACTGGCACACCCTAGAGAGGAAGTTCAACACCCTATATAACCCCTCCCCTTACTGGGAGCACCTCAGTTTTGTAGCAAAGCAATATAAGTGCATTAGAAGAGGGGAGGGACCTCTGTGTCCCCGTGATGTACCTCAAAAGAAAAGGATTTTTACAGGTAAGCGGTTATAAAAATCCTATTTTCTTTCTCATATATCACGGGACTCAGTCTCACTAATTACTGATGGGATGTCCCAGAGCAATGCTATTTGAGGGGAGGAGGAACAACAACAAGTAGGGTGTAATTAGACCTGAGGACCTTGTGCCACTGCCTGCAGCACACTGCGCCCAAAGACGATATCTTCATGCCCTCTCGCATCCACCTGATAAAATCTGGTGAATGTGTGGACCGAAGACCAGGTTGCAGCCTTACAGATTTGAGCCATAGAGGCCTGGTGATGCACTGCCCACGAAGCACTAATAGCCCTGTAGAGTGCGCCTCGATCTGAAAAGGCGGAACTTTCTGCTTCAAACCATAAGCTTGAACAATTACTTGTCGAATCCACTTAGCAATGGTAGATTTCGACGCTGCCTGTCCTCTATTAGGACCTTCCGGCAATACAAAGTCAGGATGGAACACTGGACCTTGGGATAACAGGTCTGGATGTGACGGTAGGGCCCACGGGGAACCTACTACCATCTTTACCATTTCTGCATACCAAGCTCTTCTGGGCCACCAGAAGTACTGACTTCTTTTCCTGCCCGATCCTGCGAAGAAGTCGTGGCAGTAGCAGAATAGGAGGGAATGCATACATCAGTGAGAGCTGATGCCATGGAGTCACCAACGCATCTGTCCCGGATGCAAGAGGATCCCTTGTTCTTGACACAAAGTTGTTGATCTTGTTGTTAAACCTGGACGCAAAGAGATCTACATCCGGATAACCCATCTTTAGCATATGGCCAAGAAGATGTTGAAGACTAACTGCCAGCGACTTTAGTCCGCCTGCCAGTTCTCTACCCCCGGAATGAAGATTGCCGATATGTACGGCACATGCTTTCCTGCCCAGATTAAGATTTGGTTTACTTCCCCCTGAGCTGCACGACTCCTGGTGCCTCCTTGGTGATTGATATAAGCCACTGCTGTGGCATTGTCGCACTGGATCCTGACAGGGCAACCCTGGAACCTGAGTGTCCAGGCCTTTAGGGCAAGATACGCTGCACGGATCTCTGGAATGTTGATGGGCAAGGACCTCTTGGTCTTGGACCATCTCCCCTGGACAGTCGACTGTTCGAGAACTGCTCCCCAACCCGAAAGACTGGCATGTGTTGTTACCACTCTACAGGTAACTGGTAAAAGGGATTTTCCTTTTTGCAGATTTTTGGGTATCAGCCACCAACTGAGGCTCCGGTGCACTGCAGGAGACAGACGCATCAGAAAATCTAACGCCTGATCCTTCTTGTCCCAGGCAGACAGGATATTGTTTTTTAGCAGTCTCTAATGAAATGGAGCAGAGGGAACTGCTTCGAATGAAGCCACCATCTTCCCCAGCAGCCTCATACAAAGGCGAACAGGACCCTTCTTTGCCCTGACTACCTGAATCAGTTCCTTTATGGCACTGATCTTTGCCTGGGGTAAAAATACCCCCTTCTGGGCTGTATCTATGACCAGACCCAAAGACTCTAGTCTTCCTGCTGGCTTTAAAGAAGACTTCTCCAAGTTGAGGACCCAACCTAGGTACTCCAGGTAGTTGACGGTGGTGACCAAGTTTTGGTCCGAGCAGGCTACCGACCGGTCTATCAAGAGCAGGTCGTCTAGGTACGCTATTACTGTTATACCTTGGGCCCTTAATCTGGCCAGAGGAGGGGCCAAGATTTTTGTAAACACCCTAGGTGTAGTAGCTATACCGAAAGGCAGAGCTACAAACTGAAAGTGGCATTTTTCTACTTCGAAAAGCAGGTACTTTTGATGAGTAGGGAAAATAGGTACATGCAGATACGCATCCTTGATGTCCATTGACGCCAGAAGTTCTCCTCCTTGTAGGATGCAGACTACCGATTGGAAGATTCCATGCGAAAGGACCGTACTTTTAGGAATTGATTTAGATCCTTGAAATCTAGAATGGGCCTGACACCTCCATTAGGCTTTGGTACCATGAAAAGGTTTGAATAAAACCCCAATCCCTGCTCTTGCGTGGGAACTACCACGATAACTTTTTGCGTCAATAGTTGCTCCAACGCTAGAAAGAGAGACTTCTTTTTCTCTGGGTCTCTGGGAACATTTGATCAGAGGAAACAAGGTGAGGGGAATTCTCGGAACTCTAGTTTGTAACCTAGAGTTATTGTGGAGAGCCCCCATCTGTCCTGAAAATCCTTCTGCCAGAGCCTTGAGAACTGTAGCAGTCTTCCCCCCACCCGAGCGAGCGGGGGGCGCCTCTTCATAAAGAGGCTTTAGCGTTTTGTAGACTTCCTCCCCCAGGACTTTTGTTCCTTGACTCTGAGATTTAGTTCTTGAGTCTGACGGAGGAGGCCGTCGCGACTGCCTGGAGGCTGATGCTCCTGGCACTGGGGAAAGAGCATGTTTGAAAGAGGGTCGTTAACTACTCTTAACCGGCAAGAGGGTGCCTTTCCCACTAGAGATCTTTTGGATAATAATTGTCCAAATCCTCTCCGAACAGCCTTGCACCACGAAAGGGGAATCCAGCCAGAAGCGTCTTACATGGTGATTCGGCTGACCAATCTTTCAACCATAAGATTCTATGCATATGCACCAACCCAAGCGTAAGGCGAGAGGTCTGGAGGATAGAATCTCTGATAGCATCAACAGCAAAACACAAAGCCGCTGGTAGGTTGGCCAACCCCCGGGCCTGCTGTTCAGGTAAAACCTTGAGGACCTGTTTAACATGGTCTCTCAAGTACTGACAAACTCCGATTGCTGCCCCTGTAGGTTGAACCTGTCAAGGAGAAAAATTGTTTTTTTTTTTAACAGGAATTCCAATGTTTTATCAGTTGGATCCCTAAGCATCTGAGTGTTGTCAACAGGACAAGTCAGAATTTTATTGATATGGCGGCGTCAATAGCTGGTATACCCCACATCTTAATAAATTTTTCTTCCATAGGACAAAGTGTTGAAAACTTTTTAGGAGGGAAAAGATGTTTATCTGGGTGATCCCACTCAGAAAAATAAGCTTTTCCAGTAAACTATGAACATGAAAGGCATGTGCAGTTTGAGGAGGCTTCAGTGAACCCAAACAAGAGGAGGGTTCTTTAACTGAGTCAGATACGGAAAACTTAAATGTGGAACGGACCAATCCAGCAAGAATTTGCACCAACACCTTCTCATCCTGAGAAGCTGAAGAGGGCCCTTCTCCACTTGATTCCTCAAAAGAGGAATCATCAGTCTCATCCCGATCCTCTGAGAGGGATTCCTCTCCTTTTTCCCCCAGAGTTCCTCTGTTTGAGGGTCCTGGGTGGCAGATGGGGACCTAGTGCGTTTTCTTCCACTGAGTGAAGATGTGATTAAGTCCACTAATCTTTCCTCTAGCCCATTTATGGTTGAGGAAAAAACCTCCTGCGTAATGCATATAAGGGCTGAAGTGCCAGACAGATGCAGCCCCTGAGCCCGATGGCTCACGCTGGCCAGCTTCCCCAGGTCCTTCAGGAGGGGAAGGTGCTGCAGAGGGGGGGTCCTCAGAGCCTGAGGGAGATCCCTTTGAGCCCCTGTTTTTCAGGGTATTTGAACCTCTTCTACCGATAGCAACAAAGGTAGAGGTACCACAAAAAAAGCACTGACTGCTGGGCAATGTAGTTCAGCAATGTAGTTCAGCAACTGCCGCTGCTACCAAGACCCAGTCTGGTGCTTAAGTAAATGCTGCCAGGGAATGCCTGTGTCCCAGACTCACATGCGCCTGCCAGCTTTGTGTCCCTCCATAGGCTGTGTGCACCTGCAAAAGAGTGCACTTTATAACCTGTGTAGCCAGCGATGTGGGCATCTAACCACGCCAACGTTGCGTTAACGCTCTGCCCCCCCCCTCCTCCGCTCGTCCCTTCCGCCCCTCCCTTGTCTTTTCAAAAAAGACCGCTTTACCGCATGAGCCTAGGCTCCGATCCTCGGAACCTGCATGGAGAGGAGGCTGGAGAGGAGGAGAGAGCAGGGCCGGTGGATGGGAAGCCGCTGTAATGGCGGTGGTGGCGGGTGGTGTGGTATACTACAGCTTCACTGTGCTTAACCTAAGCCGTGGGGGGAGAATCCCTGCAGAAGAAAACCCCCCTTCCCACATCCTACCTGGAGCATGGCTTGGAGGAGCGTACAGCATGGACACTCAGGACAGACAGATCAGGCATGAAAGATATGTGCTCTTGACAGCCCCCGTGGCGAATTTAGGCATAGCATACATTTACTTGTGTGTCCTGTGATATACGAGAAAAGTAATTTTATTTTTCTACATTAAAAAAATGGGCCCTTTAAAGCCAGAGGGCGGAAGCAATGTTTTACATTGCTCCAGTCTTCCCAGGGCATAGAGTCGAGTGGTGCCCATCTTGCCCTCACGTGACTTCCTGCCCATCAGTACATTGGATCGGATAGTTTTCACTGCTGCTGATCTCTCTGGTAAGCGGCGGAAACTACCACCTCTCCTGCTGCCCATAAGAGCAATCATGTGATGAATCCGCCACTGGGACCACTTTTATGTTAAAGAGGATCGCCCACTGTAAAAAATTACTGGGGTTGTGGCAGCTAGCTGCTGCCATAACCCTGGTATTTAACGTCAAAGTAACAATGTATATCCAAGGTGGGCGGTACGTAAGTGGTTATGCAAAATTGCAGCACTAGTATATAACTTTCAAACAATATGCATGTGACAGGACAACAGTAGTGAGACTCCTCATAAAAGTGCTTATAGATGTATATACACTCACCGGCAACTTTATTAGGTATACACGTTCAATTGCTTGGTAACAAATAACAAGCTAATCAGCCAATCAAATGGCAGCAACTCAATGCATTTAGGCAACTAGATGTGGTGAAGATGACTTGCTGAAGTTCAAACCAAGCATCAGAATGGGGAAGAAAGGGGATTTAAGCGACTTTAAAAGTGCCATGTTTGTTGGTCCCGGACAGGCTGGTCTGAGTATTTCAAAAACTGCTGATCTACTGAGATTTTCATGAACAATCATCTCTAGACTTACAGAGAATGGTCAGAAAAAGAGAACATATCCAGTAAGCAGCAGTTGTGTGGATGTAAAAAAACTCGATGTCAGAGGAGAATGGGCAGACTGGTTCAAGACGATAGAAAGGCAACAGTAACTCGAATAACCACTTGTTACAAATAAGGTATGCAAAATGCCATCTCTGAACACACAACACATCGAACCTTGAAGCAGATGGGCTACAGCAGCAGAAGACCACACTGGGTGCCACTCCTGTCAGCTAACAGGAAACTGAGGCTACAATTCGCACAGGCTCACCACAATTGGACAATAGAAAATTGGAAAAACGTTGCCTGGTCTGCGTAAACAACATGAAAGCATGGATCCATCCTGCCTTGCATCAATGGTTCAGGTTGGTGGTGGTGGTGTAATGGTGTGGGGGATATTTCCTTGGCACACTTTGGGCCCCTTAGTACCAGCTGAGCATTGTTTAAACACTGCAGCCTACCTGAGTATTGTTGCTGACCATATCCATACCTTTATGACTACAGTGTACCCATCTTCTGATGGCTACATCCAGCAGGATAATGCACCATGTCACAAATCTCAAATCATCTCACCACTGGTTTCTTGAACATGACAATGAGTTTACTGTACTCCAAAGTCCTCCACAGTCACCAGATCTCTACCCAATAGAGGACCTTTGGGATGTGGTGGAACAGAAGATTTGCATCAACTGGGTGATGCCATCATGTCAATATGGACCAAAATCTCTGAGGAATGTTTCCAGTGCCTTGTTGAATCTATGCCATGAAGAAATAAGGCAGTTCTAAAGGCAAAATGGGGTTGAACCCGGTACTAGCAAGGTGTACCTAATAAAGTGGCCAGTAGTCGCTAATAAAAATAACATATAAACAACATATACAAAATAGTGCAGCAATAGTAGTAAAACACTTCAAACTAAAAAGTCCAAATAGACAACAGTAGTGGTGAAACTCCTCCACAACGTATAATAGAATACTCTACCACAATGTTCAAAGGAAATCCAAAAGTTCAACTGTCTCACTTTGTTTCAGCCAAATTTCCACAGTATGAGTGAGACTTCTGTGATCAAGTTAACCCCAGCAACCACAACTGAATTCTAGGCTCACCAGAAGGTTGGACCTCGAAACCTTGAGGCAAATCTGAGCATTAGTATGGTACAATCCCCATACAGGATAAACAAATGCAGCCTCAACCACTTCCGATGTCACATTTGGTAATCAAGAGCCACATAAAGAGAAAAGTTTCAATGGTGTAGATTACCCAAGACTATCTTAACCACTTCCATACTGCAGGCTGTCATATGACGTCCTGGGCTTTCAGGGGTGATATCTGAATGATGCCTGCAGCTGTAGGCACCATTCAGATGTCTTTTTTTTTTAGCCGGTGATTTCCTTCACCATAAGAACAATCATAGTGGTTGTTCAGCCACTTAAATCATTCTAATAGGCAGCAGAAGAGGATATCCCCTCCCTCTGCCCTACGGTTCTTCTCCTGGCTCGTCCCGTACGATCGGCGAGCCAGAGAAGGAATCCACCACCAGCGGTAGTTAGCCATATAGATTTCTGAGGGACAGATGGTCCCCGGCAGTCTCTATGACTCTCGGCGGCCCAGGCGCAAAGTTATGACGTTATGTCCGGGGCAGGCAGAAGTAAACAATGCCAGGGACTCGGCTGGAAAGCCCGAGATCGTTAATTTTTTTTTGGATCTCAGGCTTTCCTGCCTGGAGGAGAGATATGTTGTCTTATAGACACCACATCTCTCCATAAAGAGGACCGATTACGCACCATTCCTAATACATTCTTTGTAATAGGAATAAAAGCGATCCAAAAACATTTATTTTAAAAGGGAAAGTGTACAAATAAAAAAAGTTAAATAAAATAAAAATGAAAGCGCCCCCGTCCCCGCACGCAGAAGCAAATGCATATGTAGATTGCGTCTGCATATGTAAACAACGTTCAAACCACACGTGAGGTATCGCCGCAAACATTAGAGTGAGAGCAATAATTCTAGCCCAAGACTTCTAAACATGTAAAAAATGTTAAAATTTTGCCTATGGAGATTTTTTAGGTACCAATGTTTGGTGCCATTCCACTAGTGTGCGCAATTTTAAAGCTTGACATGTTAGGCATATATTTACTCAGCGTATCATCATTTGTCACATTACTCCAAAAAAAATTGAATTTTTTATTCAGGAAAGCGTTTTTTTCCCCCAAAAAAAGGCGTTTGAAAAATTGCTGCGCAAATACTGTATGACATAAAAAGTTGCAATCAGCGCCATTTTATTCCCTGGGGTCTCTGCTAAAATTAAAATATGATAGATATATATATATATATATATATATATATATATATGTTTGGGGGTTCTTAGTAATTTTCTAGCAAAAAAATTATGTTGTTTACATGTAGGAGAGAAGTGCTGGAATTTGCGTGGTATGGAAGTGGTTCATGATAAAAATTGCATTTAAAACCATATATACAATGCAATTTGCATGGTATGGAAGTGGTTCATGATAAAAAATGCAAAAAATGTGCAATGTAAGTTGCTGTTACCTGTATGACCGGCGGCATGTATTATAAAATTAAAAAGCTTGTTTCATCTGAAAAGGACATCCTTAGGGACTAGAGCCTGAGGACATCCCATTTGGTTGAAATGCGTAGGTTGGGCTTTTTATCAGAATGCCAAAAAGCTCCACCCTACATCTTATTAAAGTGACACAGTTGCACACTGGGATATAATTTGAACATTTTAGTGAAGGATTCTATTATATGTTGTGGAGGAATTTAATTTCTACCATTGTTTATTATCAAACTCCAGCTGATTTGTCTCAGCCAATAAGGAGAGAGAGACCTGGGACAGCCGAGGCTTCCGTGCACAATACTGGATCGAGATGGGACTCAGGTGAGTATTAGGAGGGCTGTGGGGGGCTCCGGCACACAGAAGGTTTTTTACCTTCATGCACAGAATGCATGATAGTAAAATGGCTATGAGTACTCTGTAGATCGTTTTAAATATTGCAGATGCACTGGTGCCCAGTAACAGCAATTACATGTATTACATACATAAAAGACACCACTTATGACTATAGTAACACATTTTGTCTTCTGGAGGCAGTAAATGGAGAACTGATGTGAATCCAGTAATAAAACTTATTATGAGCTGTAAAAAAAATGAACACGAGATGGAAGGAAAGTATACTATACACAAAGTTGAGTTATTAACCTTGTATACCTGGTTGGATCTCCTTTGTCCCCAAGACATGACTACATATTCTTGCAATGTCATCGATGTGTTTGACAACCTACAAGAAAGAACCACATACTGGAGTGAACATGCCATCAGACAAATATACATTCATGTGAACCTGTCATCAGTAAAGAGGATAAAATAACAAAACATATTGGAACCAAAAAGAATTTATAGATACATTCTGAATTGCAGGAACTTTGACATGAGCAACATGCAAATATATGCTCTAGCTTATCAAGCTCCAGCTCACACACAGGAGAACATGTGCGGGGGCATGTCACACCCTAAATACAGGTTTGACATGTAACATGCGCCAAAAGGTGAACTTATCCTTTCATTTTAACAGCTAGTAGATGGTTTGGGATCAGTGCATTATTTAATGAAAGTTGGAGGTCCCTGAATGAAGACTTTGATTAACTTGTGAATAAGTGTTTTTAACTAAAAAATAAAAATATAAAAAAAAAAAAAAAGATTTCATCAGGCCTATGCACATTAGTCTTCTTTTTATATAATTTACACAGACTTCATATGCATTCTCACTAATAAAAAAGTAGCAGAACCCTGACATAGTCTGAAGTGAAGGAACTACATCTGGATGAAGTATTTAATTGATAATGAATAGATGTCTGGGTCTAACAGGTGAGATACTGGTGCTCAGATGTTGCTGGCGACGTGGCGGTGGTGAAAGTCACATGGAAGCTTTGTGTTTGCCTACTGACAAGGCCAGATTTATACTTTTGCCCCACTTCCTAAGACAACTGTCTTATGTCACTCTAATTCCCCCTTAGCAATACATGTATATTTGTAGATGTGTGTGTATGTATATTACTCTTGCCCCTAATCCTGTACAATCACAACAGTTTTTTTTATGCTCGTTCACAATGTCGGTAAGGACTGACACTCCTCTGTAAAGCAATCCATGCTCAGATCTCTTCAGAGGAATTTGACATGCAGAGAAGAGGCAATATGTTGCCTCTGCAACTCCTGTTTTAACCCCTTAAATGCAGTATCACAGTGCTGCAACTGGGTGCAATGCACATGGTTACAGGTTGGCCCCATCCACCTGGGGGTACACTTTCTGCTGTGGCATGTATGCAGTCTCTGACTTTCCCTTGTGCCATGCCCACAGTCTCTGACCAGCACAAAACCTAAATTACACCTCTGGCTTGGACCAATATATATATATATATATACATATACATACATATACATACATACACACACACACACACACACACACACACGCACGCACACAAACCATACCTGTGGGATCCCCTGGAAGCTGGAAATCACCAACGCTGTGAAGACACAGCTGTTTCAGTGATCTCCACTTGCTTCTGGGTTCCTTGCTGACATTACTGCTCAGTCTGTCCAACTTGTCCAGTCAGAGAATGCTTTGCATTCATTCACAGAATGCAAAGTATTTTCTGTATGACACCCTTGCTGAGCGGCTGACCCCCCCACAGGACCTAGAAGAAAGTGGAGATTGCTGGAGTAGTGGTGTCTACGTCAGTGAATCGCAGCTTTTCAGGTATGATATATACATAGTTTCATTACTATGTAACTAGGTAAAATAAACCATACCTGGAAGCCATCTTTAAATCCTTATCCTCCTCATTTCAATTATATATATATATATACACTGGTATATATATATAGTATATAGCTATGGTTTGCATCCATACCAAGTACAACTGCAAGCTCCGTTATGCTCCCTTTTTAGCATATGATATTGAAAGTGAAGACAAGAAGGTCTTTAGTTGTAGAGCACCTTGTACAGCTGTAAGTTGGCAGAATACCTTTGTTTAACTGGCCCTACAAGCTCCATTGTTTATAGTTACTGCAGGGAGGATTTGCCTATTTACAAGGATTAGTTCAAATGCTTAACCGGTATGACTTGAATTTCAGGGCACTTCATATTTTCTACTACCACTGTAGTAATAAAGAGTAATTACAGGGAGTAGACATAACAGAAACACTACAATAAAAGCATGTACCACTTTTGGCAGCTAATGTACACTCACAAAACACAATATCATGATTTCCTACATCTGGACAGGTTTTTAGTCAGGGGACATCAAAGAACTAATGAGGTCGATTTACGAAAGGCAAATGTACAGTGAACTGCAAGTGCAGTTGCCCTTAGATCTGCGGGGAAGCTCTGATGATTTCTATCATCCAATAATGTACAAGCAAAAACACTGTTTTTTATTTTCCTTGTATGTGACTGAGTATTCTTTGCAAAGTGAACCTTTACCTCAATTACTAACCTCTGTGCAAGCGCACTTGCAGTAAACAGCATATTTTCCTTTAGTAAATCAACCCCAATGTCTTCAATCCACCAAGTCTATTGTCAGTTTTTAAGGCCTAACTCCAGTCACAGAGGTAAATTTGCTGAGACTGGAGCAAACAGAATCTGAAGCAGCTGTGCATGGCAACCAATCAGCTTCTAGCTTTAATTTCCAAAGCTTTACTCAACAAGCTGATGTTATAAGCAGATTGGTTGCTTAGCACAGTTGCTCCAGTTTTTTTAAATTCCCCTCACAATTTTTCTTTAGTTTTGGATGCAGTGGGAAATAATTACAGTCAAGGAGGGTTTTTTCTCAGCAGGAACTAGGGGGAACTCAGTTCCACCGCCTCTGGCTCAGGTCTTCTGCTCCCTGCTCACCACTATCACTTGGTAACATTGAAGTCCAGCTTCTGCGTTTACAAGTGGTAGCTTATCTCACAGTAGCTCCCACAGGTCAAATCCCACTGAGTGCTGGACAGGGACAAGGGAGATACAGAACAGGTGCCCAGGGTTCAGTGCAGTGATGGGCAGGAGAGGATGCGTGGTAGGCTGCACCCTAGGTGGTCTCCATTTTTTCCCTGGTGACCAATTGTTGATACTCCTACTGCATAATCTCCCTTGCAATGACTGTAGTATAGCATGCTGGGAGGTACTACAGCCGGATAGGTGTTTCAGCTTAATAATGCAAAAGGTAAGACATATGACAGATAGTGAAGCTTTTAAGGAAGGAAGAGAAGATGAGTGCAGTGGAGGGAGGGAGTTGGGAAGAGCTACTATTTGATGGCATTTGGCAGATGAGTGTTATGGGCATGGTTGAGTTCCTGCATCTATTTTCTGAGAAAAAAAGCCCTGAAGTCAAGTATTATTGCTTTGGGGGGGGGGATCACTGCAGGTCTATTTGATGGCTATCTAAGAAAGGAGGAACCATAGGACCCAGGGCGACAGCAATAAACACAATAGGATTGATTTATTACAGAAATACAAAGCTGTTCACTTTGCAGCATGAATTTTCACTTCGCTTATTGAATGAGGTCAAGCTTTGTTCACTTTTTTATATAGATATTTATATAGCATCAACATTTTACTGTATTATATATTCACATCAGCGTCTGCTCTCAAGGAGATTACAATCGAAGGTCACCATTTCATATATACACACACACACACACACACACACACACACAATAGGGCCAATTTACAAAGGAGTCAAAAACCATGTCAGAATACTTGGAGGAAACGCATGCACAGCTCTGAACCTTGACCCCACTGAACAGTATGCTGCAGGGCTATCCTGGAATGTGACCTTCAGACACAAAGATCTGCATTGCGGCACTTTTAAAAGCTGTGTGTAGTAGCAAACATTAGCAGGAGTGCTTTCCTGGTCCATTGTTGAGGCACACAGTCCCAGCACATGACCCCATCTGGAAGACTCACTTTGCAAGTAGGACATGCAGGCTGACTAGGAGAGGGTATAGGATTGTGTATATAAAATTGTATGTTCTCCCCCACCCCCCTTTTTATTGGTTTCACTAGATCATGGGTGCTAAACCTGTGGCCCTCCAGCTGCTGCAGAACTACAAGTCCCATCAGGCATTGCATGGCTGACATTTAAAAGTATGACTCCCAAAGGCAGCGGCATTATGGGACTTGTAGTTCTGCAACAGCTGGAGGGCCAGGGGTTGAGCACCCATAAACTAGATGAACGTGTATCTTTTTTCAACCAGACTATGTAACTACTCTATCATTAGAGCCACTATTGAATTCCTCGCTTTACAGCAGTTTTACTGCGGAAGGAGTTAATGCTGATGAACTGAGAACTGTGGCACTCTCCTCAGTTTGTCCCGGTGTTCTGTCAGATTAGGCGACTCGTCAGAATTGGTAATGGAAGGGACGTCGTCATCTTGCTATGCCCTGCACTCCTCCACAGTAATGATACACTGAGAAGGGGGTAAATGGACATCTTGTTACACCCACCGGAGTTTTGCATTTTACAGTTATTTTTAACGGTAAACGGAGCATATATGGTGAAATACAGATTTTGAAATCCATCAGACTGTTTACATGTTGAATTATAAAATCAGCGCTGTTCTGTCACATTAGCAAACCTGTGAAATCAGCAAGTTTGCTGCTTCTTTTAAATTTCGACATCTAAACAGTCCATCGGATTTCTAAATACTGTATTTCATCTTATAACCTCAGTTTTCTGGTAAAAATAACTGTAAAATGCAAAACTCTGGTGGGTGTAACAAGATGTCCGCTTGCCCCCTTCCTGGTGTAATATTACTGTGGAGGAGTGCGGGGTGTAGCAAGATGGCAGCGACGGACCATCACTTCCGTTACCAATTAAGACGGCTTGCCAAATCTGACGGAGCACCTGTCTACAGTGGCTTTGTTATCTTTGGCTGGCTGACCCTGTATCTGCTACCCAAGCAGCAGGGCTCATTAACATCAGAGGCCTAGCCTCAAGGCTTTCCACTTTGTGTTGCGTCATCTGCTTCTAGACACATGGGAAACAGTCCTGCTGTACCAGGTGCCTTCAGCTCACACTCCGCTGACATTTCTGGGGCTGCCTGCAATGTACCTCTTCAGGTGTTTGACACGGATGGCCTGGGATTTGGCCCTCTGCTAGCCTTTGAGTCTTACCTAGCTGTGTCTAATGTGGAGGCCTGCTCTGTTCTACACAGGGAGGATTTCACTGTGGTCATGCAGGACTTTTTGGGAGAAAGCTATAAGCATGCCTCTGTGACTTTTACTGCAGAATCTCCCTGACGTGTGTGTAGATTAGCAGCATTTGAGGTTTCAGCCTGTGGGACCATATCTGATGCCTAGTCTCTCAAGTCCTTGACAGATGAGCCTACACCTCAGGAATCTTCTGCCATTACTTTCAAATGAAAGTGTTACTAAACCCACAACAGTAAACTCAGTCTGTATATGCCATACATCAAGCTCATTATACTCATCGTGGAACCTAAGGGGTTCCCCAAGCAATCTCCTTATAGAACAGAGCCTTGGGAGCACTCTGCACATGCTCATTTTGGTGTGTATTGCTAGAGAGTTTTTTTCTTGGTAGGGTGCATGTGATCAACACAGGGCCAATCAGCACTGTCCAGACGGAGGTTCAGGGTCCTTCAGCCTCATAGGACAACCCCAGAGAATGAAGCAGTTTATATTTACTAAAATAATTAAATTTCTATGTTTTGTGTATTGTGGGAGACCAGATATAGTGAAAGGAGGGTCCTGGGTTTAGTAACACTTTAAGGAGAGACTGCTTAAGGTCTGCACCAATTTGAGGAAAACTTAGTTGAAAAATGTGGCCGATCCCCCTGTGGATCTGCCAGTATTCTAACTAAATCTACAAATCCAGCAGGACAGGATCTCACAGACAAATGACTGGCCCTGCTCTGCAAACTATCTTGTCCGTGATCTTAATCTGGATGACTCTAGCTGACTGGTCTATAAACCATTAGAAGGGATCAGTTAAACCCTTGGTCAACGAGCACTTGGAACTAATGCCTGCAGCTTAAAAATAAAAGTATGGGCAGATTGTTGAAGGGTCTCCTGCCAATAAACGGAGGAAAACCATCTGGCTAAAATGTTGTACTGCTTAACCTGCATGCAAAAAGTGCTTGCTTCTCTTGCTCTTCAAGAGACAATGCCTCTTCGGAGCTGCCCTGCATAACCTCATCAGGGATGTTAAATGGTAATAAGAGTAGCAAGATGGTAACAAAAGAAGCCTAATCCTCAGTCTGGGCAGCTTCGTCACTCGAAAGGGAGGCAAACGCCGAATCCCAGTCAGACACCCAGTTCATCAGCAAATCCTTGACTTCCACGTCACCCAAACACTCAGATAAGTCTTCTTCAGCATGAGGTGGTGCCCCCACCCTTTGTGGAAACTTGGACAACATGCTTCTCAGATGCTTGGGTGTAGGAGGTGGCTTCCAGGCATTACAAGCTAGAGTTTCCCTCCAAGTTACCATCTTATTTCATTACTTTCAATCTGTCTGTATCACCACCCAGATTAGTAGATCTTCATGCTGCTGCTTTTGGACCAGGGTGTTATTGCCCCAATCTCTGCAGCAGAATGGTTCCAGGAGTTTTTTCACCGTTCCCAAAGAGAGGGCATCCTCCATGTCCTAATTCGGACCTTCATGTGCACGTACAAAATTAAGACTTGAGATGTTTGGTATCCATTTACGTGTCGCATCATCACCATTGAATTAAAAACAAATATATGGGTTATATATGGGGTTTGTGTGACCCAAATACATTTAAGTGTACTATTTACTAAGATTTACAATTGATAAACTACCACCATTTTATTATCCAGGGTTCTCTGCTTTCAGAAAAAAAATGTTTTTTTTTGGGGTTTGTAGGGATAACAAATCTTCAGGTCTAAAATAAAAGTTGTTAAAGACTTCCTGTATCTCTTAATAGATAAAAAAAAAAAAAAAAAAGTTTTACTGCTGGATTAAAATATTTTACACAATATAACAGTTCCCACAAGATTTGGCTGTATATGGATCACCCCTTGCTTTGAATGAAGCATTACCCAGAATTTAGGAAGTAAAGAATACAATGAAGGAAATTGGTTATGACACACGGTCAGAGAAGTGCACCTAATCTTCAGGCATTCCTCCATATTTTTTTTTTTTTTTGTATGGGCTCATTAGCCATTGCTGCTATATAATACTTTACCTGAGATGGATTTTTCTCATACAGGAATGCAATGCATTTAAACACAGTACTGTTCTCCTCAAAATCTTCTCTAAGAGGCAGAGAACGGAGTAGCACAGGAAATACCTAAGTGGGAAAAACAGAAGGGTCATTTGGGGAAAGCATTGGAACAGAAATACAGATGTAAGAAGGTAAAAAATAAATAAATAAATAAATAGAAAAACAAGCAATGTAAAATGTTTGGCAGGTTAAAGAGTTATTTCAGGCAACCTGAGAAGCTCCAAGTGCTGATCCCCCTCTCTTAATCTGAGGACTGTTATACGGGGAATTACAGGAGCCTGATATCAAAGCAAACACAGGTGTTTATTTTAAGCACGCAGACATGATCTCTAAAATTGAAGTAAAAAAAAAAAAGAAAGGAATTTAACTTACCTGTAAATTCCATATCTTGGGAGTAGGATACCGTACAGGCAGTTTATTCAAGCACCATGGGTTCTAGGCTTATACCTTCAGGTGAATGAACACTGGTAAGCTTTTGAGGACATTCCACCCCCAGAAACCTCTCCTATGACCCTACTCTGAGTCTTCGGATTTGGTACCAAACAATGCAAAGTACCAAAAAGAGTTGGGGGTGGGTCTGTGTCCTGTACTATACTAGAAATGATTGAATTTACAGGGAAGTTAAAAATACTTTAAACTTAATCGGACAGTACACAGGCAATTTATTTGAATAAGAGAAAGGAAACATGGCTCCTGGTAGTACATGAGCAATCAGCCCCACACACATCAGCAGGTGCCGGCCCCATCCTTGACTGCTGTAATATGAAACAGTGATGAAAGGCTGGCCGCACTCCAACAATATAGCAGATAAATTAAGTTTATTAAGTCTTCAAAGTATGTAAATAACAAATATCACAACTCCACAATATGGACAGACGTCAGTTGACGCTTTTCAACTGTCCTCTGTCCGTATTATGGAGTTGTGATGTTTGTTATTTACATGCGTTGAAGACTTAAAGTGGTTGTTCAGCCACTGTAAAAAAAAAAAAAAAAAAGTACATGCAATACCCTCTGTTAAAAAACGTTCTATGCTACAGTGTCTGTGCTTTGTAAATAAATATGCCCATGACTGCCTTATTTCACAACGTTGTTGACTCCTCGCTGCTTCCTCTCCTGATCAGACAGCTAGAGCGGGAGGTGGCAAGAATCCTCCCGCCAATGTCAGTGGGAAGGAGTGGAGAGCCGAGACATCAGCCGGGGAGGAGGGGGAGCAGTGGGGAGTCATGTGAGTGCCGCTGTAAAATAAGGTAATGGGCATATTTTCTACAAAGTACAGACACTGCAGAATAGAACTCTAACATGTATTTTTACTGTCATTTCAGCAGGAGGGGGTGGTAGGGGGGTGGGTGCTGAGAGGGGACAAAAGTGGACAGGAGAGCTGCGGATGATGGAGGCATGTAAACTGACTACAGTGTCAGGGCTCAGCAGTCATGATAAACTGTGGTCAGTTTTCAGTTTCGTGACCTATAACAATACCAGACTGAAAAACATATGTATTAAGCAGGTGGGCTTTATTTAAAGGTTTAGAATTTTAATTATGACTTTAGTGTGCTAAAGAGCTAGTCCATCCAAAACTGATATTACAGTTATGGGCTAAATAGCCTAATAGCAGCAAACCCTTTGATCGTTGTGTACCTATCATCTGAAATTGGTAGTTCGCATCCTTGCCATGCTGACCTTCCTCAGAATTGTTTCATTGAAGAGCAGCTCAGAGAAGTGGCTGCAAGATTTTATTGTAGCTTGTTCTGGCGTTGCTCCTGTTTACTCTCATCTCTTTGTCACTGACAGGTGCCTGGGGCTGACAAGCAAAGAGAATCGTGGAGAGCAAAAAAAGTAGAAGTAATATCTAGAAAATGCTTCCTTTTGCCACTGTACACATACGGAGGGAAAGCACTTCTAAGGAGGGTTTGCACTGTAGGCATTCTGAAGATGAATGGAGCGTGCTTTTTATGCCTATTGCATTACTACCTACTGATCTTTGAACTCTACATCATTACCTACTGACCTCTGCACTACTTATTACTGCCCTCCTGATCTGTGCGTTGCTTCTTACTGACCTCGGCACTGTGAATTACTTTCTACTGACCTCTGCACTCCAAAATACCTATTACTGATCTGTGCACTACTTCCTAATAAACACTACATTACTTATTACTGACCTCTGCATTACTTCACACTGACCCCTGCACTGTCCTTATCAAATTGTATACTGCTCTGACAAGCCAAACCAGTCAGGCCAGAATTCAGCTCTGCGGGGAAGCCAGCTAGGCCAGAATAATTCAGACAGACCAGGATAAAAATGAAAAATTTGCTTGCATATTTTTTATAGGGACATTTGTATTACTATATTTTCGTTCAAATATTATTTTTTTAATGGGGCTCTAAAAGGTTATATCCTTAAAAAAATAAAGTGTGGTACACTCTGGTGAACGTTGATCACTTCCACCTCTCCAAAGTTCTCTATCCATGTCCTAAGGGGCTCCTGTGGTCCCTGTTGGGTTAACAGATCTATCCTACCCATGCAGTTTCACTAATCCTGGGTTAATTGCAGCATTTTCTGCAGTGTAAAAGCGATTAAAAAATCCAGCCAGGATCACCTGCAAATACTCTGTAATATGAGCCCAGCAGGTGGACAGACAAAAGCAAATCAGATACAGATATCAGTCTAAGTGGGGTAACCAAGGTGAGTCTTCGTATGTAAAACAGAAGTGACTGGCTACCTGGGAAAGTGGCTATTGTATATAGATTCCAGTTAAACCTATAAAATGTTTCCAGCATTGACCAATGCAATCCCAAGAGAACTGTGCATAGATTGTTACCTGCTCCAATGGCACGCCCTCTGGGTGACTCAACACCATCCGACTCACTGCCCCGCACACATTGTCCAGAGCCCGACCATTCTTCTCACAGCCGATTATAGCAGATAATACTGAAAGCAACTTAGGGTAATGTCTGGATACATGTCAAGGACAAGAGTGGCATTTTCTAAGGAGATACATAACGAAGTCTCACATCAAAGTTTGAAAGGTAGAAAAACAAGAAATATATAACATTCTTTAGTCATTTAAATGGGGCAAATGTAAAAAAGGCAAGTGTGCTTATCACAAAGGAAATTAATTATAATAATGAATGCCTCCGGTGAAATAGGTCTGGTCACTTTAACCAGCTTGTCACAACAGAGAGAAGCAAAGTATTGGAGTATAAGGAGGGAGTAAGAAATGTAGACGTTTCTGTAGGATACTTGTGCATTGAGGCACCTCCATGCTCTGCCAGAACCCCGAGTCCAAACACAGAATTGCTGCGAACTTCGTCATCTTTGTCCTGTGCTCCAGAGATCAGTGCAGGAAGTAACTGGGGCACAAACTGTACAACTGCCCCACTCAAGCTTATTATTGATTCCGCCAAAATACCTCCTCCAAATGACTTTTCTGCAGGGGAACAGCTTGGCTTCTGTGTAAGAAATAAAGGATGGACACATTTTTGTATATAATACAGGAAACAACCGAAAAATCTACAAAAATTTTAGAATCTATTAAGCCTGAAGCTAATAACATAGTATCACCTCTTTGTAATAGTTACTGTCTACAGAAATCTTATTTACGTTATCAGAATAGTCAAGTAGTACAGTTCCAGAATATTCTAAGCTAAGTTAGGGCCAGGAAAAAAAGTAAATGTTATTTGTGTAAAAGAACTGACTTAGAGGTTAGTGCCAGTGCTTGTTTACATATGCGGTTGGGGATAGTAAAATTAGGTGGTTGAGCCTATCTAAAACTGCAAGAGCAGCTGGACAGGGTTGTAAAAATTGCCATGCTTTGCCACATACAACAGCCTGACGTGGCCCACTGAAGTGAATAGGGCAGTGTCGCAACAGCCATGAAAACACATGCAATGCATGCGTTTGCCACACAGTGGTGCAGCCTTTACATTTATTACTTTCATGTCTCTGACAAAAATCTCTTAAAAGTGATCCACCGTGGATCGCTTTTCAAAAGGTGCTTCAAAGATAGGCACACATTTAAAGCTAGCATTAGGTTGTCTACATGCTCCAGTGATTGAAATCCAGCCCACGATAGTTGCGTGTGCTACTGATCGACTCTTTCAGACAGAAAGTTTAGCTTAGAGTCAGCCCTTAAAGCCTCCACGTGTAGGTCTCTTGTCTGAGCTCAGGGCTGAAATCTGACTAAGTCTCTGGGCTGCAGGACAACATTGTTAACTTAAAGCTTTAAAGTGTTACTGCAGCTTTGTACATATCCCCTGTATGTATCCTTTGTACAATCCCCTGTATGCATCTTTGTGTTGGCATTTCTCTGAAAGAGAATACAAATGATTAAGTCAACTTTCTCTAAACATTTGCACTATTAGTCAAAGGTGCAGCTCTACTTTAAATGTATTTAACGTTATCCTGACAACAGCTTTTTTGTGTCAGTTTTAACACTGCCACAGGAGAGAGGGCCTCCTCACATTGTGAGGGAGCAAGAGTATAAACTTATATAAAATAAAGTGAATATCTGAAGCTGAACTTTCTTTTTTTTTTTTTAAACAAGTCACGACAACAAATACCCATTGTTAACCTATTTTATTTTCATTCTTCCATCATTAGGGCTAATTGTGTATATTGCATCTATTATGGGATAAGTAATAAAAAAAAGAAAAAAAAAAGAAAAAACACATACAGAAGCTCAAGCTAAGGCTCAAATCTGTACATATGTTCCCAAAGGCAGAAGCACTGTTTGGAGGACCACTTTCACTACTGTCTGTGTGGATAAGAATGGATGCACTTCCATACTTAAAGTAAATTGTTGTGAAAAGGCAATAAAGTTAGCATACTCTCTAACACATTCAATACTTACCGGAACTCTTAGAACAAAACATAATATAATGCTACATAGAATCATGACTCTCACCATTTTACTTAGCAGTAATGGAAGAAAAACAGAAAAATATGGAGCAAACGTTGCGCCTCCAACTGCAGCAGCAATCAGTGGAATCCCATCTCCTGCACATTCCACCAGCATGGCATCCAGTTCCGCCTGTTCATTAAAAAATAAAAATAAAATTATACATTTCTGATGTTTCCTTTTTAAAGAAGTGTGTCTCAGACTGCTAGTCTCACAAGAATTTGAGTTGGTTGCAAGTTGGTAATACTAGCTCTGAAAATGATGGTTATATCTGTGCTATACTCCAGTGTTTCTGGATGCACCGATAGCTAAAAGAGGCAAAAGGGAATGGTTTAATTTGCACGACTCTGTCCACTTACCCATAAGCATAAGAACTTGTTTTAGGCTGCAAGTGAGGACTTCAACATACTTTTCTGTGATAAGAAGACAATGCTGCAGCTCGCAGTACGTTTGTACTGCCACAATATGACCTTAATGCTTGTACTATTTCTCAAACATGTACATACAATGGTATGCTCAGTTTACTCCATCAACTGTTTAAAACACAATTCTTCTTTCTCTAAACGTACAGCCTAAACAATCCTGTATTGGATATGAAAATATGGACTTTTTGTCTCCAGTCAACAGTTAAAGTATAACTAAAGGCAAAACTTTTGGATAGAGTGTAGAGGGATGAGAGAATACTTGTCAGTTTTTATTGCCGTCTGTGCCCCCCTTAGGGAGATTTTTTATTGCTGTCTGTGCCCCCCTTAGGGAGATTTGCCTTTCTTTCTTTTTGACCTGTTTCATTATCATTGAAAGTGAAAGTAAGAGAAAATCTCAATTTTTGGGTTGTCCTCAGAAAAGTAATATAGGGGAGACCTTCCAAGGGGGACACCAGTTCTGCTGACCTGGGGGTCCCTAAGGAATTCCCTTAATTTGCAGGGATTTTCTGCAAACCAGAGTGACACAAATCTCTGTCATTGGGTGTAGCTAGCGGAAGCACCTCCTTCTTGATCTGCAAGCTGGATCTTTGGTGGCTAGAGGCTGGAGTCGCAGGGAAGAGATTCATACTGAGAGACAAGCCAGAGGGGTTCCTGGATTGCCAAGCATCCAAGTCGGAATCTACGAAGCACACGGTGCTGGTGAGCAGCCACTTGTTGTGCTTCTATTATGACTGCTAGCAAAAAGGGGACTGACATTTACTAAGGAGCATTACCCCTGCATGCAGAACCTGAAAGGGCATTGTAATAAAGCATACTGCTGCATAGACTGGCCCCACCCGATAGCCACCAGAAGTTTGGAGTTAAGTAAAGAGACCAATTAACTATTGACTGTCCCATGGTGATCACCCCCTGGGTTTGCCCATAGCAAGCAACATTTCATCACACTTCCTGTTTGGCTATGGGACAGGAAGTGAAGGGAAATATCCGCAATAGGACACAGATGGCAAAGAATAAAAAAAAATCTGACAGAGTTTTCTGACTTGCAGCTTGTAAGAATAGGCTACTTACTTTCTCTGTGATGTACAAGTAGTAACATGGTCACACCCAACAGAATAATAGTCTGCAGGGAGTCTAATGGCCCATACACACGATCCGAAAATCGTATGAAAAATACAGTTTTCTAAGCGATCGTACGATAATTGGATCGTTAGTACAGAGGTTTCGAGAGCCGATCACGACAGTTCCTCTGATATCGGATACAAGCACAAAAATGTTTCTTGTACGATACCAGATTGTACAATTTTTGTTTAATCAGTACAGTTGTCGTCCGAAAATACACTACAACACATAACATCACTTCCAATCGTATGAGAATTTTCATAATTTTAGTAAGCTCTTCACGTTTGATATGCGACTAGATACAAAAAAAAAACCAAAAAAAAAAAAAACGGACGATCTGTCTTCCGATTTTTGGATCGTGTGTATGGGCATATGGCAGAAATTTGGTTCACTGAATTATTTGCACCGGTGAGTTATTTGTAAGCTACAGAGTTGCTATTTGGTCGTAGTTTGTCTAAATATTGCCTGTGAAAAGACTGCTTTAAACATAAGGAATTATGCAAGAAAGGAGCAAGCTGTCACTCAAGATGCCTGCCAGGGTAAATGTATAGCTATGTCTTAGTGCCACAGATCAATAGGAAAACAAAATAATTGTGCAAATGCTGGATGCATAATATTAGAATCAGTCAGCAATGACACTGGTAAGAAATGTTAAACACCATAAAACTTTATAGCATCACTAAAACAAAGGGGCAAATCATGAGAGATAGTTCTGTGGGTGTGTCACCAACAGACAATCTCTGATCAGAAAGGCGTTTCTCCGTGAAGCACTGGGCTGGGAGACAACCCTTACCTGGGTTTAGCTGATCTACCTGCTCTACAGGTTAATTACCTCAAAAGCAAATATACAAACAGAAAAGAAGAGAAAGCATGCAGCGAAGGCACAGTAAGCAGAGCTCTTTCAAGCAAACATGCTATGTGACTGATCGAAAGAGTTCCTTCATCTTCCAGAGGCTCCTAAACTATTGATAAGATTTACAAACTTCTAAAAGTGAGAAAGGAAAACAAGACAAGCAAGTCTTTATATAAAAAAAAAAAAAAAAAAAATCTGCAGTGACTGATGTGAGCGCTTGCTGCCGCTAACGATGGCCATGAAGTAATGACAGATTATCAAATGCTCTGCAATAATATAGCAGAGGAGAGATGAATGCACTCTTCACAAATATGGGTATTGTAGAGACTATCCTGTGTCTACAGGCTGGAAAATGCTTTTTTAATTTCCTGCCATTCCTGTTTCTACGAGAAGTTCGCAACCAGGCATCTGTCATCTCCATGCTCATCCTCATGGTAACCGACGCGGTGATCACAGGTGAGACTTTCACATGTCGTTCCTTTTGTTGATTATTCATACTTGCAGTGCAAGAAAAACTATTCTCTCTACTTGAGGTAGAAAGAAAAATACAGCTCTCATTTTAGGGCATTATATTACCTGTCCTAAACTTTTAACGAGCTTACAGAACTTTCTATGTGTTGTACTGTTTATGCTCTGTGAGTGTTATAAAATGGAGTCAGTCTGAAGTTAGGGAAAAAAAATTGTTTCAATACAATTGATAAGTAAATAGAGAATTATAAACTAATAGTAAAGACATGAAGTAGGTGAAAATGCTTAATTTCTATTTAAAGAGACAGGCAAATGATTATAAAGGCTAACCTACACGTGATTCTGAAATTTGCACAAAAAATACAATGCTTTCTTAACGGCGAATTCAGACTGCTAAATAGTATGGATTTTGCAAGGATTGATGCATGCTTTCTGCTACATTACAAACCTGCCACTTTATACACCTAACCTGCTCCGCTCTATTAAAGTACAGCTACCCACTATGGCTTACTTAAAACAAGTCTTATGAAACACTTTAATCAATGACAATACTGCTACTAATTTCAGCGGTAGTATTTTCTGATAAAATACAAACAGCAATCCTAACTTGAATAAGATTAGTTGGGTAATACCAGCCAGCTAAATACATTGATTATTCTTTAGCTTACATTATTTATTTTTGTGATTACCTACTTCAATATACCCAGTCCCTTAGCAACACATCACTTTGGACTTTGACTCTATATTTATTGACCAAATCTTAGCATATCGGCTGACTTCCTCTAAACTATCTGCTGCTCTTCATACAAGTGTTAAAAATCCCTAATAAAAAGGAGACTATAATCACTGTACACCAATCAGCCATAACTTTATGACCACCCATCTAATTTTAAAGAGCATCAAATAGCTGCTAACTTTTAAAAAAAAATACACACTTACCTGCCCAAAGCTCCAGCTATGTACTCACTTGTAAGGATGAGCTCCGGCATGTTCACATGCTCCACGTGCAGAGCCGACCAGGAATTTGGCGCGGCGCTGCGCTAATCACAGGCAGAGAGACATTGCCCCGATGTGCAGCTGCAGAGATCGAAAAATGTCTCACTGCCTGTGATTAGCGCAGCGCCGACTTCCTGGCGGGCTCTGCACGTGGAGTATGCGAATACGGCGGAGCTCATCCCTACTCACTTGACACAGTTCTTTGCTGGTCTTTGGGTCCAAGCGCCGGTGTTCTGTCGGATAGTGCTTGCTATCGAGAAGTGCCCGGGATGTATTGCGCATGCACCGTACAACAGCTGAGTTTATGATCAGCTGCGCGGATTATTACAGGATGGGGGCGGATTTTTAAATGAAGGCCAGCACTGGAAAACACATGTGTGCAGGCACCGTCTCTCCGACACAACAGCTGATCGTAAACTCATCTGTTGTGCTGTTCCGTACGGCGCATGTGCCGTTTATCCCGAGCACTTCTCGATAGAACACCGGCATCTTAACTGTGGGTAGCCGACTGGGACTCCTTGCGACCCATGAATGGTCCGGCGGTCTCCTGGGACCTGTGACATGTCCCAAGAGACTGCAGGGGAAGGGAGTGTGGGGCCAGAATTTCCACTTGGATTGCTGCAACGAGAAGTGATTACCTGTCAAAATCAGTTACCTTCAATAACCACCTCATCACCCCTGTCAAAAAAAGAAGACCTTCTAAATATGGGAGAGGAGGGAGAAGGTGGAACTTGCTCTCACAAGTGAAATTTCACTTTAAGTAGGTCCCATATCGATGCCAATACAGCCCTGGCTCGTTAAGGCATGGATGGCCCTAGACCTCTGAAGGTATGCTGTGGTATCTGGCACTAAGCCATCTGTAGCTGATCCTTTAAGTCCTCTAAGTTGCGAGGTGGGGTCTCCATGGATTGGACTTGTCTTTCCAGCACATTCCACAGATGCTTGATTTAATTGAGATCTGAAGGCCAAGTCAACACCTCAAGCTCGTTATGTTCCTCCAACCATTCCTGAACAATTTTTGCAGCATGGCAGTGTGCCTTGTCCTGCTGAAAGAGGCTGAAGAGGCTACTGCCATCAGGGAATACAATTTCCATGACAGGGTCAGCAACAATGTTTAGGTAGGTGGCATGTATCATGTAACATCCACATAGATTGTAAGATCCAAGGTTTCCGAGCAGAACATTGCCCAAAGCATCAAACCGCCTCTGTTGACTTGCCTTGTTTCCATATTGCATCCTGGTGACATCTCTTCCCCAGGCAAGCGCCGCACACCCACCCGGGCTAGGGCCGGAAAAACACAAATTGGTTAATCGACAACTAATTGATAATGAAAATAGTTATCGACTATTTTCATAATTGATTAATCGGCCAGCCAATTAGTTGGCCTGCATACAGAATGCATTATTTATTTACATATCAGGAAATACAGTGCAGCACACATACAGCTCAGTACACCGTCCATAAATGTCAGTAAGTGCCTGAGAGTTTGTGAATGTGTGAGGAGCAATGCCTCATGGGATATGTAGTCCTGGGCAGGCAGTAAGTGGTTCTAAAGGCAGAAGTTTTTTTCTACCTTGCTATAGGGCACTCTATACTATACTTTGCAGCTTGCTATTGGGGCACTTTGAAACCAGAAGCACCAATGGGGCACCCCAGAAGAGGAGAATCCGGGGTGCTCTGTGCAAAATCATTGCACAGAGCAGGTTGGTTGTTTTAAGAAAAAATATTTCTTTAAACTTACTTTTTAGTACTATTTTGATATAAAAGATTTACATTTTCCTTCCAACCTTCATATCTCACTCCTAGTTAAAATGCCCATATATTCTACTTCTGGGTGTATGTATTAATAATATATATATATATATATATATATATATATATATATATATATATATATATATATATATATATATATATATATATATATATATATATAACTTTCACTGTTTTACAGTATAAAGTATAAATTAACCCCTTATAGTAGCAAAAACCATATACACGGTTTGAAAATTCCTTTGACCAATACATTTTCTATTCTGCTCCTTCGAACATCGATTTGACCCATTTATGTTTATACTAATAATAATATTTATAAAAAGACTCCCCTTACCTGCATAGGCAGTTTGTTGGTAAAGGTAAACTAAATGTTTAAGGTTCTCCCTGTAGAAGGGCTTTATCTTCTGCTGAAAACCAGGAAACCATGTGCTGTGGTACAAGTCATGCCTGTTTGGGACGAGAGTAGGAGATCTTCCATTGCCTCTACTCTACGTATTCACAATGATATTGGGGGAGGGGTCCATCATAAGGGGATACAAGATTTGGTGACATTCAGAAGATGGTGAAGTATAGATTTCTTGTATGTTTTGTTAGGTATGCAGTGAAGGTGCAAGATGAAGTAGGGCAGAGATCCATTTTAAGTCAAAGTCCTTAAAACATTAGGGTTATCAACAGTTATTAGTGTCACTCACACATGTACTAACTTTGCTTACGGATTCAGTATACACAAAATGGTAAACCTCATGTGAATATAGAAGAGGAGATAGGAATGTGCTTAGAAACCAGCCAGTGGGTATGTAATGTGGCTTTTGTATAGCTGAGAATTTCAGGAAATATATGCTTTCACCTTTCCCAATACTAGCTGTATTCAGGTAAAAAAGTTGGATAAATATTTTTTTCTAACATGGCTAATTTCTTACAGGATTCCTGCTAGGTTTATGGAGTGGTGGCTGGATTGTGTCTCCCAGTACAGAAGTAATATTCCTGCGATTTCTGGGTTTTCAGAATGAGGCCTACAAAAAGATCCCTCTGCTGCTCCCTTGGGTGTCCTTCAGTGAAGAGTGGAGCCGATCTCATATAAACCAACGGGGTGGACCAGCAAGACCAGAAGCCACTCTCACCATGCAGTCTTGTCTTCTCAGTCTAACCTGTTGGTTAATTGCTGCTTCCTATAGCCAGTATCCCTTCCTGTCACTTTCAGACAGTCCTCCAGTATGTGAAATATGGGACTGGAAATGTCCCTTTAAATACATCCATGAAGACAGAAAGTTTGACTGGTTGCTGCCCTCCATAGGCCTTGCGCTTGGTTCCACTTTGTTCTGTAGCACAATGGAAAGCAGGCACTCCATTGCAAGAACAATTCTAGAGAAGAGGCAGCCATGGAAAAAACTAGTAATGCCTTGCTTTTTGGTTATTGGTGCTGCAGTATCCTTTATTTTCCTTCCTCCTTTTCTGGCAGTAAGTACATGGTCCATTGTAGCTCTGGACAGACTGTGTGCCCTCTTTAGGTTACAGATTCCAGAGCCACTAATCACGGTTCACAATGCCGTAGAGCACTCACAAGTGAAAGAATACATAGACAATGTATACGGACAACACGAAAACTACACGAAAAATAAGAAAAGCCTGGTTTAATTACAAGAGAAACGATGTTGAATGGTGAAACGTGAATTAGGTTTAGAAGGCAGAGGGGTATAATGTGTTACATATGTATTGGTATTCATCAACTGCACATTCTATTAAGACAGATGGCAGTAATGGGGGTATGTGAAATTTGTTAGATATTATTAGGTCATGTATGCTAACTGGAATCACTCCCATGCCTTTTATTGCACATGTGCTTCCATTAAAGTGCACCTGTGCCCAGACTGTGGACAAATATTTTTTATACAGTATTCCTAAAAAGCAGTAATAGAGCTTTAGAATTACTCTGGCTCGTCTAGCTGCTTGAACTGTGAAGTGACTAATTTTCAAAGATCTCAATAGATCACAACAAATAAAAACCTGCGATTATATGCATTTAAAGGGCATTTCTAAATGCATATATTAATGTTGATATTCACACTGTGCCTTTATCTACAGTTCAGTTACCTCCAGTTCAGTTTAGCCGTGTTTAGAGAAGTTGCAAATGAATATAAATACAGAACTCAATTCGGGGAAAAAATTTACATTTACTTAGTGGTGTACCCCAAGGTTCAGTGCTGGGACCCTTACTTTTTAATATCTTTGTAAATGATATTAGGTCTGGGATTACAAGTAAAATTTCTGTATTTGCAGATGACACTAAGCTATGCAGTGGAACAACATCCTTACAGGATGTCTCTAATTTACAAGCCGACCTCAATGCTCTGTCTAATTGGGCGACTATGTGGCAGATGAGGTTTAATGTTGATAAATGTAAAGTTATGCACTTGGAGGCTAAGAACATGCATGCATCATACATCTTAGGGGGAGTACAACTGGGGGAATCAATGGTAGAGAAGGATTTGAGGGTTTTGGTAGATCATAAGCTCAATAATAGCATGCAATGCCAAGCTGCAGGTTCCAAAGCGAGCAAAGTCCTTTCTTGTATTAAGAGAGGTATGGACTCAAGAGAGATATTATTTTGCCCCTGTACAAATCATTAGTAAGACCTCATCTGGAATATGCAGTTCAGCTTTGGGCATCAGTTCTCAAAAAGGCTATCAGGGAACTGGAGAAAGTGCAAAGAAGGGCAACCAAACTGATAAGAGGCATGGAGCAGCTCAGCTATGATGAAAGATTAGAGGATCTGAATTTATTCACTCTTGATAAGAGGAGATTAAGGGGGGATAGGATCGGCATGTATAAATATATGTTTCTAGCTGTTTAGACACATATGCTACATGTACAAATTTGAAGGCTGACAGGCTGTCATGATTCTGTTGCAGCAGAAAGGTCCAGAAAAAAAAGAAGATTTCAGTGCCTCTGATGAGAAATTTGGTGATTAATTTCTCCACAAAGCCCTAAACTACATAGCTGAATGAGGGCGCCTTTTGAAGTTATTTTACTGCATGTTCACTTCAAAGTTTAACTAAAGCAAAACTTTTTTTTTTTTTTTTTTCGATAAGAGTGACATGGATTAGAACACCTGTCAATTTTTATTGCTGTCTGTGACCCAGTTAGGGAGATTGATCTTCTCCATTTACCATTATCACTGAAAGTAAAACAAAATCCCACATTTTGGGTAATAGATGGGAAATCTTCCAATGGGGACACTAGTTCTGGTGACCTGGGGAACCCCAAGAGCATCCCTCAATTTGCACAGATTTCCACTGTGTTTACTGTGTGTTTACTGTGTGTGTGTGTGTGTGTTTACTGTGTGTTTACTGTGTGTGTGTGTGTTTACTGTGTGTTTACTGTGTGTGTGTGTGTGTTTACTGTGTGTGTGTGTGTGTGTGTGTTTACTGTGTGTGTGTTTACTGTGTGTGTGTGTGTGTGTGTGTGTGTTTACTGTGTGTGTGTGTGTGTGTGTGTGTGTGTGTGTGTGTGTGTGTACTGTGTGTGTGTTTACTGTGTGTGTGTGTTTACTGTGTGTGTGTGTGTGTGTGTTTACTGTGTGTGTGTGTGTTTACTGTGTGTGTGTGTGTTTACTGTGTGTGTGTGTGTTTACTGTGTGTGTGTGTGTGTTTACTGTGTGTTTACTGTGTGTGTGTTTGTTTACTGTGTGTGTGTTTGTTTACTGTGTGTGTGTTTGTTTACTGTGTGTGTGTTTGTTTACTGTGTGTGTGTTTGTTTACTGTGTGTGTTTGTTTACTGTGTGTGTTTGTTTACTGTGTTTGTTTATTGTGTGTGTTTACTGTGTGTGTGTTTACGCAATCTAGATCAGGGGAACTCAATAAAGCACTTACAATTTTCTGGAAGTACAGTCCCTTTAAAATGGCCTGTGTCAGATTAAATTTTCCTGCTGTCAGTTTTAGTAGCATTACCAAAAAATGTGACAGTACAAGGTAGTTCTTAATAGTGCCACTTTTGCAAAATGCCACTATGGCTCCACCAAGTACAAAAACGATTACCTCCAGTTCATAGAGAAGGAAACTAGAGGTAAGACCAACTTTAAATTGGTGTACAGAGACAATAAGAGTACATATCCCTGTACACCATGTAGCATTTTTTCCATCGCTACCCCCTTCTCTTTCCACCTGTCACTGGTTGTCAAGCATGCAGTTGGTTTCACAGCTGATAGGCTCCTAGCAATCAATGATGCTGACAGTGGGAAAAGCCTGATGGGGAACCCAAGGGACAAGTAAGTTCCCTATTAGGTCCGCTCTCTCCTTGTAATTGGCAGCAGTTAGGGATGGATGCTATAGCCAAAAGCAGGCTGTCAACTGGCTATAGAATCAGCCCTCTTCCCTGCTGTCTACCTGATGAGTAAAATAATGTCACTGAATCCCCATCTAAAATATGTCCTCAGTGTGCAAATAGAGAGTTACCCTGGCAAGCCTGACAACCAGAACAATTATGAGTCTTGGTTTTTCTCTTGAAAGAAGGTGGTGATGTGCAGAGAAGGGGATCCACACAGGGATTCTATAGATTTAAACCCTTTTTCATCTCATGACCTAGTACAGCTACAGTATGTGAATCTTAAATACAATAATTTTTTTTTTTTTTTTTTTACAGAAATCATTTTTTTAAATAAAATAAACTGTATGCTTATTGAAGTTCTTGTTTCTTGTATTTTACAAATCCATGGTCTATTCATTTTGACTTTCATGTTTACCAGAGGATCTTTCCTACCTCTTGTTTACCTTCTGCCAGTTTGAGCAGAAGTGGAATGGGAAAAAGCCAGGGGAATTGTCAAAGTGAATTACAGAGTCAGAGCCCCTTCAATCTGTAAACTACATTTTCCTAGAGTAACTGAACGCAGCTTTTCTGCAGAAATGACAGGCTCTACTTATCTGAATAGATGAAGCTGTCACTCAGACAGGGTGTAGGTTAATGTAACAGACACTGGCAATCAGAAAATGTTTGGGACTAATATCCACTCCAATGCTCACCTATGTCTGAATTTTAACACCATTTATTTAAAATTATGAATAGAATCTACAAGCTCTAAACTGCCCCTTATTTGGAATGACTGACTCTTTTGGAATCAATTACCTATTATCTCTGTCTCGCTCCCCTCCTTTTTTTGTCACTCTTAATAATCAGATCAAATAGACCTCTGTAAAAAAAAAAAATGTATTATTTAAACTACAAAAATGTCCTATTGCACTTAACCGTTCAACAAAATTATCTATGATTGCATGTGTTACTTTAAAAAGCCAGTGAAAGGGCTCTCTAAGACATAGCAGCTCCGCTGCCTGTTTAGGTTGCGTTTGGTGAACACAAGTGAATCACAAATATAAGCCAAAAAGTTGGAAGGTGTTGGGAATATTGTCCCATGTAGATATTAGATATTGATGGAATGCAGTGCAGTAAGCTACAGCTCATCTGACTGTGCCCTTGGCAGGTATTCTTGGTATTTAGAATGTTTGCACAATTCATACACCTTGCAGATCTCTGACCTTTCTTTTATAGCCTATTTAGCGAAAGTCCAACAAGGCAAAGATCAATGCTGTCAAATAAAGATATCCCCTCTATTACACAACAGAGCATATTTTAACAGCAGTTAAGTTGGCCACTTTAGCAGGGACAAGATACATTTCGAACCATATGTGGCCGCCCCTCCTCTACAGCAGTTGATTGTTTGATTGACATCCGTTGAAGGGATGTGCTGGAAAACTTTTGTCGATCAGCAGCTGCTGATCAGTGTTTACTGACAGCAGCAAGTCCTGCTGTCAGATAAAATCAAGGCCAGGGGTTTTCCACCTTGCTTGTGTGGACTGAAAATCATGGCTGCCTGAACGAAAAAAAAAAAAAAAAAAATAGTCTATGGCCGGCTTTATTGTGATTAAAAAAAGAGCTCTTTCTTAAATGGCAAGCAGCCACACATGTTCATAATATAGGCAAAACTTGTGCTCGATACCTGGACAAAAAAAGCCAGCAGGGAGCCGAAGGAGGAAAAAAGTCATTATGGACAAATATAAAAAATAAATAATGAAAAAAAAAAAAAGAAGAAGGATAAGTACACTTTAAAATGAATTTAAATTGAAATTACATTCAGCCAGAACTAGAGTCCCTTCCATCAACTTCCTACACTTAGTTTGTCCTGGAGCTATGTTTTCAGATTTCAATTGCTGTAGAGCCAGTAGAAAATGTGGCACCGTTGCCTGTCCCTAATAATATGGTGCTAACATTGTATAGAACAAGTGATGAGAAGAAGTAAAAAGATTGCAAAGAATCCTAAAAATGGCCAACCTGCTGCTTGTCATCTTCATCTTCTCCCTCTGGGTCCTGACATGCTGTCTGTGGAAACAGAACCAGTTTAGATTCTTGATGCATATACTGGTACTTGTGTAATCGGTAGATTAATGAATTACTTTGCTCTGTAGAACTGCCATGAGGACGGCACACATTTTCTCCAGCTGTTCAGGTCCTCTCACACATGGTTCCTTCACATCTTTTAGTAAATTGTTCAAAGACTCTAGAGCAGTCATTGCCACTTCACGCTCTTTATCATGTACTGCCCCGTGCAGATAGGCAGGGATGAGGACATTCAAGAGAAGAAGCAGTGCTGATGGATGGAATAGAAAGAGAATGGGACTGAAAATAGAGGCTAAATTAAAGCAGTTCTTCAGCTAAATCATTTTTTATATTAATGTATTCCACATGCCTGGCTGCAGTTCTTCTATGACTTTCTCGTCTCATAGGAGGGTCAGGCAGCAGAGTGAGCCATTGGCTCCTGAGGCTATCAGTCAAATTCTGTGAGCAGAGCAGAGAACAGGGCCGAGCTGTGCTGTGTGTGTTTATCAATTCTGCAAGTCTGCAACCCGCCTGCTATGGAGTTAGACAGAACAGAAGGAGCCAAGATCGCTGGTGGGGGACCCCAGAAAAAAAGGATCGTGGCCACTTTGTGCAATAAAAGAGCAGTAAGTATAGCATGTTTGTTATTTTAATTTAAAAAAAAGTGTTAAATATATATTTTACTAAACAGGGGGAAAAAAATTATATATATTATATATATTGTGTATTCAGTCATGGCCAAAAATATTGGCACCTCTGCATTTCTGTCAGATATTTTTTCCAAGGGGTGTGCAACCAAATATTAAATTGAGGGTGCCAATAATTTTATCCAGTCCATTTTTGGAGTTTTGCATGGAATGTGTTAGATTTGTCTTTTTGTTTCTCCCTTTTTTATTTGCGTCATACCAATACAAACAAAAGAAATAATGATAATGCCTAAACATTTGTAATTGCAACTATTTTCAAAGTGGCAAAGCATGCAGCAAGTAAGTGAAGTTAGAACTCATGATCAAATCTACATACTTATTCAGGATCAGTGGCTCAAACTTTCAAACCCACTGAATGAGTATAGCAACCAGTAAACTACATTATCAAACGGAAACATATTTAATAGCAATCTGCATTTTTCAATATATGTCTCCATTAGGTTACATGCACATGGGCGTTTTTGCATGGCAGCATTAAATCTCAGTCCTTCTAAGTGCCCAAGAGGCACAGGTGAATTATCAAGCCCTGACGCCAACGGACTGAAATATGCGACGGCTAGATGGTGTTCCACATGGTACTCGTGTTTCTTGGATGTACCTGAGAGCATATGGCCCCAAATGTGAGTACCACTCAGTATAGTCCAGCTGCCACATATTTCAGCCCATCATAGACTTTGACAGGTTGTTGACAGCAGGGCTGGACAGTGCACCTGTGCTTTCTGGGCTCCCAAAAATGCTGGGATTTGATGCCAATGGGCTGAATTGCCCACATGCATGAGGTCTTATACATGGTGCTTACCAAGCATTGCCCATCTCACCTGAAGCATTGGATTCATTAGGGTTCTTCTGGCACACCAGATTCATTGAAAGTGCAAATTTTCCCAAAGCTTCATAAGCTGCCTTACGGACACCAGCATGAAGGGACTATGGAAAAAGAAGCAGTGACTTGCATTAATCTAAAATAAGAGCTGTTGAAAATAAAAATAAAAAAAAGTGTTCAAGCAGCGTAACAAAACTTGCGCATAAAATGAACTGTTCTAAAATATCTTACGCTAACAATAATACAGAGATATAGAGCATGCACTATTTGTAGCCTGCAAGTACCTGTCTTAGCAATCTATCTCTGTGTAGCGTTTTGGCTCATGAACCAAAGCTGTATATGGGGCCTAAAATTTAGTATATGTCAAGGTGAGGCCCTGCCCTATAAACTGTCAAATGCCAGAAATGTCATGTGCATTGAAGGCTCTTGCACTTTTAAAATGTGTTTATTTTTACTTGTGGCTTTGATCTAATGAATATGCAAGATCATTAAGGGAGTAAAGTCTTCTAAAACATTGTGGAGTGAATTCTTCCTGATTCCATATCTCTTCTCTTATATATGGTTAAGGTGCAGCGCTTAAATAATATAGTCCAAAAAGATTTTCAATCCTGGAACGAATGTTCAATGGTAATTCACTCTGTGGTAGGCAGGAGATAGAGAGACCCATCACCAGCACCCAACAATACAGCTGCTTAAGAAAAGAGGGAGGTTGATTGGAAATTGTGAAGTTGGGGGGGAAAGGAGCTGTGTGATAAAAAAAACTCCCTATACCAATTCACGAACCAATCATACCGAAAGCATGTTGGACTATACCGGTACTCGATTTGATAGATAAAAATCAGAAAATATATAGTAGAATTATACAAATTTTAATACAAAAAGAAGAATTTTTTTTACACATAGACAAAGAAAAATATATAAATACATAGAAACATATCCTATTTAAAAAGCTAGTACATCCCAGGTTCTTATGTACAGTTACTCATGGTGGAGTTCCGTTCTAGGAGTACATATAGGGGATTCCTCGACTAGTTTCGTGGAATTTATCCACTTCATCTGGAGGGAGTCTAATAGTTAAATATACATTAGAAAATTCATACCTATTCATACAATTATACAATCATATAGATATATATCACAGAATAAACAAAAATCAGCAAAAGTATACAATTATATTTACAAAGAAAAGGGATTGTAGGAGAAATTTATTTATTTATTTTTTTTCTCTTTTTTCTTTCTTTGTGTTCTTCGTAATAAATTTCTCCTACAATCCCTTTTCTTTGTAAATATAATTGTATACTTTTGCTGATTTTTGTTTATTCTGTGATATATATCTATATGATTGTATAATTGTATGAATAGGTATGAATTTTCTAATGTATATTTAACTCTTAGACTCCCTCCAGATGAAGCGGATAAATTCCGCGAAACTAGTCGAGGAATCCCCTATATGTACTCCTAGAACGGAACTCCACCATGAGTAACTAACTGTACATAAGAACCTGGGATGTACTAGCTTTTTAAATAGGATATGTTTCTATGTATTTATATATTTTTCTTTGTCTATGTGTAAAAAAAATTCTTCTTTTTGTATTAAAATTTGTATGATTCTACTATATATTTTCTGATTTTTATCTATCAAATCGAGTACCGGTATAGTCCAACATGCTTTCGGTATGATTGGTTCGTGAATTGGTATAGGGAGTTTTTTATCACACAGCTCCTTTCCCCCCCAACTTCACAATTTCCAATCAACCTCCCTCTTTTCTTGAATTATTACTGGATGATGGTACATTGTATATGAATAGCTATTTTTTATATCAAGGCTATACTTCACTACTCTCTGGCTAATACAGCTGCTTAACCTATTTAGTGGACCCTCATTACAAAGGTCACATTCAGCACGTATAAAATGTACAAAGGAAGCCCATCCTTCCTTCTACTTTTAAACTGCATAGCTAAATACCTAGCTGGTCCCCCACCCCATACCCCTGTCTGGAGTCAACAATGTTTGCATATTTACCATTATTTAGTCTGTATTCTGTAAGTTTGGTTTTACCACCATGGCACTAAATTTCCTTGTTCCTGGAACAATGTGCTCCAGTCGAAACATTTGACTTGATGTAACAAATGTAATCCTTGTTCATGTATTGAAAATACGAATAAAGAAATATTAACATAAAACAACGTAGAGATTTGTAACCTGTACACCCAACGTGCACTGTATGGTGTTATTGTGTATGAGCATTGTGACCTACCTATAAAAATCGGAAGGCTATAATATCTGGTGAATGATATTCCCACAGGTGGAGGGCTCAGACAGTGTGGATTGACACACATTTGGAAATATGGTTATTCATGACAAGGTTTATTTATATTGTGGACTTTTTTTTTTACCACTAAGAGTGGATTTTTATCTTGGTGAAAATTGTGGACATTTAAAAGGAATTATTTTTATAGCACTGAATATGTTATATGATTTGTGTTAAACACTGCCTTTTCTTTTTTGTGTATGGCAAAATGTACTATATTGTAGCAAAACAAGTTTTTAAATATGGTTGCTGCATTTTTTCACTTGGTGATCCTGACAATAATACACTTCCTTTCCCACAGTGACAATGCTCACTCTCTGTATTGTATTTATAGAATTGTCATTTTAGGATAAAACTACGGAACATCTGGGAGGTGTTCTGTAGTCTACAGAGAGCTGGGGTGATTGCTAATAACAGTCAACATAGCCATGCTCATCATTTTCTGAAAGGATCAACAGATATTTTTCACCTAAAGAAAGAGCAAATACGAGAAGTTTACCGTTAGGATTTACATACACCTTAATCCAAGGGTGTCAAACAAGTGGCCCAATGAGCTATCTGGTGTAGCCAGAAAGCTCCTGCTTTGAGATCGCTGACCCGCCATTCCAAAGCATCAGTGTTGTGGAAGAAGGTGGCAGTAGAGGAAGCATGCGGCTTTGGAGGGAGCAGAGCCGCATAAGCCAATGCTTTCGCTAAAGTGCCGGTTCCTGTCCCAGGCAGAGTGATACCAATTGCACTCCCCCCTGGGACAGCAACACTTCTACAGCCAGAGCAGGGCAATGCCTGCAGAAAGGGTGACTCCTGGAGATCAGAAAGTGAAAGATCAATAAATTAAAAGGTCAGTTCATGAAAGTGACTGCTCTATATATCTCAATTGGCTTATCTGTTCTGCAATGGTTACTGGGCAGGTTTTAAACTGCAGGTGTGGCACACTGAGCCATAGACTGCTATTGGGCTATGGGTGGCGGCAGCAAAAGCCCATAGTTCACTGTGACCGGTTTCCAAATCACTTAAGTGGTCCTTGCTATTCAAAGGGCTGAGCACCCCTGCTCAACTTAATCGGTGCAGAATTGAAAAATCATTTTTACACTTGCTTAATACGTTTTCACAATAAAACTACTGTGTCCCCCTTACTCTATCCTACAAGGACAGTGGCCAATATTTCTGTACCTCTGCAATACAGCTATCAGAGCTCAGCATTGCAAGTGGATTCTTCCCCTAATATTTATAGTGATTATAAAAGCTAAAGGTTTTTTTTAATTAAAAATAAAGAGAGGGTATACTTACTTGCACTGTGCATTGGTATTGAACACAGCAGTCCTTTACTTCCCTTTCTGGAGTCCCCTGCCGGTGCTCTCCAATCCTCCTCTCCCCCATATGTCCCCTGAGCAAGCTGGGTGCTATAGGGACACGTATGTGGGCATGCCCCATAGCTGGGCTGTGCACACGACCACACCCCCCACCCCCTCTTTAAAGAATTTGACTGACAGCAGCAGGAGCCAATGTTCAATGGCTCCGGTGTGACTAGGAAGAGGGGAGAGGAGAGGAGAGATGCAACCAGGCACAGCAGTGGATGGACAGAGGACTCAGGTAAGAGTTTAGGGAGAAAAGTGGTACAACAAATGGTAAAAATGTGTTTACCCTAATGCAGGGAATGTATTAAGGTAAAATAGGTTTTAAATTTAGAACCACTTTAAGTTATTAAACCTTCATATTATAGTTATCAGACCTGTCCCCTCTTTCATATTATAGCTGCCAGCTACCCTCAATCATTATGACTGCAAAATCTTTACCCCTTTATACTTTGGACTGCTGAATTACTTATTAATTACCACTAATATGGTAACTTGTTACTGCTGTAGCCAAATCAGACTCCATTAACAGCAACATACTTTATGCATATTCAAAATGGACAAATGTAATTCTCATCAAAGGCAATGGAGCAGGAGTGTGTAGTGAGGAAGTTCCGAGGTTGTGTGATAATATGTTTTAATCACTAGTGCAGCATGGTGGTTGAGATTTGTATGGACCAGTCCACATGAGCTGAAAAGCAGCATCAGCTTATTTCTTCTCTAACACAATAGAAACATAGGCATTACTTTAAAACCCTCCATCTCATTGGATCACCATATCACCAGGCTAGAGATGATCTACTGACATTTCTTTTCATACATAGATTGTTGCATAACTGTACCAGAATTAAATACAGAGAGAAGAAATCTAAATTAATAAGGGTTAACCCTTATTCTCACTCGTATGAGAAGTAGACTAAAGTTAATGCCAACATAATTTTGGGGACAACCTATAAGAACTCTGCTAAGGGAAAATGCATTCCTTACCTCTATATGCTTAAATACTTCCTGGAAGCATGAGTCAAGATAAGGGAAAAATGAAGAGCTGAAGGAAAAATTGGAAGCAAATGGTGAAATAAAAAAATAAGAAAAAAAAATGTAGCCACATAAACAGCAATTGAGAAACAATAGCCAGAGAAATGAGAAGGTAGCAAATTAAGAAACAAGAAATGAATAATAAAAAAAATAAGACACAAACAGCAAATGAAGGATGTTAGCCAGGGAAATGAGAAGGTAGAAATCATATAAAAAGAATGGGTGGGAAAATGTTTGATTCAGCAAAATATAGGGATGGAACAAGATAAATCAAAAAAGTGATATGGAAGGAAAATAGAAAATATCAATATTACAACATATTTTAAGGGAAATAGAGAGACAGGGAGAACGAAGCAGTAACAAACAGGGAATGCATACATATAAAAAAGAAAATGCATATATATATATATATATATATATATATATATATATATATATATATACACACACACACACATACATACACACATATATTACCTGGCATTTAGCGCAATCACACCAAGCGAGCTGCATGCTTCTTCCTTCTCATCCACATAAGCATTTTCTACACTGAACCTGTAAAAGCACAACGACCCATTTCATGTCAATAAAGATAGGATTTTTGTAAAATCTGTAAAATCTTTTTCTTGGAATCAATTGGAGGGACACCTGAAGTCTTAAACCTTTGGTTAAGTGGATTGGACAATGGCAAACAAAGAAAACGTGTAGTCAGTCTAGACCCCCTACTACCACATTGCCTCATTTTTGTAGCAAGCCATATCAACAGCATAATCATAAACACAAAGGGGTGGGACCTGTGCCCATACAATTGGACCCTAAGAAAGACATTTCACAGCGAGTACAAAAAATAAAAAAAAAATAAAAAAAAAATGTAATTCTTGTCCATTGAGGGACACAACGTGCCTTAAAGCTGGACTCTGGAGTAAACAAATATAGTCTAAATACAACAGGCATGTGTATTTTTACTTGAATATTGATGTGTTTTTTGTATTTCTTCCCGATCTGTGCAGTATTCTAGTGTGAAACGTTGCCTCTGTGCAACGGTTTTTGTAAGGAAGACCAGTCACTACTGCTCTTTCCCCTTGCAGGGTGGCTGGTCTTGTTTCCGCCCCCTCCTGTAGGTCACTGCAGACAACCTGCTTGGTTGCTCCCACCACTCTGCTCTATGTACAGCATAACGATGATGCCACTGCTACATTTACAAGGTAATATCTGTGTGTGGAAAAGGCATTTGGTGCACACAGAATGCGTTTATATAATGTGTGGCTCTTTATGAACATTATTAAGTGAAAGTTTTTGAGCTTAGGGTTTACCTTTAAAAAACTTTGAAACATCCAAAAGGTAGAGAGGTGGGTAACAGGGTAAACAAATACTAATAGACATAAGAATAAACAGCGGAGCTGGGGACTGCCTGCAGACATGAAGCTGGCATTAAATGAGGCCTGAGCATCCACCTGGTAGAATTTAAAGAACGTGCAAACAGAAGTCCAGGTGTCAGCCTTGCAGATCTGGGAAACAATAGCGTTATACTGATAACCCCAAAAGACTGACAGATCTGGTAGAGTGTATCTTGACAAGAAAGAATGGAAACCAATTTTTCGAGACCAAAGCCCTAAAAAATGGTCTGTCTCAGCATTTGAGCCACTATGGATGCTGGACCCTTATGGGGACCATCGAGGATGAAAAAAGTAACCAATTCTTTGTGAAGACTGAACCACATCCAAAACAATAGAGGAAAATCTGCTTTTGATGAACTGGAACCAGACAGACAGACAGAGAAACAATGTCTCAGTTGTAGTGAAAGGCTGAAAAGGCTCTTTGTAAGATAAAGCCGCCAGGTCAGACACACCTCACAGAGGTGATGACTAAAAAAAAAACAAAAAAAAAACAAACACCTTCTGGTTGAGCATAAAGAGGGAAATGTCTACAATAGGTTCAAATGAAGCACAGAGAGGAAAAAAAAAAAAAACACATACCACAATGTCACAGGGAAAGAACAGGGGGAAATGCAAGAGAGACACTCTGAACAACAGTCTAAAGCCGCATACACACGATTGGATTTTCCAACAGGAAATGTGTGATGACAGGCTGCTGGCAGAAAATCCAACCGTTTGTACGCTCCATCGGACAATTGTTGTCCGATTTTCCCCGCGGACAAATGTTGGATGGCAGGCTTTAAAATTTTCCGTGGACAAATGTCTGTTGTCAGATTTTCCGAGCGTGTGTACATAAGTCTATCGGACAAAAGTCCAAAGCACAAACGCGCATGCTCGGAAGCAAGAACGTGCCAGAAGCGGTTGGTCTTGTAAACTAGTGCTCGTAATGGAGAATTAACATTCGTGACGTGGCAAATTATGAAATCTTGAAATGGGATAATATGAAGCTGCTTTACTGGCGATACTGATGTCGTTATTGCAAACAAATTTTTAAATGCTTTCTTTTTCTAGTGATATCAAGAAAAAAAAAAAAAATGAAATATATATATATATATATATATTTCTTTTTTTTTTTGGTGCAAGTTACCACAAAACCATTATCCTGTATTTTTTTTAATCAAATAACGTTTTATTAATTTCCAGCGGTTGCATAGGAACACAAACAGTACCGAAGTACAGCAGTAGGCGAGTAACTACATAGCTTTGCAAGAACAAGAATAGACATGTGATATGCAGTGTCATATTATATCCTGTATTTTTTTAAGATCAAAGATACAACTATGTTGGTGTCCCTTGTCAATTTTACATGGTATTTTTTTTAAATGTAACTGGCTACTCCAAAACGGTCATTTGAAGTAAAACACATCAAGTAGTATTCTACACAATCTTTTTATTGTGCGTTAAAAAAAGAAAACAAATAAAATTAGACATGCTATCTGCCAATAGAACTTAACCAAAAAGTGCAATCTATGCATCCAAAAATATAGAAAATATACCAAATCAAATAATTATTCAACCAAAAAATAAAATAAAAGCCTTATGCATGTGTCCAGCTTCTTAATATAAGGGGTCAACAATGCCAAGAGTTGGTTAAAGCAGGGGTCCGTCATCCAGAGATAATTCCGAAAATCATCTGGATTATTCTCCTGGAGCTCCCAGAGCAAAGGCATATGACATAATTGGTCACGATTAATAAAGCAACCAATCTCTGGTCCAAGAAATCCTCCTCGCCCTGTTTCTGGACTGGATTTGGGTCAGAACAATAACTCTAAGGCCAATAATAAATAACTGGTCATGTCCTCTGATTCCGCAACATGGCTGGTTGACGAACGGCCATTCAGAAACAAACAGAAAAGTGTGAACTGAACTCAAAAGAACTTGAACTTCCTCTTTTTTGGCTCGTAGTCCATCTAGTACATCACTACGTTCGTGTTTGTTACCTGACAATTGTGTACCGTTTGTATGCAAGACAAAAATCCAGGTGCAAGCCTTCGGACAAAAGTCTGAGGTTTTGTCTGCGGAAAATCCGATCGTGTGTACGAGGCTTTAGGCTTCATGTACACGGGACATTTTTACAACCTCTCCTGAATGATTTAACTTGACATATAGCAACCCATGTTTAAAATGTCTGTTTTGCCGCGTTTTAGCCAAAAATGAAAAACACATGTAAACGAAATGAGACTAAACGTGCGTTACTGCGTTTAGCAGTGTTTAGAAGCGTTTGGCGCTTGAAATGCCTCTAAACTCAGTGTCTGAATTCATTCTTTTGCTTTCCAAGAAAAGCCTCTAAAATGCAACTGCCTACAAATGACTATAAACGACCCTGTGAACATGTACTGATAAGATAACAGAGGAGAGTTTAGGAGCAGTTTAAAAAAAACGTCCAACTGCTCCTAAACATCCGTTTAGCAGAAGCAGTGTACATTAGAGATGTTGCTATCTTTCAAAACCTGGGCTTCAACAGCCATGCTGTTAAAACCAATGCCCATGAAGCAGAATGGTAGAACAGTCCTTGAGACTAATATTTAAATAATTTAGAGGAGCTCACAAAGTGTCCACCAAGAGTCTTACTAGGTTACAATACCACATCCACCTGGGCTAGTCAGGATGCCCCCCATCTTTGAGTGCCCAGGACTCCTAAGCTCCAAAAGATGAATAATGAAGAACTTCTCCATTTTCAAAGCCAGATTCTCTTATGCAACATTGAACAATCAGATGACTCCTAGTTAGAAAAGCATGAGTTTGGGAGAAGAGTGTTTGCTTCAGGGGAAAAACTCTGATCTAAGACTAGACCCAGGTACTTCAAGTAATCCGTAAGTTCCAGGGCCGATTTCTGAAGGTTCAAGATCCATTCAAACCATTGTAGTGAAGGCTACATTGTCCGACAGAGCCTGTTCAGACTGCTACCTCAACAGGAAGTCATCTAAGTATCCCACACTGGAGATACCCTGTGAGAGTAGCAAAGATCCAAGGTGCATAAAAGAGGCCAAATCTCAGGGCCACAGACTAGAAGTGCAGCAGACCCACAGCAAAGCATAAGAATCTCTGGTGCCATAGAATTATGGAGGACATGTAGGTACATGTCCTTGGTGTCCATAGAAGCCAGAAAGTCTAGCAAAGGGAGGTGATGACAGACCTAATAAATGTCATATGAAATTTCTGAAATTGGATGAAGACATTGACTGCATCGAGATATCCAAGATGTGTCAAGGCACAGGAACTGAGGAAAGACACCTTTATCCAGAAAGACCCAAGAGGGCTACCTGGAGATCTTTCAGACAGTGCTGTGACACATCAAGGTTGAAGATGAAAAAACGAGAAGGGAAATGTTAGCTTGTAACCCCTGGAAACAACATCCTGCACCAAACATCTGACACACAAGCTGTCCAAGTGTCTCCAAAAGAAAACAGACATCTCCCAACTTTGAAAAGTAGGGGCACACCTAATGCTGAGAAGATCTCTCTAAATGTTTGGCAGACTTTAAACTCCAAGCCTTGCAGTAGAACTAGGAGCCAGGATTGAGTTTTGACTTGGAGGCTACAAGAGTAGAGTACAAAAGAGCTTCTTTCTTAACCTCCAGTTCGAATGAGCCTTCCCTGAGTGTGCCTTAAACTTCCTTGACTGAGGCAGATGGAGGTTTGTCACCAGTAGCATTTTTTATTATTGTACTGGAAGGACTGGCATTTTAACAGGCGATTGCCCAGATACCCCATAATATGAATCATCTGAGCATAGAGGAGAGCCAAAACTGTGGCAAGCACCTAGGTGAAAATCTGAGGGGCTGTGGATAGGCAAAAGGCAAGGGGGACAAATGCTAATTGGCCACAGCAAGGTTTGGACAGCACTGAAATAAGGAAGTGAAGCATCTTGAAAGTCTAGAAAGACCAGAAAAGCCCCCAGAAGTATGGAGGCTATAACCGACTTGTCGACCTGGCCAGTTCCACGTGAAACATTTGAAGCCATAAGAAGCTGAGAGTCTTAAAATCCAGAATGGGCCAGACTCCTCAGTTTAGTTTGGGATTCCATCACTGGGAAAAGGACATAGAATCACTCTTGGCTGGTTTGGAGGGCCATATCTTCTTAGCAAAGTATGTTCCCGACTTAAACTTGATATTGGAGGGCTGGGAGGGAAAAAAGGAACCCTTTCTAACTACAGAAGTAGAAGCACTAGTGCGGAGGCTTGCATCCTTATTTTCTGGGGAAGAAGATTACCCTTAGCCCCTGTGATCTCCTTGATATATTCATCGAAGAAGGGAAGAAATAGGTGTTTGCCTTGAGAGGGTAAGTGCTCAAGGCGTTTCTTCCATGGGAGCGGAGTTCACCAACATTTAAGCCAAAAGAAGCCTGCACATGGGGATGGAGAGAAGACTCATTCTGGAGATCAGATGAAGTGTACCGGCCAAGACATTCATGCAGTAGTACAAGGCTATAGGTAAATTGTTTAAATGTGGATGGAGGCATCCGCAAAGATTTTAGGTAATGCACTTAGACAAGACAGACAGGTATGGTCAGGGCCGCTGATAGGGCAGTACAGCCAGCCTTCCTGTAGGGGGCCCGAGCTCTGTCACTTCAGAAGAGGGGCCCGGGAACCTGCAGAGCAGGAGAGCTAGCCGAACTGCCTTCTGAAATTTGTGGATCTCCTAGCAGCGCTGACAGCTTTCTCCCTCCAGCATCTCAGTTCTTCCTACTGGCAATTGGTAAAGTGTCCTGATCTGGAGCAGAAGACAGCTGCAGTCTCAGTCTGCCTGTGTCTCTGCCGGGTCCTGAAACTCCCCCTCCTCAATGTTATCTCTGGTCAGCATGAGCAGGAAGCTTCACCTCCTCCCTGAGTCCTGACCTCTCATCCCCCTCCAGATCTGCTCTCACTGCTGTGTGCTCACTGAACTCCAGGGTTTGGATGGAGCAGTGCTTCTGCTGGAGGGGGTGAGGGGGTGAGGGGGGGGGGGGTTGCTGCTGGAACAAAGTCACAAAACTCTAGGATTTTGGAGAGAGGGTGAATATGAAGCCAGCCTAGAACTGCAGATAACTGTCAATGCAGTGCTGAGCAAGAACCCAGTGGAAACATCTCTCTCTCTGCCAGGCATCTCTGCCCAGCTATTTCTATATACCATCCCTAAGGTCCCTTTATACTTCATATAACAGTAACAAACATTCCTGCTCATTTTTTCTTTTCTTTTTTTTTGCTGTTTTTCACACATAGGGTAACCCATTCACTTGAATGGGCTGCCATATATGTGACAAACATATAGAGGCTTCAGAAACTTTTAAGGCATGCAGCGTTGCCACATGACAAAACGCATGTCTTCTCATTGCATTTGGGGTGACATTAACTTGTAACACATTCAGGTCACCTCCAACGTGAATGTGGCCTAATGTCTCATATACACTGCTAGTTTACTTTTGCTAAACCCCACAGGCTGAACGAAAAAAAACCCTGACACCTCAGGTCAGAGCCTCTGTACTAACAATCTAATGTTAGTACAGTGATCTCCCCTGCTATTCTATTGTATTCTGACAAGGGGACGCCCCACCAGAACACTCCGGTCAGGGAGATGGTCAGCATCCCTTTTTTGATCAAGCCCCTTCGACAAAAGCCAGCTGTCATACCGGGCTGTATACATGCCATGGCTGCAACGCTTTACTTCAGAGCTGAGGCATTTGTACTGCAGGCTGCAGAATTTGACTGGCAGCACCATCTGTCAAACTTCCCATTGAGTTCAATGGGGCTGCTCTGCACCTTCAAGCCAAATACTTGGCTTACAGCTGCAATGCGGTCTCACAATGTAAAAATGTAAAATGTAAAATAAAAACAACAGGTGTCATGAGGCAGCAGTAGCAAGGCTCTTATTTCTGCAATGGCTGCAAAGCATACCATTGTGACCATGGCATTTTAGCAATTTGATTTCCCGGGGGCCCTGTCAGGTAGGTTGTAGGGGGCCCCGTGATTTCTAACAGCGGCCCTGGGTATGGTAGACTGCCACGGAAGCAGCCACAGGTTGCCAGTCAGGACCCGCTTAGGAAAAGGAGCTTTATAGAGGAGCTCTAACCTCTTGTATACTTGGCCTTTAAACACAGGATTATCCTCCATGGGGGCTACGATGGTCTTTGTTTGGACAGGAAATGACAGGAAGCATCCAATTACGTAGGAATCTCTCAATAGGACACTGTTGTGCAAAACATTTCGGAGGAGTATAAAATCTTCCTCAGGTGAGGCAGTCCCTACACAGAACAGGCTGTATTAGCAAATGAACCAGAAAAGTATTTGTTTGATAAGGTATTTAAGAGATCCTGTACTGGATATCTCTGGGTGTGATGACTCCAACACTTGGGTTCGCTGCTTCAACACTAAGAGCTAATTGCGTAGTAGATGGGAGAAGATTTCGGTAAGATTTATAAAGATATGTTTAAAGAGGGTAGATTAACTTTTCTTGAGGGGCATATAATACACTTATTCTATATAAAAAAAAATAAAAAATCTATTGAAGAGAAGAATGCTACAATGATGTAGTAACGAGTCGGGTTAACGATGAACATTAGAGTTGATTAGTGTTCCCCGAACGAGTTTACTGAGGTGGCATAAAAAAAAAAAAAATCTGACATTGTTGTAGAAATACTGCTCTAGATAGAAAAAAAGAAAGCTGGCGTGCCAGACAACCCAAAAGAATGGCAAGAGAGAAGCAGGGAGTAAGAGCGGGGGCAATCTTCAGAGGAGAGGGTACTAGGGCTCTGAATGGATAAACTTCAACCACCCTACGCTATCTCCCAATCACCACGCGAGTATCAATCGACATCGGACAAGGAAGGGGTTAGCGATATGCAGCCTTCAAGCAATATGCGGGCATGTAATGGCTATACTCAAAGCCCTAGCGACAGACATGCCAGAGAGTATTGTAGCCGACGATTCACCTTTGCTATGTTTCACCTCGGCGAGGGGAAACCAGAACCCACTCTATTCAATATTCTTGCTGCAGTTAATAAAGGCAACTCCTCTCTCAACCCCCTTCAAACACAGCTTAACAGTATCAAAGAGGATCACTCCTTCCTCCACCATAACATTCAGAAAGTTAGAGAGGATACCAGCACTGAAAGGCAGGGTAAAATTGAAGATGCCTTAGCACCTACACAAAGGGACATAGCATATGCTACCAGAGCGGTGAATCTACAGGCTATCAAATTAAACAATTTGGAAAATCATCTACACAGAAATAATATGTTTTGTGCGCATTCGAGAAAGTTGAAGGCAATAATCCTGTGCAATTTTTGGAAATTTGGCTGCTCAATGCCTTTGGTAAAGAGACACTATTACCACGATTTGTGGTTGAGAGGGCAAACCGGGTTTTCATCGCTTCCCCTACTACTGAGCAATCCCCCAAGAGCATTCCTAATCAAGTTAGTCAAATACAAGGATTGTGAAATTATTAGCCAAGCCAGAGAAAAAAGATTTACAAATTGGTCAAAAATGTCAGCATTTTCAGATTACTCGGCTGAAGTTCAAAGGCAGGTGCTGAATTTCCAGGAGGTGAAAAACGCCGCCAAGATCTCCATCTACATTTTTTAATGCTTTTCTCTGCTAGACTACAAGCCAGGGTGCACTTTTTTGAGTCTGCAAAGACAGCTGTAGATTGGCTGGATGAAAATCTTAGATTGCTAAGGAACCCAAAAGATCACTGATCTGCGTCTTTGCCCTCTGTCAAATTGTTTGTACCGGGAGTTTTAAGCAAGAGCGGGCAACGTTTCCACATCAGCAGTTATACATTTTATACAGTACTATGCTTCTCTGTGACCTACAGGTAGGCTGGGTCACCTTTTTCTACCACCAAGCCAGTGGTGTTGCTAGGTCTGCAAAAGATCTGGGGCTAGAGCCCAGAGCAGCGGTCACCAACCTTTTTGCAGGTCCGTGGGGGGGGGGGGGGGTGTGTGCATGCCAGTGGTAAGCAATCTCTTGCGGGTGATGGCATTTCAATCATCATGGTTTATATGGTGTGAGGCCGCGTACACACGCGGGGACTGTTCGCCCAACTTTGTCCGTCAAACAGTTTCGGCAAACAGTCCGCTCAAAATTAGCATGGACGGACATGGCCACACACGACGGACGAACAGTTTGCTGAAACCGTGCGCGATGACGTGAACGGCACGTACGACGGGACGAAAAATACGACGTCCTATACACTGCATTATAACTTTCGGCATGTAAATCCTTTCTGAGCATGCGCGGAACTTAGTTTGACGAACAAGCCTACACACGAGGGGACTGTTCGCTGAAACAAAGTTTCAGCGGACAGTTTTTCGGAATTTCCGAAAAACCTTGTTCAGCGGACTGTTCGCTGAAACTGTCCGCTGAAAGCCCACACACGAGCGGACTGTTTGCCGAAACACTGTTCAGCGGACAAAGTTGGGCGAACAGTCCCCGCGTGTGTACGCGGCCTCAGGGTGATTGAAGCGCATTGTTTCTATTGTTACATTCTAATATATAAGGAAGTGGTTCAACTCATTATAATGCAGAATCAGTGGGAGCTCTGGACGTGTCACTTGCCATATCTCCTGCCACCAGATGCAGCGTGTCACTTGCCACATCACCTGCCACCATTTGCAGATTGCCATGTTTCCTGACACCATTTGCAGATCTTCACTTGCCATGTCTCCTGCCACCATTTGCAGATTGTCACTTGCCACGTCACATGCCACCAGATGTGGACTGTCACTTGCCATGCCAGCCAGTGCCACCAAATGTGCATTGTTGCTGCATTGGTGGAAGGCTGGTAGCAATGGTTTATTTAGTGAGGGCAGGAGTGCGGTGATGCGGGACAGACAGTGAGACCCTGCTCCCTGCCGCACCTCTGACATTAAAGCAAGGGGGTCTGGCTGCAGAGTGGAGCTCCACCGATGACAGGAAGCACGTGGCCACCACTACACTGTGCTGTGAGGGCGGAAGAGTGCTGATGTGTGGAGCGGCGGGGAGAGAGGATGTCATCTCTGCTTGTCTGCCTGCTCGCTTCTCTCCTCCAACTCTCTCATGCAGCCAGCCTGCCTGCTGCGGCCGCCTGGTTTGGCTAGGGACCCTGCAGCAAGAGACTTGGGGCTATGAACCCCAGATTCAGGGCTATAGCCCCAATAGCCACCCCCTAGTGACACCTCTGCCTCAAACTGTCTCGAATGAGGCACGGCTCAAAATTTGGAGGCCGGATGCGGTTTGGCCTTTTCTAATGAGAACTAGCTTGTTTTTTATTTCGTTTTTTTCTTCTTTCTATACAGGCTTAATTTTTTGCCTGTTACTCAGGTTTCTGTTTCTATCACCAATGCAGAACCAAACTGAGATACCCTTTTCTGGGAGTACCAAAGCCAGCATCGGTTCTATTCAACATTTTATTCCACAGGGGACTGGACCTCTTTGGGGCCTAAGCACCGGGACTTCCTTCTTCCCCTACTCACTCAGGACTGCTCCGGTCTGATGACTTTTATTAGTTGTAATTTCTATCTCTGTATACACCATAACTGCTACACAAGATGGCAAAGATTAAGCATTTCAACATTCTTTCCTGGAATGTTAGAGGTTTGCATGAACCTCTTAAATGTAAAGGTTTACCTATGATAGTCTGTTTACAGGAGACACATCTTACTGAGGACACATCAGGTGTTGAATAGGTCCCAGTACAAATATAAATATCACTCTGTTCATACCTCCTATTCAAGAGGAGTTAGAATCCTAATTCATAAGAATTTTCCGCTTTCCTGTAGACAGGTCAAATTAGACGGATATAGCAGATATGTGTTCCTACATGCTTTAATCAATAATGCACCTGGGTTACTGGCAAATGCTTATATACCTTCTTCTCCACAGTCCTGAAGTTTTTAATGGCTGGATACAATTCTGGATGGGCAAACAGACCCTACCTGCGGTCATCATGGGGGACTTTAATACTATCACGTGTACCTCCTTGGACAGATCCTCTACATTGGGTAATCCTGCAGCCTCTCCAACTTCGGCATTGGCCAAAGTTGTGGGGGAACTTAGACTTATAGCTTTATGGTGTTCTTCCCGTCCTGCGGTAAAACCAAATTTAAATTTAATTCCATTATTTAAATGGAAGCGTAGAGATACGTGATGACTGAGGGTAAAACAAATCCTAATGCCTAAAAGCAATTTTGCAACTTAGACATGTGTGTTCGTAAAACTGTAACTGCTTAGTGTATACAGGTGAATTATACCTCGTTTTATTCCCCAGGACAAATTGGGCTTTCATTTGGTGGTAAATGGCAATAGATTATTTCCCTTTTTTTATTATCAAAGGAAAACTGGCCCAAATAGTAACAAAAAACTTAATTTAGCTGTGTGGGGGCGTGGCTGAGAGCGGCATGTGAGAGGACGTGCATCACGGAGCTCACGCACTGATCCTCCAACGATCCTCTTCCCAGCCCAGAACAACGACCAGAATCTGAGCTAATCCGGTAGGGGGAACCCTTCCAGACACACCCGGAATCACCGGCAAGCACTCCAGGGGGCCATGCTGACCCGAAAACAAACGGAGACCGGACCGCCGGATATACAACATGGTGCCGCGGCTCCGCTTTCACAGCGCACATGAGGCACAGAGAGAATGAAAGACACGGGTAAGCCTCCAAAGACCCCTAAGGAGACAGGGAGAGAACCCCCAAGAGATATGCTTTACTATGTCCAGAAGTGAGCGGCCCAGGCAGCACATAAGAGCGGGGAGGACATGTTAAACACCCCTGCTGTGTTCCATAACCAGCCAGAGGAGGAGATGCACACACAAGTCCCTGCAGCATCCCCTAGTCGGACCCTGTCCAACATGGAGGAGGAGGAAGAGGGGGGTGAAACTGAGCAACCTTCCCAGCAAGAGATACTGTGAGCGGTGCACAAATGCACAGCTGCAGTGCACACCCTGCAGGATCATTTTGGAGGCCTGAAAGAACTGGATTTTATCGGGCATGATATGCAGAAAACGAGAGCGCACTACTGCGAAAGAAGGACGCATCAATGAGCTGGAAGACAAACTCCTGCCTTTATTAAGAGAAATGCAAATAACAGCCAGAATTGCCAGAGTGAATGAACTTAAATCGAATGATATTGAAAACCGTTTCAGAAGGAACAATATCCACATAGTGGGGCTCCCAGAGAAGATGGAGGGCAGGGACCCCATGGAATTTGTTGAGCAATGACTTCTGCAAATGTCTGGAAAAGAGGCGTTCACCCCGCTATACTCAGTGGAACGAGCGCACAGAGTACCACCCAGGCCCCTTCCACTAGGGCACCCACCACGCACCATGATAGCCAGGCTACTCAATTACAAAGCTAAGGAAATAGTGCTCCGCCAGGCAAGGGCGGGGGGGCCAGTCCCCCGTTTTGAGACGGCAGATGATGCATCCTCATAGCTGGACGCTAATGAAAATATCCTTCGACAAGCAGGTTGAGGGGCAGCGGAGGGAGACTAACATGATATCCCCTAGATTCCAGACATATACAGGAAAGTTTAAACATGTTTGGCTGGGAGGCCGCAACCTACAGTTAGTCCTCGAGCATTGAGAGCAAGTGATTTCACCACAAAAAAAAGTTCAGTGACTTTTAAGCATTAACTACCCAAGCAAAACTTGGAGTTTAAGTTGAGTTGCCATGAGCAACCCTACGTTTTGGTTACATACCCCACCCAGTTTTTTTCTATTGGCCTTTGCAGCCCCCAATTTTTCCTCTTCAGGATAGAGGAGTTTCCCTCACCACTTCGGGGAAACTTAACGCATTTTGGCTTAACCTATTTCCCTCCCATGAAAAAATTGTGGCTGAGATTTATGGGTTCTGGCGGCACCATGAGGATCATCCTGATTTGAGGCTAACCTGGGAGACGTTTAAAGCGTTCCTCAGGGGGATTCTGATCACCGAGGTCACGGGTATTAAAACTAAAATGAATGCCATTAAGGAGCGGACTGAGCAGATGGTGAGCCAACTGGAGGCAGAATTTATTACAGACCCCTCTGAAGCAGCCAGAGAAGTGTGGATGGCAGTTGACCGGATGACAGGGGAGGCAGCTGATAGAGGTTTTTTTTAACAGACAAGCTTTCTATGATGAAGGTGAGCAGACAGGTCACCTCCTAGGAAAAATAGCGAAGGCCTCCCAGACATCCCCATCCATCGGAGCGTTACGTACTGAGGGAGGGATGATAGTAAATACCCCTACCCACATTATGAAAGAGTTGGTAAGGTTTTATTCTGACCTATATAGGTCCTGGGTGAATTACTCAACCACTGAATTGCAAGAGTATCTGCAGGGAATTGAGCTGCCTGGTTTGTCATCCTCCCAGAGTGCACTCCTGGATTCCCCAATTAAACTAGAGGAACTCCAAACACAAAGGCTCCTGGGGATGATGGTCTCCCCATGTATATCTTTAAACAATATGGGGGAATTATGTTACCACGATTGCTAAAGGTACTTCATTATGCTAGAGAAGGTCAATGCCTCCCTGAATCCATGACTGAATCCATGACTAGAGCCAATATTGTACTTCGGCTAAAACCAGGTAAAGACCCGCTAAACCCGGGCTCCTACAGGCCGATATCGCTCTTACAGAGCAACATCAAAATCCTAGCAAAGGTCTTGGCCTTACATCTTAATGGGATCATCTCCTCCATTGTCCATGCGGACCAGTCAGGTTTTATGCCCCAAAAGTCTATGGCCATCAACCTCCGTAGACTCTACATGAACATGCAGACGCAGTCGGATAATATAGGAGATAGGGCTCTGCTGTCACTGGATGCCCATAAGGCCTTTGACCACATAGAGTGGGAGTATCTCTGGGCTCTCATGGGCATGTTTTGACTTGGCGAAGGGTTTGTCATGGGTGAAACTATTGTATTGCTCACCTCAAGCGTTCATTAGGGAGGCGGGACACATTTCTGCACCATTTACCCTGCATAGGGGCACTCGATAAGAATGCCCACTGTCCCCGCTCCTCCTGGCCATCGCCATAGAGCCCATGGCAGCCTTGATAAGAGCACGACAGGGAACACATGGCTTTCAATACGGAGAGATTCAGGAGAAGCTAATGCTATATGCTGACACCACCATGCTACTCTTGGGGGATACAGCTGACTCTCTGATGGAAGCAATGGAGGTGATCGGAAAATTTGGGACCTATTCAGGACTGATAATCAATTGGACCAAATCCTCACTTCTGCTGCTGGCACAAATCCAGGCAGCAGAGGGCAGATGATACAAGAGGCACCGGTGTCTACTGGCTTCAAATACCTAGGAGTCCAGATTACAGCAGAACCACATGAATTTATCTCCCTGAATCTGACCCTGATACTAAATAGAATCCGAGATCGAGGCAAAATTTGGTCTTGCCTTAAAATGTCCCTGGTAGGGAGGATAAATCTAATAAAAATGATTTTTATGCCCCAACTTCTATACATTTTGCACAACACACCAATGGTGATCCCTCTAAAGATGTTTAGAATTATTAACTCAATCTTTAGGACCTTTATATGGCTAGATAAACCCCCAAGGATAAAGCTAGAGCAACTGCAAAAATCCAAGGAAGCGGGAGGCCTCGCCCTCCCTAACCCTTGGGTCTACTATCTGGCAGCTCAGGCGCAACACATCGCCCGGGCTATGCCAGAAGACCTGGAGACGGAGGAAGGAAACCTACACTCTGAACCCATTAGGGCCCTAATGTGCCATGTCACTGGTCTCGACAACATACCCACAGGTATGGAAGCCTTGGCATACGCAAAATGGTGGCGTGGTGGAGGAGGCACGGGGGTCACACACATGAAACATATATTTGACGCGGGAAAACTGATTTCCTTTCAGGAGCTGAGGGAGCAATTTCACCTCCCGAACTCAATGCTCTTATTATATGCAGCTGCATCACGCAGTGACAACGCAATTCAGGGGTGTCCCGTGGAGACCCTCACTGACCCCGATATTCCGATACATGGCTGAGGTGTCCCAATTTAAGGGCTTCAGATCAAGAACCTATTCCATGATACTCAATATATACCTCGAAAGATTCCCCCCAGGGGGCATTGAGCAAATGGGAGAGAGATGTGGGATCATTTGAGGATGAGCAGTGGGAGGAGGCACTTCAGGCAGTACAACTTTACTCACTAAATGTGGCCCAATGGCTATCTCAGCTATATATCATACTTAGAGTACACTATACACCTGCCAGGTTGTTCAGGGTGGGAGTAAGGCCGGATTCCAACTGCCCCAGGTGCATGAGAGATCATGGAGATCTGATACATCTGCTATGGAGGTGCCCCAAACTACATTTGTTCTGGTCAGAGGTTGTGGCCACCATCAGTAGTGTATCAGACTACCATACCCACAGATCCAAAGCCTTGTATACCGGGGATACTAGATGATATTCCTATGGAGGGCAATGTCAAACAGGCCATAGCCAGGGCTCCGTTTCAGGCCCGTAAGCTGATCCTTCGGCATTGGAAGTCGATTGAACCGCCAAAGCTAAAGGAATGGATTGCTCAAATGGGAGATACCATAAGGCTGGAAAAATACATATTTCAACATAGAGGTCATCCGGGAAAGTTTGACAAATTGTGGGCACCATGGCTGGATACCCCTAGCCTCTCTTCTGTTGATCTGGTGATGGAGAGATTGCTGAGGTAAAGGCTAAGAAAGCAAGAGACACTTAGAAAGGGTGGAGAACGGAAAGAATTTATACTATAAGAATGTGAATATACTGCTGACGCATAAATTAGTCCCTTTAGAGGAAATACCTGAAATGCATACTAAAAGATGATATTGGATGATGACAGCACTGTATGATTATACTTCCTGCGCTAATAATTGAAATGTATGACAAAGCCTATGTCTGAATTGTGAGCTGTAAAGTTCTTATGTTTGTTTTGTTTTCCTAATAAACACTTAAAAAAAAAAAAAAAAAAAAAATTAGCTGTGAATTTCTTACAATGACCATAATCTTCCACAAAAAAAACTAAATAAATTCTTCTCCTCCTGATGATCACCGCAGCAATAACACATTCAGTGGATATAAAAAGTCTACACACCCCTGTTAAAATGTCAGGCGTCTTATGTAAAAAAAAAAATGAGACAAAGATAAATAATTTCAAAACTTTTTCCACCTTTAATGTGACCTATAAACTATACAAGTCAGTTTCACAACAAAAAATCTTTTAGCGAAGGAAAGTAAAACTAAAAAACTAAAATAATATGGTTGCATAAGTGTGCACACCCTTAAACGAATACTTTGTTGAAGCACCTTTTGATTTTATTACAGCATTCAGCGTTTTTGGGTATGAGTCTATCAGCATGGCACATCTTGACTCTTCTTTGCAAAAACACTCCAAATCTGTCAGATTGCAAGGGCATCTCCTGTGCACAGTCCTCTTCAGAACACTCCACAGATTTTCAATTGGACTCAGGTCTGGGCTCTGGCAGGGCCATTCCAAAACTTTAATCTTCTTCTGGTGAAGCCATTGCTTTGTTGATTTGGATGTATGCTTTGGGTCATCATGCTGAAAAATTACGCTCTTCATGATCAGCTTTCTAGCAGAAGCCTGAAGGTTTTGTGCCAATATTGACTGGTATTTGGAACTGTTCATAATTCCCTCTACCGTTACTAAGGCCCCTGTTCTAGCTGAAGAAAAACTGCCACAAAGCATGATACTGCCACTACCATACTTCACTGTATGTATGGTGCTCTTTTGGTGAAGTGCAGTGTTGTTTTTGTGCCAATTATATCTTTTGGAATTATGGCCAAAAAGTTCAACCTTGGTTTCATCAGACTAAAACACATTTTCCCAAGTTTTTGCAAAATTTAGCCAGGCTTGGATGTTTTTCTTCATAAAGAAAAGGCTTCCATCTTGCCACACTACCCCATAGACCAGACATATAAAGAATAAGAGAGATTCTTGTCACATGTACCACAAAGTTAGTACTTGCCAGATATTCCTGCAGCTCCTTTAATGTTGCTTTAGGCCTCTTGGCAGCCTCCCTGACCAGTTTTCTTCTAGTCTTTTCACCAATTTTGGAGGGATGTCCAGTTCTTGGTTATGTCACTGTTGTGCCACATTTTCTCCACTTGATGATGACTGTCTTCACTGTGTTCCATGGTACATCTAATACCTTGGAAATTTTGTACCCTTCTCCTGCCCGATACCTTTTAACAATGAGATCTCTCTGGTAATTTGGAAACTCTTTGTTGACCATGGCTTTTGCTGTAGGATGTGACTAAGAAAATGTCAGGAAAGACCTACTAGAACAGCTGAACTTTATTTGGGGTTAATCAGAGGCACTTTAAATGATGGCAGGTGTGCACCGACTCCTATTTAACATGAGTTTGAATGTGGTGCTTAATGCTTAACACAGCTACATCCCCAGTTATAAGAGGGTGTGCACACTTATACAACCACATTGATTTTGTTTTTTATCCCCCCCCCCCCCCCAAAGATTTCAATTTGTTCTTCAATTGAGTTGTACAGTTTATAAGTCACATTGAATGTGGAAAAAGTTCTGAAATTATTTATCTTTGTCTCATTTACTTTACATCACTAAACATTTTTACATAAGACACCTGACATTTTAACAGGGGTGTGGCCTTTTTGTATCCACTGTATGTGTATGTTATTTGATGTTTGTACCAGAAACAATGGTCCACATTTTGCTTGTTTTGTCCTACCAAAACACAACACCACCAATTTAAAAAAATGCTTTTTTTCTTGTAAATACAAACTAAAATACACTGTCCCTGACCTTTGATTATTTTCCCTTATCTTTGACCCTGACCCTGATCTAGCTAAAACCCCAAATTTACGTTTTTTTTTTTACACACACACTTTCATAGTTTCATATTTTGTAAGGTTGAATAAAGACACCAGTCCATCCAGTTCAACCTGAGTGAGTGTCTACTATTGTCCCTATCCCTCTACATTGCACACTCACATCGGTCCCTACCCTCAAGGAGTCCACATTCCAAGGTCCCCATTCATATACTAGGGCCAATTTTGGACAGAAGCCAATTAACCTATCTGCAGTACCCGGAGGAAACCCACGCAGGCATAGGGAGAACATGCAAACTCCAGGCAGGTAGTGTCATGGTTGGGATTTGAACCAGCGACCCTTCTTACTGCTAGGTGAGAGTGCTAACCACTACACCACTGTGCTGCCCACTTGTGTGTTTACATTTTTATTCTCTAGAAAGGAGAAACAGATACAACGTATTGTTTATTTAGAGGAAAAAATAAAAAATAAACAACACACACAGAGGAGTGCTGTACTGTGAGATCAGATGATCAGGAACCGGGGTCACCTTGGTTGCCGATTGTTAGTATGAGACCCGTGGCTCTTGGCGAGAGCTAGTTCTCGGTATTGGGAGTGCACTGTGCAGTGGGCTCTCAGCAAAAACACATGTACGCATATATGTAACCCCACTGATAGAGGTCCACTTCTGTAAGGCTGCATATACAGTTGTGCACATAAGTTAACATACCCTGGCAAAATTTATGATTTCTTGACCATTGTTCAGAGAATATGAATGATAAAAAAAATTTCTTTCACTCATGGTTAGTGTTTGGCTGAAGCCATTTATTATCAATCAACTGTGGTTACTCTTTTTAAAATCATAATGACAACAGAATCTAGCTAAATGACCCCAATCAAAAGTTTACATACCCCAGTTCTTAAGATCGTGTATTGCCCCCTTTAACATCAATGACAGCTTGAAGTCTTTTGTGGTATTTGTGAATGAGGCCTTTTAGCTTCTCAAATGGTAAAGCTGCCCATTCCTCTTGGCAAAAAGCTTTTAGTTCCTGTAAATTCTCGGGCTGTCTTGCATGAACTGCACGTTTGAGATCTCCCCAGAGTGGCTCAATGATATTGAGGTCAGGAGACTGAGATTGCCAATCCAGAACCTTCATTTTATTCTGCTGTAGTCAATGACAGGTCTACTTGGCCTTGTGTTTTGGATCATTGTCATGTTGGAATGTCCAAGTATGTCCCATGTGCAGCTTCCTGGCTGATGAATGCAAATGTTCCTCCAGTAATACTGCATTCATCTTGCCATCAATTTGTGCCAGAAGGTTTGAGACTTGTCTCTGTGCTGTTTCACGTATTGTAAGCGGGATACTTTGTGGCATTGCACAGTAATGGCTTTTTTCTAGTGACTCTACCATGCAGCCTATCTTTCTTCAAGTGCCTCCTTATTGTGCATCTTGAAACAGCTCCACCACATGTTTTCAGAGAGTCCTGTATTTCACCTGAACTTATTTGTGGGTTTTTCTTTGCATCCTGAACAAATTTCCTGGCAGTTGTGGCTGAAATTTTAGTTGGTCTACCTGACTGTGGTTGGTTTACAACAGAACCCCTAATTTTCCACTTCTTGATTGGAGTTTGAACACTGCTGATTGGCATTCTCAATTCCTTGGATATCTTTTTATATCCCTTTCCTGTTTTATAAAGTTCAACTACCGTTTCTCGCAGATCCTTTGACAATTATTTTGTTTTCCCCTTGACTCAGAATCCAGAAACGTCAGTGCAGCACTTGATGAAAGATGCAAGAAACTCATTTACATTTTATATATACATACACACACACACACACACACACACACACACTAATTATAAGCAAAAAGATGACAGATGAAGATCGTTATCTTTAATAGCCATTCAAACCCCTCTGTGTCAACTTGTGAGCAGGTTTTTAGGCCAAAATCACCAGGGTATGTAAACTTTTGATCAGGGTCATTTGGGTCGTTTCTATTGTCATTATGATTTAAAAAGAGTAAACGCTAACCATGAGTGAAAGAAAAGTTCTTGTGTTAGCATTCACATTCTGTAAAAAATGGCCAAGAAATCATAAATTCTGCCAGGGTATGTAAACTTATAAGCACAACTGTATGTGTAGTCAACAGCAAGGTGTTAAGGTAGCGACATTTAAGTCCTAATGAAAAAAATCCTGTACTGTATGGCTAGAATACATTACAGTGTCCATGTCCAAGTACATGGACACTGAAGCTTATTTTCCTAGTTCTAGAGTTTAGGACACAGATTCTTTTGTGAACAGTGATGAAAGTTTGTTTTGGGCTTAGTTACAAGGTCCTGCTTTCAAAGCCTTAAACAAATAATACGAGAAAGAGTACAAGGTACTTATGGTAAATCTGTCATAAAAAGGTAAAACTCTGAAGGTATCCCATTATAAAAAATTCTCCTCTTTCCACCCCATTATCTAGACACAACAGGGTCTGAAGAGTGACTTTCAGCTCCAGGGTGGAACTATGTTACCCCCATCCTAATGTATAGCTTTTCTTGGCATGATAGATGAAAGGGGCTAGGGTACCAGAGCTTTGTCTTGGAACTAAAAGTCAGGTATCCACATACTGAAGGGACCCTCAGGGTCCTCATAAAGTGATATGGAATAGTAAGTGTGGGCATCTACTTTAAAAAAAAAAAGTTATGTACCTTTCACAAGAATAACATTATAAGCATTATTTTAAAGAGCACCTGTACTTTACTTCCTAAAGGGCAAAGCAACAGGTTTACTTTAATGCCTCCCCCATCTCCACATATTTGTCTTTCCTTTGCTCCCCTCCTTGATTCACCAAAAAAAAAAAATCAACTGTATATAAAGCCATGAGTTGCTCCAGTCGGGGATTATCTACTTCTACGTGACAGCAATGAGCCATGCACCTGCATTATCCCATGGAATAAGTCACATGCTCCTCCATATGTAGAAGTAGAGTATTTTCTTTGTCCCTGGCAGCAGGGAAACTGTGCAGCAGGGAAAGGAAGGAAAGGCAACCATGTGTTAATGGAGAGGATGACAATGCACATGTAAATCACCCAAAAAATAAATAAAAAATAAAAAAGCACTTTTGGGTTTAACTAACCATTTGTTTTGTATAATTCTCCTTTAACCACTTCAGCCCCGGAAGAATTTACCCCCTTCCTGACCAGAGCACTTTTTGAAATTCAGCACTGCGTCGCTTTAACTGAAATTTGTGCGGTCGTGCGACGCTATACCTAAATTTACGTCCTTTTTTTTCCTACAAATAGAGATTTCTTTTGGTGGTATTTGATTGCCTCTGCGGTTTTTATTTTTTGCGCTATAAACAAAAAAAGAGCGACAATTTTGAATAAAATGCATTATTTTTTACTTTTTGCTATAATAAATGTCCCTCAAAAATATATAAAAAACATTTTTTTTCCCTCAGTTTAGGCCGATATATATTCTTCTACATATATTTGGTAAAAAATAAATAAAAAATTGCAATAAGCGTATAGTGATTGGTTTGCACAAAAGTTATAGCATCTACAAAATAGGGGATAGATTTATAGCATTTTTATTATTTTTTTTTTATTTTTTACTAGTAATGGCAGCGATCTGCGATTTTTATTGTGACTGCAACATTACGGCCGACACGTCGGACAATTTTGACACATTTTTGGAACCACTGACATTTAATACAGTGATCAGGGCGATTAAAAATCCATTGATTACAGTAAAAATGTCACTGGCAGTCAAGGGGTTAACACTAGGGGCTGGTGAAAGGGTAAACTGTGTTCCCTGGGAGGTGATTCTAACTGAAGGGGGAGGGACTAACTACAGGAAGTGACAGATCGTGGTTCCTAGCTAATAGAAACACACGATCTGTCACTCCTGTCAGAACAGGGAAGTGTGTGTTTACAAACACTAGTCCCAGTTCTGTGTCTCCAGCTCACGATCGCTCGTGGCCGGCGGTCATTGCGTCTGTTGGCCACAAGCAGCAGCACCCCCGCTGTGCAGCGGGCGCACAAGCATGCTATCTGGACCCCACGAGCGCACGTACAGTTATGTGGTTTCGCGCAGGGGAGCCAACCTGCCACATTAAAACTGCGGTGGGTGTTCGGAATCGGTTAAGGGGTGTGACAGGGGGTGTATCTTATGTCTACATAGTTTTGCTGGTAGGTGTCCCTCGTTCCCATCTCAAAACATTGGGAAGTATGCATTACCCTATTAATAAAAAATGCTGTCTGCTTTATTTTTGATCTGTTGTGGTTCAACGCAAACAAATATGCTGCCTTACCACAAAGCGTGATATTAAACATAGCACTAATCCCTTTAGGATTGTAAACTCTGCAAGAAGGGTCCTCTTATTCCCTCTGTATTGAACTGTATTGCAATTGTACTGCCACCCCATTTTTATGTAAAGCCACACAAACTGCCACAACATAAATCCTGTATAATAACAACGACTAATCAAGCTGGTGTAAATGCGCTTTAAAAAAAAAAAAAAAAGAAAGAAGAAAAAGAAACACGAACATACTGCCCCACAAATGCATGATTTGTTTAACTTCCATTGACAGAAAAATTCAAAGTATGTTGCAAAACCTGCTTATACTTACTTTAAAAAAATCTTTAACAACAAACAAAAGAATCATATTGGCAGTAGTTACTACATGACCCTGATGCATATAGTCATTCATCTGTCTCTCCTGAGTTGCAGCAGGCTGAATCATATTAACCCTGGACTTCAGAATCCACAAAGGATGGCCAAAGGGGGTAGATGGCTACATAGATCAAAGTTCACCCCCTTCTTCGTCTATTAATAGAAGCCTAAAAGTAATGCATCTGTAAAAGGGCAATAAAACACTTACAAATGATAGGAAACATTCATTTTAAAACCTTATTGGCCAGAGGGATTACAATTGAGATAACTTTGCTATAACACACAGCCAATGTACTACATTGGTTACCATGTCCGCTCAGGGACATCGCTAAATCATTAACCAAACAAACCCCTACTTACAGCAAACAGAGGCAGCTGCTCCTACCCAGGTACAATATATATTCTACAGTATTATCACATACAGTAAAATATACATAACATTATCTGTGATGTGGGTGTAGTGCTATAAGGCTTATCCACCAATAATTTTTTTCCTTTATAAACTATTTATTTATTAAACGTACAAGTCTGGACAAAATCTAACGAAGCTTAAACTTACTCACACTAAGTGTGCTCCAATCTGGTCATGTGATGTCCTCAGCGGTTGGCTTCAGCGAAGAGGAGAAAGCCACGACAATGGCTACAGAACCTGGGCGGTGTCTTCATCTATAGAGACTTACTATGAGGCATTCAATATCCGCTTGTCTCTCCTCCACACTGAAACTGGCACTAGGACCGGAATAACGTGACCGGACAAGAGTGCCCTTCGATCAGGCAAGTATACACAGCTCTACTTTACAGGATAGTTAGCACAGTGTATAGAATGGGGGTGGGGGTAGGTTTAAACTTAAGCCTAGTACACACGATGAGAAAAATAATAAGATAAATACCCCTCACAAATTGATCATGCAATAATCTGATTGTTAGTACACAGCTTTCGATTACGACAATTCATATGAAAATAGCCAAAGAGACTAGCACGAAAATGTTTCTCGTACGATACCAAATTTTACGATTTTCGATTAATCAGTACAGTATTTGTCTGAAAAAAATCAAGTGGCCAAGACCACGCATATTCGAAAACAAAACAATACATTACTTACGAAGTTGTATTCTGTCGTACGAGAATTTTTGTGACTTTAGTATCCTCTTCATTTTCGATATGAGACTAGCATGCAAAAAGAGACAATCATACATGCGATATTCTTATTGTGTGTACCAGGCTTAAGTTAGCTTTTAAAAACAAAGGAGGAGACAGCACAAACCCCTAGTGCATTATCCGAGTGAAAACTGAATTTATTGATGTAAAAAGCAACCAATAAAATGCATACTCACAGATGTATCAGCATGCCGCAAGTACACGGAAGGAGAACATGAGGTAGAACATTCAAGTGTTTCTGCGGCCTCACATATGCACGCTAATGCGTTTCGGGGGCGCACACCCTTCTTCTATACTTGCTGTATACTTATACATCTTTGTAAGTACGCATTTTATTGGTTGCTTTTTACATCAATAAATTCAGTTTTCACTCGGATAATGCACTAGGAGTTTGCGCCTTCCCCTTTGTTTTTCTAGTTCTACATGGGACATCCCTATCCGAGAAGGGCTGCATCCACTGGGCATTGGACTGTGTATGTGATGGGATATCAAATACACGGCATGGCTTTCCCACTGGAGAAGACTGCTGAGTGCTGCCTACTCATCTGCCAACACATGCATTTGCCTGGAGAACAGACCAGTCAAACATTTATCTATCTGACTATCCTAATTTGCTTAAAATGAACAGCATGTCTTGTAAAGGCTTATAAATATTCTGCACATGAGCTCCAGAACAATGAACTGACAATGTTATATGTAAACAATACTGCTCCAGCAAGTCTGACAAAGGGTTGTCACATACACAAATATGTTGACGTGTTTTATATGCTAGCGCTGTTTTATTTAAGTCTGGTACAAACCACTAGTTCATTTTCGTTCAACCCAGCTCAGGGCAGAGCCGCTGTAATAACAATCTGATGTTAGTACAACGATCTTCCCGGCTGTTTTATGACAGGAAGACGGCATCCCCACCAGAACACTCTGGTCAGCACTCTCCCTCATTGGCTGAGAGCACTGATCGGGAGCCATTTGGCTGCTGGTTTTCCAGCATACTTCTGTTGGACCGGCTGCCATACACACGGGGTGGATGTTGGCCAGTTTTTATTGAACCGGCCAATGTCATCCGACATTCACCCCATGTGCACTTTGCTTTACAGTCCAGCAATGGTGCACCACACATGGAGTGCACTCCCCTGGTTAAGTGACCTTCAGTAGGTTCAAGGTAATCAGAATGAATCAGTTCTATGCCCCCATCAAACCTCTAAGCCCTTGTACACATGGTCGGACATTCCGACGAAAAACGTCCGATCAGACCATGTTGTCGGATAATCCGACCATGTGTGGGCTACATCAGACTGTTTCCGTCGGAATATCTGACAAAGTTTTAGAGCTGGGCTATAAAATTTTCCGACATCATGATCCGATCGGACTTTGTTTGATCATTTGTAGAGAATCGGACAAAGTGCCACGCATGCTCAGGTCAAATTCCTAGACCAAAGCTATTGGCTACTAGCCTGAACGTAGTCCCGTCGTAGCAAAATAACTTCATCACGTTACGAACGATCAGATTTTCCGACAACTTTGTCCGACCGCGTGTATGCAGCACCATTTTCGGACAAAATCTTGTTGTCGGAATGTCCGACCGTGTGTACAAGAGCTTATACTTCAGAAACTGGAATCAAAGCAAAATTAAAGTGATATTAAAGTCAAGTTTTGATATATATTTTTTTTTAAACAAATCACAACAATGATTTTGCACAGAGCAGCCCCAAACCTCCTCTTCTCAGGTCCCCCACCGAAGCTCCTGGTCCCGCTCTACTGCCAGGTGCCTGCAGAGCAAACAGCTTGCTGCGGAAGCAACTACGCATGCTCACTCCCAATCCACTGCTCTGTGTGTACAGTCACACACGGAGCTGCTCCTCGGTCCCACCCCCTCTCCTATTGGCTTACTGGCTGTGATTGAAAGCCAATGGGTGCTGCTGCTGTCTCAGCCAATGAGAAGGGAGAGTCCTCGGAGAGCCGAGACTCTCGCGCACATTGCTGGATCGCTATGGGGCTCAGGTAAATATTCCAGGGACCTTAATGCATAGAACACATAAACTTTGCATACAATATATTACTTGTGTACCCACATTGAGTCAGCAGCAAAAAAAAATGTGTCTTTTCCTTTAAATTCCTATTCTGGCCTGGGTTGATACAGATTGTAGTTTCTGGTTATGACCTCCACCTATTTCCATGTGTGAAATTAGCACTAAACACTTCCCTGACACTCACCAGACATGTCCGAAAAAACTTTAGGTGACATTCCAGCACTGCCTAATAATTAACTCTGTATTTTAGTGTATACATTATTATACATCAAATAAGTAAATAAAATAGTGGTTGCAAACATGCAATTGTGTTCCCATGAGACATCAATTAAAACAAAGCATAACTAATGCTGTGCCTACTATTAGAAAAACATAAATGACAAGCATCCATGTGTAATATAGTGATATATGCACATAAATTCCTATGTTGTTATCTCTTGTGTGATTTAACTAATAAACTTAATAAAACAAATGAACCAGTCTCTAGGGTTTGCTTTGCTTCATAGTATAACTTCTCATCCATCCATAATTCACCACGTGTACAAAACTATGTATCTTGATAAACAGTTCATAGATCTGTGTTCATTGACTCCCACCACCTCAACTCCATAAAAGCTTGCGTCTCCATGCACACATAGGGGGTTATTTACGAAAGCCAAATCCATTTTGCACTGCAAGTGCACTTGCTGCAGATCCAAGGGGGACATGCAAGCAAAATAAACAGCATTTTAGCTTGCACATGATTGGATGATAAAATCAGCAGAGCTTCCCCTCATTTCAGATCTACCCCTCAGATTTACAGCGACTGCACTTCCAAGTGCACTTTTGGCGCAATTTCAAGTGCAGTTTCAAGTGCAGTTTGCACTTGTAGTGTAAAGTGGATTTGCCTTTCATAAATAACCCCCATAGGCTTTTAGCAGAGTTTAGGAAGTGCCGCATTTAGGTGAGGTTAAACCTCCCTCTCCTTAATGTGTTCAGGATAGGAACGTTTTGACCATAGGCCGCAGGAAAACGGAAAACGATGTTTTCATTTTTGCCATGTAAAAAGGAAAAAAAAAAAAAGATAGCAGCCCTCCCAGAGAATAAAAACAGCTCCTTTTATTGTGCAAAAATGGGACTGAAAGACATGGCACACACTCAACCCACAGAGGGTCAGCAGACGTGTTTCACACTCCTGTGCTTAATCCTTGCTAATTGCCCAGAGTGTGTATGCCCGGTTAAAGCTCTCCAGTCACATGTGAAACTAATCCAACAAAAAACCAAGGTGGACGATCTGTCCAACGTTACTAGAGCCCATCAAACACATACAACACTAAACCATACCATCTAAAACAATATGCATATATAAAAAAAAAAAAAAATATTACACAAAATACAAAGAAAACCAAGAAATATTAAAAATATATACATATGCATAGAAATACTAAAGAAAAGGAAAAAATTATAAACGTGAATATAAATCAAAATGTTTAACTCAAAAATTGTGTAAATATAAAAATAAATGGGAATAAATACATGCAATATAAATTTTGAATATGGCTAAATCAAATGTCCGTTGATATATGAATATAACCAATCAATGTCACTTGCTATATGTTCATATACAAAGAGCAGCAACCGCAACAAGCTGACATTTGTTGTAAAACACAATTCGATTTCTAAATATCTGAATATGTACAAGGTAATGTAAGCAAATGTGGGGAGACATGTGGGGACATGGCTGGCAATGCCTGTTCCTACCCCCAAATGTCCACACACAATAAAAGACCCTGGACATACGAAGCAATGAGCGGATCCATAGAGCAAATATATATGAATGTAAATAACTAATAACACTATAATAAACACATCCAAGATCCTCCCAAAAAAAAAGAAGAAAACGCATATAGCTGCACACTGGAAAAATCGGATAAAAAAATATTCAAAAATTATATATATACATTATATATACACACACACACTATCTTATCGCACATATAACAGAGAAAATTCCTATTTTTATCCTAGGTAAGTATATCTATTAATCACTTGCCGACCTGCTCAGGTACATTTACTACTTTACTGCGGTAAGTCAGCAAGGAGGATAGCGGGTGAGAGCATGCCCACAGGTTTGATGTCCGCCAACAACCTGCAATCGCGGTGAGACGTTTCCCCGTTCTTCCAGAAATACTGTTTCCAGGCATTGGGAACAGTGATCTCGGTCATGTCCCAGTGAGCCCACCCACCCTACAGTTAGAACACACCCAGGGAACACAGTTAACCCCTTGAGCGCTCCCTAGTGTTAACCCCTTCCCTGCCCGTGTCATTTTTACATTGATCAGTGCATTTTTATTGCACTGATCAATGTAATAATGTCACTGGTCCATAAAAAGTGTAATTTAGGGTCAGATTTGTCTGGCACAATCCCGTTAAAAATCGCAGATCGCTGCCATTACCAGTAAAAATAATAAATAAAAGTCCCTAAATCTATCCGGTAGTTTGTAGATGTGATAACTTTTGCACAAATAAATATACATCTATTGCAATTTTTTTTTTTTTTTTTACCAAAAATATGTAGAGGAATATATATTGGTCTAAGCTGATGAATAAATGTATTTTTTTTTATATGGATTATAGCAGAAAGTAAAAAAAAAAAAATGTTTTATTTTTTTTTCACAATTGTCTGTCTTTTTTGTTTATCGCGTAAAAAAAAAAAAAAAAAAACGCAGACGTGATCAAATACCACCAAAAGAAAGCTCTATTTGTGAGTAAAAAAAAAGGGTGTCAACTTTGTTTGGGTATAGTGTTGCACGACCACGCAACGTTAAACCGATGCAGTGCCATATCGCAAAATGGAATGGTCATTAACCACTTAAGGACAAGGCCTCTTTTTCAGACTCGGTATCTACAAGTTAAAAACTTTTTATTTTGATATAAAATTACTTAGAACCCCCAAACATTATAAATTTTTTTTATTTTCTAATACCCTAGAGAATAAAATGGCGATTGTAGCAATACTTTCTGTCACACCGTATTTGCGCAGCGGTCTTACAAACGCACTTTGTTTTGAAAAAAAGACACTTTTTGAATAAAAAATTAAGACAACAGTAAAGTTAGCCCAATTATCTTATATTGTGAAAGATAATGTTAAGCCGAGTAAATTGACATAAAATGGCGACAAACTTTTATCCTTAAAAATCACCATAGGCGACATTTAAAAAATTCTACCTGTTGCATGCTGTGCGTTAAAGAGGAGGTCTAGGGATAGAATTATTGCTTTCACTCTACCAATCGTGGCGATATCTCACATGTGTTGTTTGTACACTGTTTTCATATGTGGGCGCTACTTACGTATGCATTCGCTTCTGCACGTGAGCTCGTGGGACGGGGCACGTTTAAAATTTTTACGCCGTTTAAAAAAAAAAAAAAAAAAAAAAAAAATTGTGTCACTTTTATTCCTATTTTATTTTATTATAGAAGGGCACACCATAATCACACTTAAGTATCCTACTAAGTACCCCTAAAATGACAACATAGGTACTCACTCCAATCAACCACAAAAAATGAAAAGAGGAGAACAAATATTATTGGCTTATATACAAAAACACCATAAATAAATGAGGGTAAAAAAATAAAAAATAAAAGATGTAGTCATTCATAAAAGTGGAATCCCACTCAAAATTTAAACCACCTTGAATTTTAGTATGCAAGTAGAAGATCCAAAAAAAACCTCCCTCTTGTATAAAAGACGAAACAAATCCCCACCTCTGGTAGATAGTTTGACCCTTTCCACAATCTGAACAGACATCAAATCAGTATCCCCTCCATGTAAACTATTATAGTGTCTGGCCACGTTAGTGGATTTATTGGACCTAGTGTCATCCAGATGTTCCCAGAAATGGCCCCGCAATCGCCGGGTTGCATTTTTGCCATGTTTTACGTTTTCCCGTGGCTGCGGTCAAGTTAGGCTAGTTTACATGTAGAGAGTGATAGGTGTCCCTGAAACCACACATCAAGTGTGATAGTGGCAATATCACAAATTCTCCACAAATATGGCTTTGTATGGCAAGGTTGTAAGAAAAAAGTCAGTTCAAGAAAGGCCACATGCAATCACGTGTTGGGTACAAATATTAAGTAAACAAGAAACAGGTAGCATTATAAATAAATGATCTCTTGTTAACTGGAGCCCCCCTTTATGGTTTAGATTTACAAGTAGAAAAACAATTGTTTCCTCAGCAAAGTAATCCACAGAGTACTTCAATTAAAAGGAGTATATAACTATAACCTCTAAACTGACTCGTTTGAGCCTCTCTAGGAACAATTACCACATATATGTCTGTAGTGCTAGATATGTTTAACAATTATTGCTTGTCACCTTTGTAACCAGATCATGATGATTTGATAATCATCCATAGTTCACCAGCTGGTGGCATGTGTTTTCACATATGGCGTGCAGCCTTGGTTCACACTGAATGTGGACTTGAAAATCACACACATTTCAATAACGCATGTCAGTGCGACTTCAGGTGCAACTTGGCTGACATTATCGCACCTGAAAATCGCCAAAAATAGTGCACGTACTACCAAACCAATGGACAAAAAGGAGATACCCCCAAGAAATGGGACTTTAAGGAGTGAGTGAATATGTGGGCGATTTTCGCAGGGATCCTTGTAAGAGATTGAGCACATTCAAATGTGGTGGATGTCCCATGTGTCAATATATTGAAACCAGACAGAATATAATACTTCCCAATGGACGACCGTACAAACCACACCATTTCTCTAATTGCAAGACTGAGGGGGTTGTGTACCCCTTGACATGTCATTGGCAACAGTTTTATGTTGGCAAAACGAAATTCAATCAAAGAGCATCTAGACATGTGACCTTAATGAGGATGGCCAATCCTGAGCTCCCTTTGGGGAGACATGTCATTGACAAGCATCAGGGCAGACTCCCAGGGATCAGATTTTTGATCCTAGCCAGAGTTTATCCGAGTCCGGGGGGTGGGGATTGGAACAAGGTCCTCCTCCTGTGGGAGTCATGTTGGATTGCAGACCTTGAGGCCACCTCACCCCCAGGACTCAATGAACAACTCAGTTTCAGGCCCTTTCTTGAGGGCTTCTCCTCCGGTGGGTGTGAAAAAGAATGATGAACTATGGATCAATGATCTTATGGGCGTAAATAGGGTGTTACAATAGAACCTTCGTAGGGCTATTTGATGACAGACGATTAACATAATGTCTTGACATAAATGTAAGAAACAGTGATTTGTTATGGTATTGATTTTAGGTTATCTGCATACATGTTTCTGGTCTGTCATACCCAATCTTTGTCTGATTGTGATGTTTTATGTGGACCACTGGCGACGATGATCATGGACGATTATGTACCGGTCTGGGGGGCCCCTCCCCTGTCCCACCCGGTGCATCTTGGGCGGCCAATCAATCGGTCCGTGGGTGGTCATTTACATTGTGGCAGCATTTTTCAGATGGTGCCCCGGTTTTATGCCCACTATTCGGACCGCATTGCTGCGTCGGTGGGCACTACCTGCGGGGCGCCCCCGATGTGGAGCCCCCATCCAGTGTTGGCTCTACAGGAAACGCTCACGCAGTCTTTGCCCAGGTTTCTCTCTGGTGCCTTAGGGACATGTAAGGCATTGCTCCTATATAAGTGTCTGCTTGCTAACCAGTCAAACTTTCCCCTTGTTATTACATACTTACATTCCCTTTTTTTTATCATTTAAAACATATCTTTTAGGTCCCAGGATCTCGAGGCCATGACCTTGCTGTTCATGGTTTAAATTATTAAGCCACATAAACGTCTCGATTAAGGAACTTTTTTTGTTGTCTCTGCCAGATTTACCCACAAATTGGGGCTTTTGTTTGCTTCCCGGCTGTGACCAGCTTCCCTATATCTTGCTCCTTCTTGGTTAAGATTAGGCAGAGGTAGGAAATTTATACTCTTTGGCATCAGCTTTTTGTGTAGCTCATATACATACAACTGGTCCCGAAAAGCGCCGGGCTGTCCGGATATATATGAGAATCTACCAACAAAATTATCATTGTTTTTATTGGTTTGAACATTGTTAAATTATCTAATTATTTATATATGTATTTTTTTTTTGACTAAAATCGTTTTTATTATATTTGTATACTGTTGCCCTTAAAGTCCCATTTCTTGGGGGTATCTCCTTTTTTGTCCAATGTATGCTGGGATGTAGGCAACTTTTGGTATAATTGGGTTGCTTTTTTTTTTTTCTTCATGTGTATACTTTCCAAACCGGTGTGGCACTGCAAAGTCAACGGCGCACATTTGGCAAGTGCTGCCTTTTTTATTCACATCAGTGAGATGACTTAATAATAACTTTTTTTTTTCCTGACAATACTTTAATGCCTAGGTTATTTTTTCTGCAGATAATTTTTTTTACAAATCTAAAAGTAGAAAAGATAGTTTTATATTACCCCTCAACATCAGGATCTTCTTCTTCCTCCTCTTCTTGAATTTCAGCATCTTCTTCATCAGCTTCATCATCAAACAGCATGAATGAGTGATTCTCATTATAATGCAGCTTTTAGCAGGAAAAAAAAAAGGAAGCAAGACACTCAAGTTAATTGACTACAACTATAATGACATGATTGAAAAAAAATAAGAAAAAAAATATTTTTTGATCTGTGAAGCTGCAATTCAAGTTTTGGCATCTAAAGCTTAGTGTCCTGTTGGTAAACTATGGGCTCAAGTCGCAGGACTTGGAACCAGCATATTAAGAGATATATGTAAAGTAATCTTGTGCTCCATGTTATCACTACCTGAAGGCACACATCCACAGTGCCCAATATTACATTTATTAGACAGCAATCGTCTTCGATGCCCCTCTCTAATTTACTTCCACCTTGTTACCTAGGTTCACACTTGATTGACCAGCATGATTACAGTGCCAGCTCCCACATTGCATCTCTCCCGCAGACAGTTCACAGTGCAATCGGCGAACCGCTGCGGTTGTCAATACATTGTTAATGACACCTCCAGATCGGTTCACAGATCGCAGTGCGAACTATGAACTTGCACAGGAATCAGATCCCATGGGTGAGAACACCCATGCGATCCGATTCCAGTGCAGGACAAAAAAAAGTTCCCGCACTATTTTCGTGCGAATCCAATGCGAGTTCAGCCATATAACTGTATGGCTGAACTCGCATTGCACAGACATTGCATGCAGGTGCGAATCACATGGGATGTCAGTGTTCGCACTAGTCTGAACCTGGGATCAATTTCTATATATATATATATATATATATATATATCTCACACATCAAAAGTCCATAATGGTGTCTTCATACGTGGTGCGCACACAACCCCCCACTGGGTGTTCCCTCACCTTAAGGGCTTAAATAATAAGCCTGTAATAGATAGCAGTAGCCTGCAGAGATCCTCCTTTGCTTCCTTTAAGCTATGTGGGTTTGCGGAACACTAATATGGAACACAGGACATCTGCTCCTTCCTATTATAACTCAGCACAGAGGTCTCCATTTTCTCCTGGTATGTTTCAGAAAATCTCCCCATACATCACATGTGGGAAATGACAGAGGCAGGAAATAGCGTGATACCATTTAAAAAAAAATATTTTATATAAATATCGAACACTAATATAACATTTATATTAGTGTTTCACAAACCCGTATAGGATAAAGGACGCAAAGGAGGATCTCTGCCGGCTACTGCTATCTATTACAGGCTTATTATTTAAGCCCGTAAGGTGAGGGAACACCCGGTAGGGGTTGTGTGTGCACCACGTATGACGACACCATTATCACATGATTGATGTTACTATGGACTTTTGCTGTTTGATTGAAATACTTCATCAAGGATTTATTGATATTCACGGAGCACAAGCACTTCATTATTATTTATTATTCTTTATATGGACTATTGTCATTTAGTTTTATATTATCCTCATTGAGGACTGAGTGCAATATCACAGAGCACGAGCACTTTTGATTTATATATTCTTTGAAATGCAAGGTGATACGTTATAGATATATTTGCTATATATATATATATATATATATATATATATATATATATATATATATATATATAATTATTAGCACTGCAGTATATATATATATATATATATATATATGTATATATATATATATATATATATATATATATATATATATATATATATATATATATATGGATTTGGCAGACTGAGTTACAGGAATTGCAGGTGTACAGGGAGTCCAGATTGGGAGGTCTTGACGTGGAAGTCATGAGAGAGGAGAGGGAACAGATAGGGAGAAGATTTTGCAGTATTTTCCAAGGTTTCTTTCAGTAAGTAAGTGGGTCCGAAGAGACACTGCCCCCTTGAAGGCCATGTGAATAAAATGCTTTTTACATAAAAGTCCAGACCTTTAGCCAAACTGCCCTATGCAAATGTACTGACATGAGGCATGTGAAAAATAAGACAGGAGGCTTCCAGAAAACAGTCATAGCTGAACTTTTAATAGTAAAGCAATCTGATTCATGTGTTCTATAAGAAAGGGATCAACCTCATCAACAGTTAGATTTCTTAAGTCATTTTGACCAGTCAGCCATGATTTGACAAAGTAAGGTCACAGCTAGGATCAGATAAAGGAAAACAGAGCTTCAGAAAGCGCTTTCAACCACTTATTGGTTGGGTCCTTAGAGAGGTTTATCCTCTACAGAAATAGTAAGCCTTTTTAGAAGGCAGGAAACTGCCGGATCAACAGTGGTAATTAATGATTTATGCACAACATCCTCCTAAAAAGGATACAAGGGGGGGGGCGTGGCCACCACCTACCACCTCGCCATCCACCTACCACCGCGCCCAATCAGCCTATAAAATTGTTTTGCCCGGACCGCGCTGTGCCGCCACGGGGTCCTAGACGACTTTTCCCCAGAATTGAGGCTTCCAGCCGCCCGGACCTGCCGCTAGTTTCCATGCCGGCCGCCATCTTGGGCCTTCGGGATCGCCTGAAGCCACCGGAGCCACGCCGGCGGGTGAGGTAAGGGGCCATCATCGGTCCCCTCCAGTCATCTCCCCCCCCCCGCCCGGATATTATTTGGGGTGGTTTCGGGCTTCCACGGCTCTCGGGGGGCCCGCGGCCAGCTCCGGCCTAGTGCGGCCTACAGAGGCCTACGGATCCCCGGGGTTTCCTACGGCTGCTGCCCGGGAAAGTGCTCCACGGCTGTTTTGGCTTACATCTGTGGTCTGCCTGCTTGCTCTGGCCCGATTGCCCGCCCCCCCACGGAGGATTGCTTTATTTGACTTATTTCTCTGCTTGTGGTTCTCCACCCACCTTTGATTGTGACCCCAGCCTGCTCTCCTGGTCCACTACTCCAGGCATCCTTGTTCCAGGCACCCCCTGCAGCCCTCTGCACACAGACTCTGCTCTGGCTACCTTTGTGTATTCATTTACTCTACTGCAGCAGGGGACTGACCACTTTACATTCCTTCTACCTGGATGATCTTTTAATCCTCTCAGATAACAAGTCACTATACCTCACAGAATTACTACGGCGGAGGTCACCTTGATCTATCTCAAGACTGTAACTATAGGACCACGTTCTGATATATGCAAGCCCCTCCTGAATGATCTAGACTTTCACCTATAAGGGCCTGCCTCCACGTATGGAGAGGTAGGTCGGGCCTACACTCAGCTCCTGGCTCCCCCGGCCCCGCGGCCCTCATTTCAGACAGTAAACCGGACTAAACACAGCTCCATGGGGAAAGACAAGCCCAAAGCACACAAGAGCGGTAATAGCCGTCACCCGGGAGGGGATCTCGATGATTATTTTGGCCATGGACGGTCGTCCTCACAGCACCGACCGGCATCCAAAGGGACGCTGGCCCCTCCATCCCCGGCACGCTCTGAATCAGCCCTGCAGTCTCAGGTGCGTCCCCACAGCCTGCTCTCACATTCTGAGGACATTGCCCTCTCCCCCAGGCTTACCAGAAGCCGCTCTAATGCCTCCCTAGGATCGGGGGATGGATGGGACATGGAATCGCAGATTAGATCCCTGCACAGCTACATGAGGTCTCTACCCACCAAAGCTGACTTTGAACACTGTGTACTCCGGATTGAGGAAAGGTATCGAAAGGAGATCTCTGACTTGAGAAAGGATGTGGGGGTACGCTTTGATGATGTGGATAGCACAGTAGATAGCCTGCGGGACACTGTACAATCACATGATCGGATCCTCAATACCCACACTGTCCTGCTTCAGCAGCTCTCATACCAACAGGACGACCTCGAAAACCCCAGTCGCCGCAAAAACATACGTATACGGGGGATACCCGAGTCGGTTGACCCCAAAAATCTGCCTGCAGCTGTGACGACTATCTTCAACCAAATACTCCAACGACCCAAAGATGACCCGATCGAATTGGACCGGGTGCACCGTACATCGGGTCCCCGTACCCCTGACCCCTCCTTCATCCGTGACACGTTGTGCCGTGTCCATTTCTACAAAATAAAGGAGAACATTATGAGGGCCGCCAGCACGCAGCAGTCGATCCTCTTCAATGACGCACCCATCATGCTCCTTCCTGATCTCTCCCGCCAAACACTGGCTATGCGGAAATCCCTACGACCCCTCATGCAACTCCTGCAAGCAAGACAGATCAAATACCAATGGCGTTTCCCGTTCCATCTTCGAGTGCACCACGCGGGTAAAAGCGCTGTATTTCGTACATTGGGGGACCTGCCTACATTTCTCAGTACGCTTGAACTGCCTCAAGTCGCCCTACCTGACTGGCCGTTTGCACCGACCACTCCAGGTCTACCCTACACCCCGCAATGGCAGAAGCAAGGTCGCAAGCGCACCCCTCGGTCCCCGCAGCTTCAGGATCCCAACGACTGACCCGATCCAGTGGGCCCCCCCGGGCCTGTTTTCTCTTCCCGCCACTGGGGTCCTCCCCTGTGATGGCCTTGGACCCGTATGGGTCGAATATCTCGCATGCTGATTAACCCTTTTGTTTACAGGTTTTTTATATATCTTTCACAACCCCCGTTGCTGTGTCCCCCTCCTCCCTATCCCTATAGTTGGGGTTCTCCGTTGTGCTGATAGTTCCTGGATGGACCTCAGGACTTGTCTTTGCAATCCACTGTCTACAACGGTCCCCTCCGTGTTGCCCTTGACATATTTTACGATTATTGTTATGTTTAATCTGACCCCTTCGTAGGGCCTGTTGCATGTTCTTCCCCCTATGATTCATAGATGTTCTCTATTTTATGCCGGTTTACAATTGCATTTATTGATGACCACTAAGATAATTATGCTTATTATGTTCTTTGGTTTACTCTTTAGGTCGCAACTGATATTGGTTTACCCGTGGGGCCAGGGTGCTGGGAGCTGCCCGACTCTGTGTTTTTGTCCCACACTCCCCCCCCCCCCCCCCCACGGGTTTTTCTTTCTTTTTTGTTTTTCGTTGTGCGCCTCACGGTGATCCTATGATCACTGTGCGATGCACTGATTTGTGCCTTTATGACAGGCTTTTTTTCTCTATAATGTTTGCCTTTTGGAGCCACCTAGTGGCCTTTTTTATTTTTATTTTTGACTTGCCTACTCCTCTTTTCTGCCTGACCTACTGGGCCCGTCTCCTACCACTGATGTTTACAAATGCTCTGTTTCATATCCCCCTGTTTGTTGTGCTGGGAGCGGGTAGCCATATCTACCACTGTTGCTACTACCTATGCAAGGTTGTTATACTGTCCCTTCTCTCTCTTCTTTCTTTTCTTCTCCCCTTCGCCTTCTCTCTGCCTATGCCCTCCCACCCCTTCCCCCCTCCCTTACCTCCCCTGTACATCCTCTATTCCCGTTCCTTACCCCAATGGGGTTTGCCCATAGTGTCACTTATCATTTTGATCCCGAGCTCCACCCCAATGATCCCCCATGGCTAGTGACGATTCAATAACCTTCGCTTCCTTTAATTGTAGGGGTTTCAACACTCCCGAGAAGCGGAGCCAGACACTTTACCATTTTCACAAAAAGCGTACGAAAATTCTGTTGCTTCAAGAAACACATTTTCGCGCTGGAGCTATTCCGGCACTGCGCAATAGGTATTACTCTCAATGGTTTCACAGTGTTAATCGGCAGGCCAAATCCAAGGGGGTGTCTGTTGCCTTTCATAAATCTTTTAACCCGGAGGTTCTGGACTCTCTCATAGATGATTCAGGCCGATATGTATTTTTGAAACTGAAACTAAACGATTTTCTCTTTACAGTAGCTAACGTTTACGTGCCGAACGTGGGCCAGGCTCGGTTCCTCTCTTCAGTCCTCACCAGACTATCCTCCTTTGGAGGGTCGGCTTTTATTGTTGGAGGTGATCTCAATGTTGCCCTCTCCCCATCCGCAGACACATCCTCGGGTAAGTCTTCTGTACCTTGTTCCACCTTGACACGTATTAAATCACTCCTCCATTCCTCCCATCTGGTGGATGCCTGGCGAGTCCAGCATCCCACAGAAAGGGATTACAGTTATTTCTCAGTTTCACACAACTCCTACAGTACATTGGACCACTTTCTCATATCGCAATCACTTCTAGACACGCCTCTCCAAACGGCGATCGGTAACCTCCTATGGTCCGACCATGCCCCCATCTATCTGACTCTAGTCCGCCCCCCTGTTGCCCGCCGGGGGGCGAGCTGGAGACTTAACGACAATCTGCTGCGGGACACCGTGTGCGTAGCGGATGTCTCCAAAGTCATTAAAGATTTCATAGGTGACCACTCCGCTGACACAACCTCCCCTTTGAACCAATGGGACACACTCAAATGTGTGATCCGGGGTACCCTCATACAACATGGCTCCCGCCTTAAGAAGGCCCGCGCTCATGACATACGCAAGCTCCTTTCTACCATAGCGGACCTTGAACCCCTTCATAAAAAAAGAACTGGACCCTACGGTTTTTGTCCAGCTTTCCAACGCCCGCAGAGACTTGCTCCAGCTTCTAGACGCGCACTCCCTAATTGCCAGGGATAAAGCGCGGAATCACTTCTACTCCCTGGCGAACAAATGTGGTAAACACCTGGCTAGAATTAGTCACCCTAGACCCCCGCGACATTCTATCCCCTTTATCGTCCAATCGAATCATAGGAAAACATTTAACACCTCTGGGATATCTGAATCCTTCCGGCAATACTATTCACAGCTTTATAACCTTTCGCGTGCAAACCCCTCTGATCGGTCCCCCCCCCCCCCCCCTCCCGACCCCACACAGGATTATATTATGGAAACTGCTTTACCCACTATTGATGATGCAGACGCGACATCCCTAGATGAGCCCCTAATTACTTCTGAATTTTTGCAGGCCATTAAAGCCCTTAAAGTGGGAAAATACCCGGGTCCTGACGGCTTTACACCCCGGTTCTACAAGAGATTTGCCCCACAACTTGCACCCCTTCTGACAAAGGCCTTTAATTCGGTAGACAGTCTTAACCTCCCCTCCAAGGAATCTTTATCTGCCAACATCTCTATTATCCCTAAACCAGGCAAGGACCCATCCCAATGCAGCAGCTATCGGCCCATATCCCTGCTCAACATAGATATTAAGCTATTTGCGAAAGTTCTGGCTACCCGTCTGTCCCCTTTACTGCCTAAAATTATTCATAACGATCAAGTGGGGTTTGTCCCTGGCAGAGAAGCGAGGGACAACACCACCTAGACGATACATCTTATCTCCCTGATCCAACGTAAAGGCCTGAAAGCTTGCCTCTTATCTTTTGACGCTGAAAAGGCCTTCGATAGGGTCAGCTGGAGGTTTCTACAGCTGTCTCTACAACAACTTGGCCTTGGAGCTCCCTTCATCTCTAAAGTTATGTCCCTATATTCACGACCCTCGACTACAGTCCTAGTCAACGGTACCACATCAGCCCCTTTTGACATTGCGAACGGTACCCGCCAGGGCTGCCCCCTGTCCCCCCTCCTCTTTGTCATCATTATTGAACAGTTGGCCTGTGCCATACGACAAAACCCCTCCATTCTTGGTATCCAAACTCCGTCTGCACATCACAAACTTTCCCTGTATGCTGATGACCTCCTTGTGTATGTTCAGAATCCACACATCTCCCTACCATCCCTACTCAGAGAATTTCAACGTTTTGGTATCCATAGTAACTTCAAGATCAACATTGCTAAGACTGAAGCCCTTAACATATCCCTCACCCCCTCCACACTGTCCCTTCTAAAATCCAATTTCTCATTTAAATGGCAGACCAAGGGGATCTCTTATCTAGGGGTCATTATACCCTCCAACCTAGCTAATTTGTTTTCCCTGAATTATATTCCCCTGCTTAACCGTATACGGAAGGACCTTGAGGAATGGGGGGGATCTCCCTTGCCCTGGTTCGGAAGGATTAATACCCTAAAGATGGACACCCTGCCCAAGCTCCTGTATTTATTTCAAACAATCCCCATACACGTCCCCAAATCATTTTTCATCTCCCTACGTTCGCTAGCCATCAGATACGGCTGCTCACATGACTCGCATCATAGAATGGTTCCCCCGTCCTTCCTGCAAGGCCTCGGTGGCCGTTGAACAGGACCTTTCTCCTGTGGATCTCCGAGCTCTTCTATGGGGATACAATCAGGACTACTCTAGTATGACATCCTTATCCCCACTGACTTTGGCCTCCTTGAAGCTATGGTATAAGACAGGGCTAAACACCACCCTTTCCTCTGATCCGGGACCCCTGACGTCCCTCTTTGACCATCCTGCTTTACCACAAAGTACAGGGGCAGCCTCCCTAGGATTTGGTTTGATATTGCCTTTCTGTTTATCTTAATACTGTTATCACTTATACTGAGTATGCACATTCTTATGTTTCTGAGCAATGTCGACCACCGTTAAGTGCCTTTCCTGGAATGTCAGGGGACTGGGCAGCCCTGTGAAGCGTCTGGCTGTCCTCCGACATTTGAAGGCCATGGGTTCAGGTATTGTCTGCCTTCAGGAGACTCATTTCCCCCCGGTCCCTCTGGCAGACTCCGGAGATTGGCTCACGCCCCTACAGGTGTCCACATTTACCAAACGCCTACACTCCTCTCAAATACATTGCAAGCTTACCAACTTCGAGGTACTGTGCTCGCTCCCAGAAAGCCCCAAACACCTACTATCCTCCTTATATAACTTACTACAGACTTTAGCGCATGATCAGCTCCCACATTATACTAGGCTGTGGTCTGCGGATTTGGGTGAAGACATCTCTGTGCCGGAATGGCAAACCTCTTTTCACTTCACACACAAGTCGACCATCTCCTGCTACTCTCAAGAGAAGAACTACAAGCTACTGTCCAGATGGTACAGAGACCCTGCTACTTTACACAAAATCTTCCTGTCTATGCCAGCCACCTGCTATAAGTCGGAACTTATATACATGTCTGGTGGGACTGTGAGAGGATTCGCCCCTTCTGGACGCAGGTTTTTGAATGTTATAATCTTCTAGCTGATACTCCGGTTCCTATCTCTCCGAAAATTGCATTACTCTCAATACTGCCCGGGTCTATTAAATCGCAGAGACAAAGATTGCTCCGCTTTTTTATGTCCTCTGCTAGGCAGCTGATACCTGCTTACTGGAAGACGACGACTACTCCCCCATTGTCACGGTGGGTATCCATTATGAATGACACCATGAGAATGGAGGAGATGTTGGCACTGGACAATGACACTTACACCAAGTTTATATCTCAATGGTCGATCTGGCTCCACTTCTCTTCCTCTGACACCTTAATGCAGGGGTGTCCAAACTACGGCCCTCCAGCTGTTGCAGAACTACACATCCCATGAGGCATTGTAAAACTCTGACATTCAAAGACATGACTAGGCATGATGGGGATTGTAGTTCCTGAACAACTGGAGGGCCGTAGTTTGGACACCCCTGCCTTAATGAATCAAATCTTGAACGCATAGGGACGCTGTGGGCTCTCCCCTACCCTGCCCCCCCCCCTTGCCCGTATCCCTTCCCCTTCCCCCCTTTCCCTCTCCTCTCATCTTGCTATTCAGTTTTCCCCTCTACCACTCTGTTCCTTTTTCTTTTGCTCCTCTCTTCCCTTTTCTCTTCTCTCTTTCTTTCTGTCTTCTTCGTAATATTAATTACACGTTGTCTCATGTGGTAACCCATGAGTATTTCTCCCTACTGTGGCCTTGTGGATCGGGAACAGGCCGTTTTCCCTGTTTTCCAAGCTTTCCGACAGGGACCGACTGTGGCTGATAGTCATTAGCCGGCCACCCGTAAATGTAATCCTGTTACTGTTCCTGCTTGTATTTGCCTCATGACGGTTACTGTTTTATTGTTTTCACTTGAAATGTTCAATAAAAATATTTTCAACACTAAAAAGGATACAAGACATTTGGGGGGGGGGGGGGATAAATCTGCTGATCAGGATTTTTCCAATCTTCAAAGAGAAACAGTTGAAAAAGAGGGTGCAAAGGGAAAGATTTTGCGGCATTAGGAGTTTTAAACAAACCGAGACTGGAGACAACAATGGCAGAAGCAAAAGTCTGACCTGAAGTGATGCAAACTGCATCAATAAGAGTCAAAGCATTCTCCTTTATCTTGGAATTAACAGTAAATAGATTGCGAGTTCTCAGGAGTAAGCTCATCAGGCAAAGACTGGAGTGACTCAGAATCAGACTGAGTTTCTGTAACTGATGGCTCGGAGGCTACTTAAGCATGGGCAAAATAAATGTAGAATCTGCAGGAGAAGGCTTGTGGCCTCTGTGATCAAAGTCAGCAAATAACTGGGCGATTTAGGTAATAAAGTCCTGCATGGGCACATCTGGTAGTTTTATCCACTTGTGTCTAGAATCAGACATAGTAGTATGTCAGCCTATAAGCTCAAAGTAAAAGGCAAGGCCTCAAGCACTCCCGAAACTCAGACAGCTGGTAGTAGATGAGAGTCGGATGGCCAGAAATAACCACGGTCATTGCAGGAACAGATCAAAAATGAAAGCTTCACGTGGCTCTTTGCTAGCTGGAGTAGCCATTAAAATGAATGGAAAACAAAAAGCACAATCACTGGCTTCTTAAGCCTTCAATGTGGCGTAAATCGGTGATAACTCCATGGAACACCACAGACTCCACCCTGTGGCTTGCATTTCATGAATGGCACTTAAATGCAGGCTACTGTGTGGAGTAAAGACTACAGTGTCCATTGGAGAGCAAATACTGATCTCTGCTATAAACTGGCCCATTGATGTTAACGCTTCCTCATCTTGATTTAGGTTCACACTATGCAAGTTTGATGGCAGTTGGGTTTGCGTGGGCACAGCAGCCCATTCATTTGAACATAGTGAAAATGTACCTGACACTTTTCTAAAATTGCAGCCACAGAGAAACCGCAGCACAGTTTCCAGCGTGTGGGGGTGCCATTAGTAATTAACAGCATCTCTGCTACCAGCAGCCTATTTTTGATGGGGGTCCAAGAAAGCGTGCGATTACATGCAGTCCCCCTTTTGCGTGTAGTATGAACCTAGACTTAATGAGGGAGAAGAGTGCCACTAATGCACTGGGCTTCTACACATGTTGAAATAATTTCTAGATGTTTTTTTTCTCTTGTACCCTACTACTGATTGTCACTCTAAAGTATATCCGCAGCCAATCAGAAAAGAGAAACTTTGTAAGGGTCCAATCTCCTATATGGAGGGTCTGCACAAAGAAAAAGATTTCATAGTAAAGGCTAAGAATACCCTTTCTAAAAGTTAAAAGGTCAGGAG